>NC_090883.1:20484519-20529519 GCF_036669925.1 Montipora capricornis | reverse complement strand
GCTTGCGGGCGAGATAGCACGCTGGATCGTCTCGTCAAATGGTACTGATTCCAATAACCACCTCGAAGGTAACGTCCGTGACGGAATCGACGACATCGCGCCCTCCGATTTAATTAGTAACGTTGGCTCTCGCGCTGACTCGAAGGATTCTCGGAATTCTCGTCGTTCTAGGTCGAGCTCCGTGCGTTCGAAAGAATCGACCACTAGCTCTGTTCTATCTGCACACACAAAAGCCGCTGCGAAGAGAGCGATGTCAGAAGCAGAAGCTACGAAGTTCGAAGACTGGCAGGCCTTAAAGAAGGAGGAACTTGCTCTTCAATTAAAAAGGAAAGCTTTAGAACTTCAAACAGAAATAGCTAAGGCTCAGGCGGAGGAGCTTGCATACGCCCAAGCTGAAAATGACGGTGGGAAATCGATAACTGAAGAAAACGACACTAGCATGTCCTTAACAAGGGCGCAGCAACACCTAACTACAGACTCGGCACGAAACGTCATGAACGCTCAAACAGATGAGACAGTTCAACGTGAAGATACCACGATTTCGTCCGAGAAGACCAAAACCCCAAACAGAGCGCCTGACGTTTCTGAGTCTACGAAGGCAGATGCAAGTACTACTCCTCAGCCGAGTAACAATTCACCTGATCCAAAACAATCGTCGTTCGCTCCGATCACGGTTACGTCAGAAATCGATGAGCCTGCTCATGGTGATTCTACAAGAAATGATGCAATGGTCCGGCAATTGTTGGAGGCAACAACAACAGAGTACTTTAGCGCTGACCCTGCCCCAACCAGACGCTCCTGTTTATTCGAGCGTTCGTGACAAGAAAACTACAAGCGAAAGTGCTCAACTTTATTACTTAGTGCAGTACACCTCTGACGAAGTACAAGAGCTGGTAAAGAGCTGCCTTTCGATGAGTGAAGATACGTACCCTCCTGCAGAACAGTTATGGGTCACGCTACAAGATAGCAAGTGCATATGTATAAAAGTTGTCAAGTGGGCCTGCGCTCAAGGCTGAGGACGGCGAAGCATTGAAACCGGATGCAAGAACACTCTAACTGAGATCGGATATTTGAATAAGCTAGAAAATCCAGATACACTTAGAGCTATTGTCTTAAGGCTTCCATTTTGGTTGAGACAAAAGTGGCGTGACGTTGCCGACAACATTAGGGAAACCCAGAACCGTGAGATTACAATTGCTGATTTAAGTAACTTTGTCAGTGCCAAAGCCAATGCAGCCACTCATGCCGTCTTTGGAGACATCTCCAGTCAACCACTGCAATCTCAGGGAAGCTCTGGAGCACGACGGCGATTTCCACTGCACACCAAACCATCTTTTGGTACACAAGTGGAGGCAAGCCAAGAAAACATCAAGAGACAGTCAAACCAATCAGCCCGGAAGGGTCCTCTTTGCAGTTCCGACCACTGGCTTTCACAATGTAGTTACTTCAAGGAGAAACCCTTAGCTGCTAGGTGGCAGTACGCCAACTCCGAAAGCCCGTGTGCCAACTGTCTAGTTGCTGGACATTCAGCTAACTTCTTCCCCAAGAAAGGATTCTGCCGTGTTACTGGATGCAACGGAAAGCATTCAAGCTACTTTCACCCTAGAGGACAAGGAGCAGGTTCAGTCAGCTACTTCGGCAGCTCTGCGACTACTGAGGCTCAAGCTCAAACACGCAATCGAGGAAATTAACAAACCGTTTTGAATGGCTAGGTTAAAGAAAAGAAGGAAAATCGTTCATCCTTGTTCATCCTTGTTCATCAAGCTTGGCATTAGTTCCGGTTAAGGTTAAAGCACCTAGAAGTGATCTCATTGTAAAAACGTACGCCTTCTTAGACAATGGGTCTAAAGTTTCATTTTGTTCTTAAGACCTAGCTACACAACTAGGCTTGTCAGGACGTCCAACGTCGTTGAATCTAACCACCTTAGAAAGAGAAGAGAGCGAAAGTGCTTCACGGGTCGTTAGCCTCCAAGTAATGGATCTTGAGGAGTAGAATGCTGTTGAATTTTCATGTGTATTTACAAGGCCGAAGTTACCAGTGGCAGTAGAGAATGGAGCTCAGCAGGAAGATGTCGATCGTTGGCCTCACCTTGCTGGCATAAAAATCACCAGAATTGACGGAATTTTTTTGTATGCCATAATTTGCATAACCATAACAAATGAAACATTAAATGAAATGATATATCAAATGAATCATATATTGAACTTCGGATATCAAAATCAAGTGAATGGATCTCAGCAGGAAGATGTCGATCATTGGCCTCTCCTTGCTGGAATAAAAATCACCAGAATTGACGCGAACGTAGGCTTGCTGATTTCGACTGATGCTCCCGAGGTTCTACAACCAAAGGAAGTTCGAGAGAGCTGCCATAGTGGTCCCTATGCCACCCCTACGATATTTGGGTGGGTGATCAATGTTCCTCTGGGTAGAGTTCAAGGTTCTAACCTCTACACGGCCAATTTCATAAGAGTCGATACGGAGCTAAGCGAACAATTCCGAAGTTATTGCAATATGGAATTTAATGACTCTGTATATGGCGGAAAACCATCACTGTCACAGAATGACAAACGTGCTCTAGAGAGAATGCAAGGAACATGCGTATTGCAAGAAGGTCATTACACTATCGCACTGTCCTGGAAGGAAGACCCACCCTGTAGCGAGAATAGCAGAGCACAGGCCCAGATTGTTAAGGAAGCGTCTGCTGAAAGACTCGGATTTGCGAGTGAAGTACACAACCTACATAGAGGACTTCCTTCACAAGGGTTATGCAAAGAAAGCCCCAGCTATCGCCGTTCCTGGAAGAACGTGGTACCTTCCTCGTCATGCTGTCTTCCACCCAGCCAAGCCAGGAAAGGTCCGTATTGTCTTTCACTGCTCGGCTAAACATCGAGAAAGCTCGTTAAATGTCAAGCTCTTACAGGTGCCGGACGTCACTAATTCCCTGGTGGGAGTGCTAACCCCTTTTCGCCAGGAGGCTGTTGGTGTAATGGCAGATATCGAGGCGATGTTTCACCAGGCTAAGGTAACTCCTGAAGACTGTAATGCGCTACGATTTCTCTGGTGGCCAGACGGTGATATAATAGCACAACCAGAAGAGCTGATGATGGCAGTACATCTGTTTGGCGGAGTTTCTTCTCCGAGCTGCGCCAATTTTGCGTTAAAGATGATAGCCGGGGATAACAAAACCAGCTTTGATCCCGAAATTGTACGCACTGTGAGACGTAACTTCTACGTTGATGACTGTCTGAAGTCCGTGACGTCAGATGAAAGTGCTATCTTTCTGGCCAATATCCTGACAGAGCTCCTGCGCAGAGGAGGTTTCCGTCTCACGAAATGGCTTTCAAATTCTCGAAAGGTTGTAGAGTCGATTCCAGAAGCCAAACGAGCAACCGTGGTCAAGAACCTCGATTTCGATCTCCCTATAATCGAGAGAGCGCTTGGAGTGCGATGGGATGTAGCTTATGATTCCTTCAGCTTCAGCATCACCATCAAGGATAGACCAGCTACTAGAGGAGGACTGTCGTCCGTCATCAGCTCAGTGTACGACCCTCCTTTGTCCTTCCAGCTAAAATACTCCTACAAGACCTGTGAAAAAGGAAGTTTGACTGGGATGACCCCATTCCACAAGAAGATCTGACCGGCTGGCAGACATGGATGAACGAGTTACCAAAGCACTTTCGAGTAGAGCGATGCTTTAAACCTCGCGGCTTTGGTGAGGTGGAATCGTGCCAACTGCATCTCTTCTCTAATGCTTCTGAAGTGGCTTACGGTGCTCCCCATGGTTAATAGCAATGGCGATGTTAATTGTTCTTTCGTGATGGGCAAATCCAGGTTGTACCCATTGAAATCTGACACGATACCAAGAATTGAGTTATCCGCCGCTGTGCTATCCACGAGGTTAGACAGGATGATTCGAGAGGAAACCGAATACAGAATTGACGATTCTATTTTCTGGACGGATGGTACGTGTGTGTTACGCTATGTGGAGAACGACGAAAAGAGATACGAAACCTTCGAAGTCAACCGTGTATCTGCGATAGGCGAGCAATCCCTGCCAAGTCAGTGGCGCTACGTCCAGACAGAGCTCAATCCTGCAGATGACGCCTCGCGAGGAATATCTGCTGACGACATCGTTAAGCCTACACGCTGGATAAAGGGTCCCGACATTCTCCTTAAAGATGAAGCTATGTGGCCTCAGCGCCCCTCCGCCATGCTGAGTAATCAAGAGGAGGATGCTGATCGAAAGGCAGTGAAGGTCTCCGCAAGCAAGTTTCAGTTCTACCACTGCTATACAGATCGATAAGATGTTTCAAAGGTTCTCCAGCTGGTACAAGCTAAAGAAATTTGTGGGCTGGATTTTTAGGTTCAAAAACGGTGCCCGCGATGCTGTTATGAGACGAAAAGAAGGAAAAGTTCACTCCCTCGAACAAACCAGAAAATCAAGCCATTAGATGTTGAAGAGTTACAGTCCGCTGAAAAGGCTATAATTGAAGCAGTTCAAAGTAGAAGTTTCGGAGGAGAAAGGCTGTCGCTAAAGGAAGCAAAGAAAGTTAAAAGGTCCAGCCACATCATCAGTCTTGATCCAGTCCTCATAGACGGTACCCTACGGGTTGGTGGTCGCTTACAAAATTCGCCCTCCAGAACGCGATTAAACATCCTTCTATACTGCCCACATAGACTGAACTGTGATATGCCATCATATATTTAGTAACTTACTGTTTAAACCTTGTGTCGTTTTGTTTTGTTAAAGGCAACAAGTTTTTTACCGCCTTCAAAGGGGGCGGAATTTTAGATTTAAACGCATTTTTGTATATTTCGTTTACTCGTTAGGTGTTAATGGTACCTGTTGATAGTTTTATATGACGTTTCGTTTGCTGGTCGATACATTATGTAATTTAGCTCGCTCCGTAGGGACTCTTTCCGTTTTCCTACACGTGTTAGGCTTTAGGTTTCAGGTTTGCGTGAGTGTATTGAGTGATATAGTTGCGATCGGCTACGAGCCACGGCTATTTATCAAAGGTTTTCTTACTACCGTGCATGCTGTTGTCTCCTCTAGGAGCTAGACCAAAATGAGTTCCTATATATTTATTTTAGGTTTATTTTATCTTAGTTTCGTCACTTTGTCCATTTACTTTGGGCTTTTAGTTTTCTACATAGTCGTTTCTTTGTTTCTAGCGTTACGTTCTTGTAGCTCATTATACTTAGATAGTTGTCGTCCTATTTCGTTTATAGTTCGAACCACGAATTCACAAAGCTTTACCATAATAATTTCAAGCTATCTACACAGTAGTCGTACGTTGATTGTATTTACGTCTGCTGGATTAAACTTGGACTTTGGCATTATACGTGCGTTCGAATTCAGCTCCGACTCTATCTACGTTACACCAGTCGAGTTTTCCACAAAGGTAACCCTTCAAGGTTACAATGGTTACAAGAAATATTCCATTTGCAACCAATCTTGCAGAGTCCATTGACCCAACAAAGGCTGAAGTAATGATTTTTCTGTGGTGCGCGGAAATAAAAACGTCAATAGACTTGTTAACGTTGAGATCCATAACAAGGCCCTTGGAAAGAGTGACAAAGGCCAGGCTTAGTTTGATTAGGAAGACAATATATCAATTGCAGGCACTTAAAGTGTAACTACGAAAAAAAATCAGTTCTCATCTTTATCTCATTGATGCAGAAAGTCTCAATGAGGGGGCTTCAGGTGCTTACTGGATTACTCGATCAATGGGTTGCTAAATTTCTGATTAGAGCCTAGCGAAGACATTTGGACGAATTTTGTGGGAATTGTAAAGGATTTTCTAGTCAATTTAATAAAGGTTGGCGTTCTTTTTCTTGCGTAAACATCATTAGTTATTCACGTTTTGATTGCTAGAGAATGGACATTAAAGGATCTTTGCTATTGATATAAATTTTCTGTGTTTTGCACTACTTTTTCTTTCATGTGTAAGTGATGTTTATCCTCAAGTGAAGCTGTGACCCTGGGAGTAATGAACGCAATGTTAGCAATTGCGTAGAGAAGCCTGAAAAATTCAGTAGTTCAAAGGGGTTTGAACACGCGACCTCGGGTTTTCCTTTTTCAGACTTCTGTAGGCAATTGCTAAAATTGCGTTCATAACTGCGAGGGTCATATTTAGCCGAGCAGTCAAAGACAATACGGACCTTTCCTGGCTTGGCTGGGTGAAAGACAGCATGATGAGGAAGGTACCACGTTCTTCCAGGAACGGCGATAGCTGGGGATTTCTTTGCATGACGCTCGTGAGGAGGTCCTCTATGTAGGTTGTGTACTTCACTCGCAAGTCCGAGTCTTTCAGCAGACGCTTCCTTAACAATCTGAGCCTGTGCCTTGCAAGACTCCTGTTATTCTCGATACAGGGGGGGTCTCCCTTCCAGGGCAGTGCGATAGTGTAATGACCTTCCTGCAATACGCATGTTCCTTGCATTATCTCTAGAGCACGTTTGTCATTCTGTGACAGTGATGGTTTTCCGCCATATACAGAGTCATTAAATTCCATATTGCAATAACTTCGGAATTGTTCAACTCTTATGAAATTGGCCGTGTAGAGGTTAGAACCTTGAACTCTACCCAGAGGAACATTGACCACCCACCCAAATATCGTACGGGTGGCATAGGGACCACTATGGCAGCTCTCTCGAACTTCCTTTGGTTGTAGAACCTCGGGAGCATCAGTCCCAATCAGCAAGCCTACGTTCGCGTCAATTCTGGTGATTTTTATTCCAGCAAGGAGAGGCCAATGATCGACATCTTCCTGCTGAGCTCGATTCACTTGATTTTGATATCCGAAGTTCAATATATGATTCATTTGATATATCATTTCATTCAATGTTTCATTTGTTATGGTTATGCAAATTATGGCATACAAAAAAATTCCACTGAAAGATCATTAATATTTTTATGCGAATATTTTGAAGTCTTAAAAGTAGTAGTAGAATATATATATATATATATATATATATATATATATATATATATAGCGGATATTATATATATGAGGTGTCTCACAGTTATTTTGATTCTTCTAATTTCGAAAGTACTTGCGATGAATGCTGAACAGGCGAATTTGTTTGTCGTAATTTCAAGAGGAAGACTCCACTTTTTTTTTTTTTCATTTAACGGTCCGCCATTACTTGGTGCGGTTTCCACCGATAACTTTTCAGCAATCTGAATCGAGGAAAAATTGAGGTGATTTACTCACTACAATAACTTAAAAATGATCGACCTCGTTCCCAACGTTTCTTTGACGATAAGGAGAGAGACCATGGATTGAGCTGGTCACGTGGCTTTCCTTGGTTATATTTTCACCCGAAACTGGGCGAAAGCGTAATCATTTGACAAGGTTTTTTTTCAATAAACAATTTTTACTTACTTTAAAGGTAAAAAACGCTCAGGTTATATTGCCACAGGAGATTCCCACAAAAGCGGTCAAGCTAAAAACAAGAACTTTGTGACCGGTAAGACCTTCGACGTCGAGCGGCGATTGAAGGTCGCAAAAAAGAAGATTTCGTTAGTAACTAAAGTTGCTTCTACAGAACATACACTATCATCAAAAATACATCATACACTACGTTTGCTTGATAAAATTTATCTTTTATTTAACAGGCGCTAAAAATAGACTTCACAATTTGTGTTATAAAATAAACGCTAAAGCCCGGTATGCAGTTGCAAAAAATATAACAGCGACAATTCTCACGAAGATGTAAACTGTCTACTCGCTGTAAAAGCTTACGACTATGGAATCACTTTGTTTAACATTCGAAAGGAAAACGAAAATCAAAGAACAAAATAAAATACCTGCACAATTAGTTTGAGGTCGATACGTGATCACATAAATGGTCATAAATATATGACAACGACTGATCGACCGCCGAACATGTTTGTTTCCCATGGATAAACGTATTGCTTGTTTTCGTTCCTTTGTTTTCTTTAAACTTGCCATAAACTATTTGTAGATATCCTTCGTTATCAGTCAATTGGACTGCTCACTTCATCCTGTTCAAGTATTAAGATTGAATCCACACCTTATCACGGGCATAGAAGCGGAGCTCCGCGCGCGCGCGTGGAGCACCATGATTAAGAAAATATGGTAACCCATCATTTCGTTTATAGAAAACGAAATGCCTCCAATTATAAAGGCTAACATTGTACAGTTTAAAATGATCTACCACTCATCAACATTTGCCTTGTGAATCTTACGTTTCGTTATACATTTTATTATCTCATTGATAAACATTGTTATTTTCTGCTGTAATATGCTTCAATACATGCAGCGAACATTGTGTACCTCGATCGTTTTATTTTCTTGACATTTTGCCTTTAAGCATAAAGTTACATTTGATTGCTTTATTTGCATGAACATCCTACAGAAAGAATAAATAAGTTGTAGCCTGAAAGAAAAACGGGTGTCATGTGATACCCCTATCTCTCCACAACGGCCATTTTCGTCTATGCCCAAGGTGGCCGTTGTGGAGAGGTTCAACAAAACTACGTTTAAAACTATGAGCGCTTGTATTTCCGGCCGCGCTACGAAATAAAACTGCATGAGGAGGAAACGTACTCTTAAAAGTGATCATTTAACGGCTTACCTGCACATTTGTGACTAAGACATTGTCTGGTGCCGAAGAAGATGACTTGAAAATTAGCAAACTACAAAGGAGGACGCCACCTTGAGTGGTCGTCAACAGGCAGGAAAATCGGCGGTCACCGTAGTACTTGTTAAAATGAAGCTGACAAATGGTACAGAAATTTCCGATCATATCGGATGGAATGACACAAAGAGGGATACGTCTGAGAATTTCAATTTTTCTTCGGAAGCTTTCCCGTGACATGTGCTGTACCATTTGGACTCCAACCAGAACAAAAAGTCCCGGAGCTGCGCTCGCCGAAGGTGCGTGCGCGGAGCAGGTTGGGCAAGAATATATTTGGCAACCCATCGATGCGAGGAATTTTGATTTTGGTTTTGAAGTCATCCTACGACCGTCCGTCCCTACCCTCAACTTTTCATGTAGGCCAATACACAGAATGTTTGACTGCTGGAATCCGCGGTTTTTGCCGGAAAATTGCGTGGCCAGCGTACTGAGGATTTTTAATGTCGTACAAAGAGGAAAAAGGAGAAAGAGAATGAGAAATCTAGAGAGTAAGAGAGAGAGGCGACGAGTAAGCGATGCTCAACATGAAAGAGAGAGACTGAAAAGACGATAAAACGGGCGAAATTTCACTAAAAAACAACGGCAAATCGGGACAAGCAGGAGAGGAAAGAGCAAGCACGATTACGAGAAAACAGGCTCAATAACGGTGGCAAGAAACGGCGATAACAGCAAGAGACAGCACGGGTGAATAGAATAATTTAAAGCAATGAGCACGCCACACTGGTCGTGTGGTAATGAGCCTAGTTATAAAATATCTGAAAAGAAAAACATAAATGAACAATAATTAAAGAAATCCCGCTTTTATGCTTGCCTAAATATATAGAAGTATATTCATATGTTGGGGCCACGGGCGCAAATAGCTTTTCTAACATGTCATAAACCCTTGAAAAACATGAAGATCTATATCAATAACAATGCAGTATATATTCCTTTCCTACCTGTTGATTTGCAACTTCATTATCTCCACGATGCTTGAACCACAAAGTGTACACAACAGTGGAGTACAACCCAACGATCAGCAGGAAAGACATGCAGATGAAGGTCAGCCAAATTAAGCTATTAGCCATGTTTAACTTTTGATTTTTCCAGAAATATTCGCATGACCTCACACCTAACTCTTTTCCAAAACCTTGAAGAACCAACCCACGCATCATAAAAATCACTGCGAATATCCAAGTACATGGAATTATTATCTGTCAATTGAAAGAAGTGAAACTCTTAACAATCGAGAGTCCAAGCATTCCAAGTACAAAATTGCCTAATTAATTAAGGTGGCTGAACACGGTTTTTTTCCGCGATCAGTGGTATTCTAAAGGCAGGCGCGGATTTTAAAGAAAAAAACTTTTTGTTCCTTCCCGGAAACGCCGTATATATTCGCTTCCATTACGTAAACGTCATGGTGCTTCAGAAGTGTATAAAAATCTTACTTAGGAACCCAGCAAAAAGCTGCGCATGCGCATGGGCAAGAAAAGTTCAGACCAACAACTGTTGGCTATTTTACCAAATTACTCGGAAACCCGTCACGAAAAATCTGTCTGTTGAAATGATTACAGCTGTTAAACGTAGTTTATTTCTATTCAGCACTAAGTAAGGAAATGCTGCAAAAAAACCTATGAGTGAATTTTGTATAAATGAGGAATAAGCATCCTTAAGGCCTTGTTTTAATTTTGATGATTAACTGTTAAAAGGATAAACCTTCGTTGTATGACTTATCGGTGGCCAAGTTTGAGCCTCAAGCGAAAAACTGCATAAATATGGCAGAAATGAAAATATGCATGGCTATTTGAAAGCTGTGTACAGTCACCTTAACTGCCAAATCATGGCACTGGACGGTATATTGGACCCCATTAGTTCCTCCAATATCCTAGAGATGTAAATCCATCTTTGGGTAAATTTATCTCAAAATACAAGCATTCAATAAGAGAATATCTGTTGTATTATCTAAGAGACATACTTTCAAATTACGGGTGGTAAGTTTGCCTCTGTCTCCATGTGGATGAACTATGGTATTGTAACGTTCCCTAGCGATCACAACCATAGTGATAACACCAGCAATAGCTCCAGTCCACGCCGTCTTACTCAGGAACATGCAGATCGCATTACCCGGCATCTCATCTGCCGATATAATCATGAGGCTTACAATGAAGTGTAACAGCACAAAACTCGGATAAACGATGTCTGCAACTGCTAGGTTCACAAGTAAATAATTGAATGGAGTCCTGTAAAATAAAAGGAACTTCGATGGAGATTAGAGTTTCGGATGAGTATCATTTTTATTATCTTTCAACGTCTTTTCGACGTACTGCGAATTGTAGATCTAATTTCCCTAGGAGGTTTGATTTAAACTGAGGAATCAGAGACGGATAGACCTTCCCCCGATGTGGGATTAAATAGCATGCCATAGGAAGAGTTATGGCAAGAGTCCATCACCCCAGAGTAAGGTTTTTTTTAATACAGGAGCTCCGTGCGCGCCGAAGGCGCGCGCGCGGAGCACCATCGTTAAGAAAATATAGTAACCCATCGATGGGAGAAAATTTGGTTTTATAGCCATAACGTCATGAACGTCCGTACGTACGTACGTACGTCCGCCCCTCCATGTATGCCAATGTGACCAGTATCACGTAACCATATCACGGGCTTAAGTTTAGAGTTAATCGAGGCAATACTCCAGTTGACACTGTAGCTAGTTTACAGCATACAACTTTCATATTGGATATCAATGTTATCGTCAATTGACACCTGTCAAAACAAGTTATCCGCTGACCAGTATCAAGTGACCATATTTCAGGCTCAAGTTGCAACTTATCGAGGTAAGCTGTTTGTTTTTTTTTAAGGTGACCGCTGACCAGTGACTGGTTGTTGAATGGATCGCAGTCTCAAGCAAGGTCAGACACTCACACACACCTGAACGAGGCTTAATTTTTCGCGCTCTTTCTTTCGCTCGACGCGGCTACACAGCCATGCTACGTCAACAAAAGATCTTGACAGTCGATGCTTTTCGTGTTGTCAGGTACGGTTTAGAAAATACATTTTTCTTGCATTTTTCCCTGGTTTCAATCCGGGTTTAACATAATATAGCTGGCTGTGGTCAGGATACACTGGTGGCTACGTAGTTATTCAAGTCAAGCATTGGAGGGATATAAACTTAAGGCTGAGTGTTTATTTTTAATTTGTTTAGCAGCAAACCGCAAACCTGATAACAGATTCTTACACTTGAGTAATGGACTTTTGGTTGTGGAGACAATTTCTCTGAACACGGAAATTATATAATTAAAGGTTTGCGACATCAATTTGACTTGCAGATTGTATTTGGCAGCTATCAAAATCGTAAAATGAAATGCCTGATCCGGCGAAAAAAATGCTTTCTAGTAATAATAATAATAATAATAATAATAATTATTATTATTATTATTATTATTATTATTATTATTATAATTATAATACTACTAATAATAATAATTATAATAATAGTAATAATAATTATTATTATTATTATTATTATTATCATCTAGCGTCTTTCTAACACTCGACACATACAAAAATTATGATGTTCAATCAGAATTCGTTTAAAAGTAATTCACCAACACTAACATTGCTTCTTCACCGGTCTGTTCTTTTACAGTGTCCCAATGTGTAGGGTTTAATATATAGATTTAGCCAAGCCTAAAAGCGGAGCTCCCTGGTTAATTATTCTTACTGCCTTTAGGGTTAGTGAAAGGTTTCAAATTGTCCACGTTTTGATGTTTCCGGTTGCTGTTTTAATAATTAAATCATTTTCTTTGCTTTCTTCTGTAGAAAAATTCATTGCCTGACTAGTGAATTCCATGGTAAATTTTACGCTAAAAACCATATTGCACGAATCACAAAGCAATGAGTGCGGTATCGGTTTTTCGAGTGAAATTTACTTTGGAATTCACCATTTTGGCAATTAATTTTTTTTGAACCGCATGAGTTTTAAAAGAAAATAAGCACACCCTCAGGGAGGGAATGGAAATGGCAAAAAAAGCCATTTCAGAGTCAACTGTTAATACCCAGCGAATCGGAATCACGCTAGAATTAGAAACCATAAAAAAAACCTTGTCAGTTCAAGGCCAAAAAAAGAGTTTTACCGAGGTACTTTATTCCACCTTATCTCCGAAAACGAGATCATTTACATTTTGATTTATTTCATTGAAACAAGCCAGCTTGGCTTGGAACACGAATCGGCAAAATACGGCAATGCAACCAAGAAAGGACGACCTTCAAACAACATCCGCTCCAACACTAAATTACCTTTAGGTGCTTTAACAAACTTCTGAAAACCAAAGCTAGTGAAATTTCCCCCTATTTTTAGGAGAACTCATTGCGATTCTTGTCACTGTCGAGGCACATCGAAAACACCTTGAGCAAACCGATTAAAAAAGTACTTGTTCGCTCAGATTTTAAAGGAAAACAAACAATTCAACTTCATCTTTGTATCAAAAATAGTACAGATAATTGTAATTTAATCCCAGTTGACAATAAAAATCAGTTCGAGTTTCATTCCTGAACAAAGGAAAAACCGATTAAACCACTTTTTTAAAAATACGCATTAACTTTAAATAACGCATCCGTTAAAATAACAAACGGTTTAGTGCCCAAGGAAAGAATTTGTGGAGTAACTTCTTCCACCAAGTATGAGATATTACTGGTATTCTGTTTTGTCGTTGTCGTTCTTTCTCGCTCTTCTTTCGTTTCAGTTCTAGTCATAGGTCCTCCAGGCACCATGTAACCTTATCAGAGCTTCTAAAGATATGCCAAAAATTGCAATACAGAGAAAAAAGCAGCTCTAAGCAAATTAAAAATAAACACTCACGCTTTTTAAGTTTACATCCCGCCGATGCTTAACTTGAATAACTGCATAGCTGCCAGTGTGGACCACAGCTATCATGATATGTCAAACTGGATTGAAACCAGCGAAAAATACAGAAAGAAAACAATTTCCAAACCGTTTCCCACCTGAACACAAAGAGCATTGACTGTCTAAAAACTATATTTGACGTAGTATGGACGTGTAGCCGCGTCGAGCAAAGAAAGCGCGCGAAAAAAGAAGCCTCGCTTTTATTTAGGTGAGTTAACCTGCGTTCAGCGTGCAATCCAATCGAAAACCAGTACCTGGTCAGCGATCGACTTCAAAAAACAGCTGACGTCGGTGAGCTCTAAGCTTGAGCCCGTAATATGGTCAAGTGATACTGGTCAGCGGATACCTTGTTTTGACAAGTGTCAATTGATCAAAACATCAAAGATCTATGTTGTAAACTAGCATACTGGTGACATTGGCATACATGGAGGGGTGGACGTACGGACGTACGGACGGGCGGTCGATAACGACATGGCTTTAAAACCAAAATTTCCTGCATCGCTGGGTTACCATATTTTTCTTAACTATGGTGCTGCGCGCGCGGAGCTCCGCTATTAGGGAAACAACAAGTGGGCAAGTGTACCATTATTCTAGAACCAGAAATGGTGGTGCTGAGAATTACCTCATATCCCGATTCCTAGTAACGACAAAAATGACGAGTAGATTTCCTGTGATACTTGCAAGGAAGATTAATGACTTGATTGTCAACAATGTAACATCCAAGGAAGTAACCATGATCGCATTTGTCTTCCAGTAACCTAATGAAAAATTAAGTCATTGAATTAAATGTTAAATGTAGTCGGGAAGCACTCCTATGGTTTGGCCGTGAGCTCGATTTACAGTTTTCTATTTATACTTTGTGAACAAGTATTATTATCATTATTAATTCAATTGTCAGTATCGCGATCCTCATTTAAGAGAGAGATGCTAATATAACGCAGTAAAGTAAAGTAAAGTAAAGTAGACCTTGTTTAACGTCGATAACTCGTAACAGTAACTTTTAATCACTGACAAACCTGAGGTCGACGGTGAACTCATTTTACTCCCCCCCACTCCATCAGTGCTCCGTTTTACGGGTATTTAAAGCTACGTAGCTACACGGAAAGGAAAGGAGTCGAAACAAGGATGCGAGATCCGAGAATCGAACTCAGGACCTCTTGCACCAAGGCCGTGCACTAACCAACTGTGCCATCCTTGCGCAGTATAGTTGTCTCATTTTCCCGGCCTATGATTGGATGAAATTTGACCTGATCGCAACATTGAACATGTCGATTAGGTAAGCTCTAAAATTTACTGGCATCGCTAAAAATTCAGTTCACTTTCGATTGTATTTACTGCAAGAAGCTTGGATATTTTGACATCTACATGTATGTTATCCTCTTGATATCAATCGAAGTCTTCAGAACTAAAGATATGTTTAGTTTCCACAATGTTTTAAACTGTAAAAATACGAAAGAGCAGTTCATTTGTTACCTTACTGTCGACCTTGACTGCTGTGAAATAAAATGTCGATCTGCCATGAACTGTTTTTTTGTTTTCGAATTTTACAACCTCTATATTCACTGGATCGCGATTTTGCATTTTTTTGGGGGCCTGTTAGGACAAATTATATTATTGTATCGGGCGGAGTCGCTAACATCTATTATATTAGCGATTCCCGCGTAAGCAAAACTATGAGAGGATCGCTGCATTTGACAATTTAAGTAAATCACTTTGATAGAAAGGAAAAAAGCAGGTGATAAACTAAAAAAAAATTACTTAATGGCGTCAAAAAACAGCAATAATAAAAGGTGTTAAATTAAACTTTAACATTTCATCCACTATTTTTGCAACTTGGTCCAGAATGGTAATTTTTCATTGGATGCCACAAAAATCCATTTGAAACGGTACGGCTGAATTAAAAACTGAAGAATTTAGGTAAAGGCTGGCAATCCTCGGTTTTAGTGGCGAAAGGCCACAATCAACTATCTTCAGGCATTGAATTTCCAGATGCAAAACCCTTTCAAAATGACAAACATCACTAAATATAGAGCTTACCCACTGGATTTCAACTTCTTATTGTTCAGAAGCGATACAAGATCTGCATTAGAAACCTTGAAGCCAGTTATTTTGCAACGTCACTGAGAAAGGTCCTTGCGACAATATATATTTACCCTTTATTTTTATTTTTAATTAATATTCATTGAACTGGTGGCGCAACATAAATGACAAATGCAAAAAACTCGTAATTTGATTGGCTTGCGAAGGAAGATATTGATCTTTTAATTGTATGCTTAACAAGTGATATTGATCTAAGAAGCTAACTAAGTTATATCACGTTCAGTTATCGGAGAGAAACGTGGGTATAAAAAATACTAAACTCTACACAACTACTTCACAGCCATCCGGAACAAAATATGATACTATTGCCTACACGAGGTTCAATTAAAGTTTGGACTCCCTTTTCCACCAAAAAAAGCAAATGCAGCTTCATTCCAGAACATATGCAATTCAAATGTCCACTATAGAGGTGGAATTAACATGGACAAAAAAGAAAAAAATACAAGAAGAACTACTTCACTTTGTTAAGCATTTAAATCGAAATGTAGGGCAAACGACAAAAGAGGACAAGCCAGGTAATGAACAAAACTTAAACGATTTAAGGTGGCGATTGTTTCTCGAGCTGCCACAGTTTCAGCAAATACGGGTACGTTTTTCAGATACGAAGAAAAGTGCACGTGCTCGTAGGGCTGGTTCAGTTTGTACTCTTAAAAAACTTTAGGAGTGCTCATTTATTCCAGCCTGAAATTGCACGAGAAAAGCATGTGCTTACTTACAATAAGCTCATTGATGTACGCATTTTGATTGGTTCTAATCTATGACATATTAGAGAACAGACGCACAGCCGACGTCTTCATCAAGGACTTTGAATTCTTTAATATATAAAACAAATAGATTCTAAGTTGCTGTGCGTCTGTTCGGTGGAGTTTAATATCTACGACGCCGACGTCGACGAAAACGTCACCTCAAAATATAACGTTGCACTATCGTAAGCTTCTCGCGGTTTGGCCATCTCGTTCGCGTCCTACAATGTGGGCGAAGTATCCTAAAAATAAATTGGTACGAGTGGCTTTAGAGCACAAATAGAGAACGAAATATTCACATTTGAACGCTCACATTGTCGTCAAAACCTAAGATTTGGTGATTTCACGTCGTTTTCGTGCAGAGAACCGCACTTTTATGTACTAAAATGCGTGCCGCACGTGCAACACGATTATTATTCCTCTTTTAACCAATGATATTGTTGTTTCGTGGCGCTCTTGTTGACTACCGCGTCGTAGATCTTAAAGTCCCTAATAGATAACACAATACGCCAAAATCATGAAAATGTGGTAAGAACATCAGTGACACACTCGGCGTGTGCCACTTTTTGGTTCTCACCACTCAGGATTCGAAATGTTGCCTGTTTACCTGTCGATTTCAGGTAATTTTAGGGATTGACAGGTAAAAAATATTGATGCATGTCGCTGGCGACAGGTAAGAAAACCTTAGTAATACAGAATTTGTCGATTTGAATAATATCTTCATCCATTTCTCCACCCGAAGTCGTTCTCACTCGTGCAGCTCTCGCGGAGTAGTTACCAGACTCTACTCAATAAAAGCAAGATGATGCAATCTTTGTAGTGCGCATAACAAAGACAGCTCCCGCGTTTCTTTGCCGATCAAGCGTGAGTTTGCAATATGGATCGCTTTCTGACCCGTAAGCAATGTGCTTAAGTTGAAGAAGTACACGTAGAAGAGAATTTGGAAACGCCGACGACGAAACATAATATGCGAGTATTCAAGTTCAACGAGAAATGGAAAGATGGACGCCCGTGGTTGTCAGCAGAGGATGGAAGGATGTTTTGTTCTTACTGGAAAGAGTTTGATAAGACAAGCAGAAACAAATTCATCTCAGGCTGTGATATTGTTAGTTTTGATTTACTCAACGTCTTGTGTTGAACGTGGTTTCAGTCTTATCAATAGAGCTAAATGTGACTGGAGGTGCAAACGCAAAGAAGAGTCACTTAATGACCTCATGCATTTTACCCTTAGCAGGGTAACTGTAAAGAACTTTAACCCCGAGCCTGCCATTGGATTATATAGTGGACTGATGCTAAGAAAACCAGGAGACTAGCAGATGCTTATGGGCCAAACCAAAGGCCTCAATAGGCTGAGACAATAAGTTGACAACAAAAGGTCATTGCTTTCTATCAATTTATTATTAATGATTGTACAACCCCAGTTGAGTTTTTAAAAGTGAGAATAGAATAATATCAAATATTGTTCAAGTTGGATGTTGGTAGAGACAGGCAAAAAAAATATTCTGCCTGTCACTAGACACAGGTAAACAGTCTGGAACATTTCGACCGCTGCATATTAATTTGACGTCATCTGTAATCTATCACCTAACAGGAGCATGGCAACACGGAATCTGTTTTTTTAAAATTAATAACATAAAACCCACACTCATCACGCCAAAAATCGCTTAATTCAGGAATCACATTTAATTCGCTATCTGTGGCTTTCTTGATTATTGAAGAATCAAAATAATTTTTGTACTGAATACTGCGCTTTGGTATCTGAAGAGCCGCAGTTTTCTTAGCCAATTAGAATGGAGATCGTGTCTCATGCTATTATTATTCTTGCAACCAAGTAATTCCTAAATAATGCGAATAATATTTTGAGCCGTAGATCAAAAGTGCTAAGTTGTGATTGTAATTGGGCATTTTATACATCAATTCTTTTTCTTCATTGAAGTGAAATTAAGCTTTTGGGTGCTAGATTAGATACAGTAGACAAGTTAAATTTAGTTTGTAATTATAACTTGTCAAGTTGATTCCCACCTCTTAACTCGGCAAAAAATGATTTAAGGTTTCAGAATAACTCAAATTCTCATTTCAAAAAAGGCTGAAATTTAACGCATTTACATACATACATACTTGATTGACCGCTCCCCATAGGGGATTTTCAGGGCCAATGAAACACAACGAAACGACGGAACAGAACAACGACAACTGTTAAGAATCTCAACCGGCCGGAGGCAAACCAGTTGGCTATTTACAAGTGCAGCTGGGAAGTTGAACCAGGGACAACCAGGATCAAATTCAACGAGTGGTCAGAGCGGGTCTTGAACCCGGGATCTCCGCATCTCAAGGCTAGCGCCCTAACCACTGGGCCACACTGCCTCCTAAGAATCTTTATGTATACGAAACCAATGTTAAAGGAAAAGGAAAGGAAAGGAACTTTATTTAAGTGTCTAGTCGTTCTATTCCTAGAGCACTAATTGGGGACACTGTAAACTGAAATTAACAATTAAGACAAATCAAGTCAAATGTTGGTTTTTGAGGAGAGGGTAAACCGGAGTACCCGGAGAAAACCTGTTGGTGCAGAGTAGAGAACCAACAAACTCAACCCACATATGACGCCGGATCTGGGAATCGAACCCGGGCCACATTGGTGGGAGGCGATGGCTCTCACCACTGCGCCATCCCTGCACCTCAATGTTGACAGCATTGGCCCATTGATCATAAAATAATCCCTCAAACCCATGACCACTTTGTTTTCTTGATTTTAAGATTTAAGAAACACTGCAGCTTGTTTCATTGTTGTTTACATGGGCAAATCGTGAACGAAAGGAAATATTTGTTGGCAAATAGGATTTTTATGCTTTCTCATAGTGCTTTCTATCAATTGTTTACATGTAGTACTTTTCTGTATGCATAACCATGTCTCTGTGTATGCCAAGGGGTAAGCAAATCGGCAATTAATAGTACCCCCTCTTTGTGATATCATGCACGTGATTAGACTGACGCGTCCATCCAACAGGCAACAAGATTCTTTTTTCACCGCTTTACTTCTCTCTACGTTTTAAGGTAAGAATGTGGCTTTATAGTCGCTAGTCTCCGTCCATTCCGCCGGTTATTTAGTATTGTTGCCCCCTTGTTAATTTTGTCGCGATTACTTTCTTCATTCAATCTTTTAACCTGTCCCACGCGTCGCCACGCTCGATCGTCATCGCTTTGTTTTTGGACGCACCATTCACAAACTTCGCACTCTCGATCTTGGTATAATCAATTCCCTTTCCTCTGAATTGTTATCCTGGAGATCGGCACTAATGACCTCGCTATTTTGCCGCCAGAAGTGATAGGTTCGATTCGGCGCTGGATGATCTGGTTCAGTTGCTTTTATCTAGTTTTCCCTTGCGCGTGGTTGGTTGGTGTTATGTCATACCTCGTGCTCTCTCACATCCTGACTCGGCGCTCTTCAGGCAGAGAGCTGAGATACTGAACAATTATGTCAGTGTGGTACTCGATTCTACCCCCAATGTTTTTTTTGTTGGCGTCAAAGAGTTGTTAATCACACAGCTAAGGATTATTATTTACCGGATGGTGCTCATTTGAAAACTGCCGGGCAGTATCAGTTGTATCTTAGCTATCGCGGGGCCATTTTGAACGCTTTGTCCTACCTTTTAATTTGTCATAAGGCATGGGGTTTTTTGTTTTTCGCTAATTTTACTGCGAGTTTCATCCTTACGTAGTTTGATCAAGAAGTGGTTCATAGTTGGGTCGCGGGGTGTATCCCTTGCCTGACCATGTCCTCAAATCATGCATTACACTCTAAGTTGCCGAGGATTATCCTACAATTTTATTTTGTATGCAGGGTGTGCTCCTTGCAGTTTGTTTTTCGTTGGAGATTGTACTCTTTCCATGTGGTGTATTCCACATTTCAGAGGGTTATCCTCTTGCTTTTTATTTATATGCAAGGTGCATTCCTTGCAGTTTCTTTGTCCTCAGATCATGTGGTGTACTCCACGTTACATTATTTGAATTTGTGCGGACAGTTGATAAGGGGGCTTTTAGCGTCAACTTTATCTTTGAGAGGTTTTACTTTCCCTATTTATTTTATGCTATTTGTGTGTTTTCTATCATCTTATTTTATTTTTTTTAATTGCTTAATTTTTCTTTTCTCAAGTCTTATTGGGATAGTTTTTCTCAAATGGATCATACTTTCTGGAACGCTTTGAGTCTGCCATCTTTCTTTTTGCCTCCTTTATATTTAGTATTATTTAGAGATGTCGACTCGACGTTTTTCTCGTGCCCGTGTTCCATCCAACTTAGCTTTGCAAGCTGCAGCTAGTAGTCAGTCTCCCAGAAAGAGGTTTCGCCGCAGTGGACCATCGTCTGTTCCTTCCCTTAGCGGTCCTTCGGCAGGGGTAAAGGAGATACCTGCAGGCGTACAGGAGACACCTGCAAGTGTACAGGAGATCCCTCTGACAGCTGAAATCATCGACACCATTGTTCAGCGTGCCACGGATGCTGTAATCCAACGTTTGGCCAGTGGTTCTAGCACTGACAATTCGCAGTCCTTGGCATTTTCAGACTCTACTCAGCCAGCTACCAGTGCCTCAACTCCAGGCTTAGCTCCTCCCGCCACTCTGCTCGAGGTCCCCGTTGGGGCCCCACACAGTTCAACACCAAAAGCTCAAGTTGCTGGCTCAGCTACCACAGCTCCACCAGCACCAGGTCCATCACCGGGTCCATCCTCTTCATTCCCATTTGCTGAAGCTGTCGTCAACAGTTCCCTGGCCATCACACAAGCTAGCATTGCAGGTATACCCAGCACTCCCGAATGTTTGTTCACCTCGCCAAGTTTAGCAATTGATGCTAGAGTCTCAGAGAAGAAGATTTGGAACAATGAATATTTCGAGTTTAGTTTATTATTAACTAACCTAGTAGTGGAAGATCGTTATCAGTTAACGGTAAAGGGTGCAAAAGGCAACTCGGCAACACCAGCCATATGCCTTGAGCCTGTGGCCAAATCCAAAAAGCTTTTAACACTATATGCGTGGTTTAACTGTTTTCATATTTTTGTGGGCATTTATTGCCAAAAGTACTCCACTGAGGCCCCTGCCCTCATGAAGTATGGGGAGGTGGTTCAGGATTTGGCAGCCAGGGGGCACAATTAGCACAGCCAAAATAAACTACCCACACCAGTCAAGGTAGACCGACGTATTTTCTTTTTGTCTGGGTACACTTCTTTCATTGCAGAGCACCTTGTTTCAGGTTTTACGTTCGGTTTTTCCATTCATCACGAGGGCCAACGAATCTCAAGCCATTCCCAAAATTTGATGTCTGCTTTTCATAATCCGGACGTGGTGGATCTTAGTGCATGTAATTAGCGCCTATCATGACTGCCACGTTGCGAACTGCTGCAATTTTTATTGCTTTTTTCCTTTGGGCGTCCACATCGTTTCAAAATGCCCCGCATTTCTACCAACCTAAGAGGCTATTTTGGATTTTGCAGGGTCATTCGAAGACAATGTTTACCGCACAAGCTACATAGTCCAAGTACTTCATTTCGAATAATTAGTGCCAGGACAAAGCGTGGACATATCTGCCTATCCCGTCCCTTTCGTGTCGATTTGACAGTGGCCATGGACGTGGAAACCAGCCCAGGACCAGATGCTCTTGGAAATAACATAAGGAACCTTGCAAATATTATTCCAACACCGGTCTCTGGTTCTTCAGAAGCTTTTTGTGTTTCACGCCACGGCTATGCAAATAATTTTCAAGACATTTTATCAAGTCACTCGGTACATCTTGGGATGTGCTTCACCGCTGTCAATTGTACATGGGGGGCACGGAATCGAGTTTTTCATCGACTGGAAATAACAACAAAATTAAAAAGAGGCTATCGAGGTTGCAGAGCTAGAAGGAAAGTCAAAGAAAGGCGAAATAATCTGCTCTTCAATATTCCCATTGTTGAACCACGCCGGCCGTCACGCAACACCTGTAGCAGTCACACATTCAGTCAGTCAGCTGCAACTGCCCAACGGCTGGTGCCAAAATGTATGATCCTCAACGCCCGGTCTTTGGTAAAAGCTGACGCAGCCCCTGCTTTGTATGCTGAACTGAGTACTAATAATATCGACATTTGTTTTATCTCTGAGTCATGGATGCAGTAGAAAATTCTGTCTCACTCGATTTGTCCCGATGGTTATGTGATGGTTCGTAAAGATCGCGCAGGAGAAAGAGCTGGAGGTGTGGTAGCAGTTATTTGTAGGAATGACTGGAAAATTAAGCCCCTCAATGTCAAGGAGGATTTTGATTCTGAAACTGTTTGGTGCAAGATCACTACTCATAATTCTGAATCATTATGTAGCTTGTGTTTACCACCCACCTGACCCTATCTATGATGCTAACGATCTCCTGGAATTTATATCTGACTCTTGCGAGCAGATCCTGTTAGCAAGCTAAGGATAAAGGATCTTATGCAACAGCACGACCTGCATCAGATGGTCAGGGTTCCAACTAGAGGTGAAAAAACAATTGATGTTTTCTTGACTAACGCTCCACTAATTTGGGAGACAGGCAAAACACATAAGGGACTCGTGAGGTCTGACCATCTCGTCGCCATTGAATCGCACTTAATTCCAACAAAGCCTCAAAGAAAATACATCAGTTTTCGGGACACAAGAGACCATCATAAAATCAATATGGAATCAAAACTAAAAGCTTTTGACTGGATCTCGACTGATCCAGAAGAAAGTGTCTAGCTAAACTCAAGGTTGTATGCAATGTTCCACGAGAGCTTCCCACTAATCCGTGTCAAGGTGTAATCAAGAGACCCTCTTTACATGTCCCCCTTGGTTAAACACCTTTCTAATATCGTACTGCACACAGAGGTAGCCATGTGGAAAACCTGATTCTCCAGGAGAAAATCAATACTTTCATTCGCATGAACCAGGTGAATGCTGTTAACAAGGAGCGGGAGAAGCACAGTAGATGTTCCAGAGGATGGTGGGAAACTGCTAACCGAATTACGGGGAGAAACTCACAGGGAACACTTGTAGTTCAGTATTATCTCCAGTTGTCATCAACGCATATTCTCAGTCCATTAATACGGATTGCACCAAAGAAGCTCCTGAGCCTCTTGAAATACCTGTTGGAACTCGTATTCCAATTGTGGATGAAAATGCTGTTAGAAAACTGTTAAACACCAGAAGAGAACTGCATCTGGACCGGATGAGTTTCCATATTGGTTCTGGCGTGATTATTCCCATCATCTTGCACCTGTGATTACGGCAATCTTCAACAGACTGAGTTCATTAATTCATCAAGCTGTTCCAACACTGTGGAAACTAGCACATGTTTTACCCACTCCCAAAGAATCTCCTCTAACGGAATGTAATCAGCTGCGACCAATCTCATTATCTAATATCATAATGAGGATCTTTGAACGGTTTGTTTGCAAACAAGAACTGTCTCCTGTGCTTAAGGATGAGATCGGCCCGACCAGTTTGCTTATATGGAAGGCCGCAGTACATCTATGGCTCTAATCAAGTGTCAACATTATTGGCTGAATTGGCAGGACAAGGATGCAGATTTTGTTCGGGTACTATCATTCGACTTTAGTAAAGCTTTTGATTATGTTTCCCATCGAGTCTTGTGTGACAAACTAAAGTCCTATGACATTAACCCATATATCATCAACTGGGTGATCAGCTTCCTGTGTGACCGCCAACAAAGAGTCGTGGGGGATGGTGCTGTAACAGAGTTCCTCAGTATTAACAAAGGTGTCCCACAGGGGACTGTTCTTGGTCCTATTCTGTTTTCCATCATGCTGAACGACATCAAGCCTGTTAGTTCAAGTTCACTACTGATTAAATATGCTGATGACATCACAGTTAGTGTACCTATCAGGTCAAGCCCAGGTCAGATTGACCCATCACATCAAGAAGTTTGCAGCATCAAACTCTGGGCAGACGACAACAAGATGACGTTAAATTTCAAGAAGACCTCTGAAATGGTAGTAAGAGGGAAGACCAGAGAAACTCCTCCAGGTGATATTGATGGGATAGCTAGGAAGAAGGAGTTGAAATTGTTAGGAGTAACATTTAATGAAGACCTGTGCAACTGGGATACTCAATTTGAGCATATGCTTGGCAAGGCCAATTCAAGACTTTACATTTTGAGGGTCTGCAAGTACTTTGGCGGCTACTCCTTATCGGAGTTGACTGTGTTATTTGATAGCCTCATAATGTCAATATTTTTATATGCATTGGAAGTATGGGCCTGTTCCCACTAGGGAAAATACATTGCACAGATTGATAAGTTTTGTAGGCGTGCTCTGCGATATGGATATACCTCCAAGTACACCCCAATGACCAGTTACATCGTTTTAAGAGATAGGCAGTTATGGAACAACATCATGTAGCTCATCCTCTCTATGACCTTCGTCCTCCACAAAGATCACGTTTTTTAAGAAGCAGGGGCCATGATTTTATGTTGCCACGTGTGAGAACCGAGAGGTTCAAACGATGCTTTATTAACAGATGCCTATTTAGCTTTGTTTAAGTCTATTTTAATTGTATAGTAGTATCGAATATTAGTATAGAATATTATTCTTATTGTAAACTCACACGTTTGTTTGTGGGGATGTTTTTTAATAATAAAGATCTTTACTTACTTACTTACTTACTTACTTACTTACTTACTTACTTACTTACTTACTTACTTACTTACTTACTTACTTACTTACTTACTTACTTACTTACTTACTTACTTACTTACTTACTTACTTACTTACTTACTTACTTACTTACTTACTTAGAAAAGGAACTTTTCGCCGGTCGTCTGTCGGGCCCATTTGAGATGCCTCCTTTATCTCCATTCAGAGTGTCACCACTGTGTGTCATCCCAAAGAAGACACCCAGTGAGTTTAGACTCATGCACCACTTGTCTTATCCTAAGGGTTCCTCGGTCAATGACAGTATTTCTCCTGAATTTTCTAGTGTCCGCTATGCAACGATCGCTGATGCCATTAGGCATATCCGAGCAGCTCGCACAGGGTGCTTTTTGAATAAAACAGACATCAAAAATGCTTTCAGAATTATACCTGTTCACCCTACTGATTATAATTTACTGGATATGAAGTGGCGTGATCAATATTACTTTGATAAATGCATGCCCATGATCTGTTCCAGTTCGTGTCGCACTTTTGAGTTATTCAGCTCTGCTTTGGAATGGGTGACCCAGAACAAGTGGCCCATCAGTCATATTATTCACCTTCTCGATGATTTTTTGATATTGCTGCTTCTCGTGAAATATGCAAGCGACAGCTTAATCTCTTTGTAGATCTATACGGTCAGCCACTACCTTGTCATTTGCAGGAATTGAATTGGATACCATTCAGTTAGAAGCTCGCTTGTCTGAAGAAAAAAATTTCTAAGTGAAAAGACCTAATTGCTGACTTTCTTAAGAGGAAAAAGGTGACATTAAGGGAAGTCCAATCATTAACCGGTCTTCTGCATGTTCTATTATTCTGCCAGGCAGAGCCTTTTTGCGCAGACTTATTGATCTTACCGTTGGCTTCCAGTCACCGTTTCATTTTATTCGCCTCAAAAAAGAGGTGAAGGCTGATTTAGAAGTTTTGCAGGAATTGTTAGATGAATATAATTGCAAATATTTTTTCTTGGAAGATTTTTGGCATACTTCGGAGCTCTTGAATCTCTACACTGATGCCTCTGGCTCGCTAGGTTTTGGTGCTCTCTTCCAAAATCACTGATGCTATGGGTCCTGGCCACCATCGTGGACCACGTATAACTTTGCTGCCTTGGACTTCTTCCCTATGTCCTCAGCTTGTTTCTCTGGGGTAATGCTATGAGCAATCATGCAAAGACCAGCACCTTATGTTTTTTGTGCCTAAAATGGTTTTGATCTGCTTAAAATATAATATCTTATTCAAAGCTAAACCAGAGATGTCGCAGTGGTGAGAGCACTCGGCTACCACCAATGTGGCCCAGGTTTGATTCCCAGACTCGGCGTAATATGTGGGTTGAGTTTGTTGGTTCTCTACTCTGCACTGAGAGATTTCCTCCGTGTACTCCGGTTTCCCCTCTCCTCAAAAACTAACATTTGACTTGAGTTGTGTTAATTGTTAATTTCAATTTACAGTGTCCCCAATTAGTGCTTCAGCGCTAGAACGACTAGACACTTAAATAAAGTTCCTTTCCTTCCTTTCTTTGTCTGGCTTGCAGATCCAAAAATTTCTTCAAATGACACCGGCCTCCATGGATCAATCACCAACAGACATCCCCCATCACCTGCAGCCGCAGAATTGGCAAATATAGTTTTACCTCTTGTCAAAACCAGCCTGCAACCATCGTCCATTCCTACTTACAAGAGAGCGTGGAAGCTTTTTTATCAATTCCTTTTTAATACCTTACCAGGTACTAGTGCAGATATTCCCATTTCACCTCCTACTTTAGCCCTCTTCATTGCGTATCTCTTCGATCGTCATTACGCTTCATCCACTGTTAACACTTATGTTTCGGCAATTGGTTATAACCACAAGTTAGCAGGTTTGCATGATCCAACTAAAACCTTTTTTATCAACCAGATGCTTAAAGGGTATGGGGAGATTGGCTTTCGCCTTGACAGCAGGCTCCCAATTACTCTGCCAATTCTCCATAGGATAGTTTGGGCCGCATCTCAGCTTGCGGATTCTTTTTTTCAACACATGTCGATTTCAGGCATTGTTCTTGTTTGCATTTTACACATTTGCCAGGGTGGGGGAAATCACTGCATCAGCTTCAGGCACCACCATCCATCTACGCCAAGTTTAAAAATTAGTGAATGATAAGCAAGAAGCTGAGGCCTTTAAAGTCACATTTCTCAATTATAAGCATAATTACAACCAATCCCCCTTTTCCTTAGTCTTTTCCCGTCAAAATACTTGCTGCCCTGTGCAACGTTTATTGGCTTATTTACAAGCACGAGGTCACAACCCTGGCCCCTTTTTTAAAAGCCCTAATGGCTCTCCTGTGCCTCGATCAATCTTTACAGATAAGCTTTCCACGGTGCTTAAGTTCTGCGGTCTTGATCCGTCCAGGTATAAAATCCATAGTTTTCACATCGGTGCTGCAACACATGCTGCTGATAAGGGGATGTCTGATGCGCACATTAGGGCCATGGGGCGCTGGAAGTCTAATACCTTTTTGAAATACATTCGCTTACAATCAATGTCAAACTAGCCCTAGCAACAGGCAGGGTGTGTTGCCTTGGCATCCTCCCCTAGCGATAGGCCTCCTTAGCAGGGGCAGCAGACCTGTCGCTAGGGGTACAGTTTTCTTTTCAGGTGGCGAGGTCTTGTTTTCGTTCAGCATTGATCTCTTTACTTTATTTAGTTCGCTCTAATCTGAACTTTGAATGTTGGCCTGAATTTGATAAGCAAGGGCAGCATTCTCAGGCCAACCTTCCTTTGTTATGTTTTCCCGAGAATGCTTTCGGTATTTGTTAGCTTTCATTGTTTATACAGTAACATTTTTCCTTTAAGCCAGAGAGATGCGTTTCTTATCAGTTGCACTGAGCCTCATCAGCAAGGTCAGCAGACTCTGCTAACTTCACTGGCTCCTTTCTGCTTTTGGTGCGCCGCTTTTCCTTTGGGTGGCGTGTGCATCATTAGTTTTCGAATTATGATGCTTTGTCGTTCTTTAGTCCATCCAATGTTTTTCTGTCATTCTATGGGGCCCCCTGTAAACTAGGTTCAGGAAAAGCGGCCTAGCCTTCTGTAGTTGGAATTATATTTTTCGCATATGGGAAAGCATAAAAGTTCTTTCCACAATCTTGATACCAATTTCCCCATTCCAATTTGTTCTCGCCCGCTGTTTTCCTTTTCCACACTTTTGATGATGCTCTTTTTCTGTCAATAGTCCCTTTTTCAGTCATTGGCCGTGTTATACTAGAGATGCATAATGCATCTGAACGACGTTGGGCAATTCCTTTTAATTTCTTTTAGTTCGTCGTTTAATTCGTCCTGTGTGAAAGACAGGCGAAAAACACATTGTGCGTCTCGACGAAGTGAACCGTTTTATAGTGCACCTTCGAAAACGTGCTAAAAGATAAACATCGTCCAGATGCATAATGAGTTCTGTGTCATGATATGCACTGCTGTGTCGACGGTTTGAAAATGCATTCTTATTGACACGTTTTAGCCTGTAACTCTCATCAACTAAAGTTATTTGCAATCATGAATGATGATGGCAAAAATCTTAAATGGCGCAAGAGAAGAAAAAGGAGAAGCAGAAGAGTATATGATTGCACGCGATTGAAAGAAATCTTGGAATTATTCAGTAAAAAGGCGAGCAAATAAAACAAAAGTAGAAACATCACCGCGATCTTAACTGCGAAAATCCTCTATCCTGTAAAGACTCCTCTGAAGGTACTACATCATGGAAAGTGGTTTCGTGCATATGAAATGAAAGCATGATTTGTTGCGTGGGCATATGAATATTCTTTATTGATTCAATAATTTGCCACACAATTAATTAAGAGAGAAAAATAACAAATATAAAACAAATACAACGATAAAGGTGACGAGGAAGCTTCAAGCGAAATCAGGAGGCTTTTAATATTAATTAAACTTCCTCATTAATACTAAGTTTGCTCAAAAATCACAATCGCTACTATAATAGGGACGGATCGGATGCAGCGCCGGGAAGGAAGTCTTAAAGTAATGGACAATTTCTTATTTTACAACGAATCAATGACAATAGTAGGGACTTAAGTGGAGTACGAAAACATAGCTAGTGAATTCATCAAATATCAAACAAAGAATACTTTCAGAGAAAAATACACAGCGCTAAATTACTATCCTATAGACGTTGACAACAACGATGCTTTTAAACAGTTTTTTCGTTCTTTTTATTTTTTTTTTATTTTTGTATTGCAGGAGAGAGCGGAAGTATTTACGAAACGGATCAGTCTGTCCTCGTGGCTGCAATGATATGTAATGTCGCCAAGGGAAGAATCTTACAAATCGGTACATCTCTGTGCTCAAGACCTGATAACTCACAATACAAACTACAGATTAATTTGTGCTCTGCTTACATGATAAATGCTGTATTTGGCTGTGTAAGCTGAAAGAATGCTCCCCAAATCTACCGATTATTTTTTCACTATCTGAAACACATCAATGAAATAGAAAAAAAAATCAGCGCTAGTTTTAGTCAGAAGAAATGGGAGCCTTTGAAATCTTTCTTGTTGTCAATTTGTTGACTTGGTCCTGGTCCCCTTAAAAATTAAAATTTAAGTTGCCAACAGTATTACCTTTTTAATTTCTTTTTTTCCTTTGGTTAAAACTGTATAGGTAAATATAGATGTATAAGTTAAAGTGTTGTGATGTAAGCACTCAGTTGGGAGCAGGTCAGTTTGTTTTTATGTAATGAATTGAGACATTGGTGACCTTGCAAATGTAGAAAATTAGTAGTTGATTGTTCTAAACTAAGAGTACGGGGAAAGTATTGTAATTTTGGGGTTAGTTTCCTAATAGAAACGTTGCGCACGATTAGAGCAAATCTAACGATAAAGCGGCGAGGCTAAAGAATCGTGTAAGCTAAAACTAGTTGTGCAGAGGCAAAATAATTACCTTTGTGCTGCCCTTGCAATCACTAAAACAATGTTAAACACTTGAAAAAGCTTGATGAAACTTGGAGCTGAAAACTTGAAGAAACTTGAGAAAGCTTGAAGCTGAAAAACTTAAACTTAGGCGTTGACTTGCTCCGCTTATGTCAACAAAAACTAACGTAAGTTACTAGCTTGCTAAGAAATGTCGCGATTATTGTCGCGTGAAAAAGCTGAATCATATCTGAGTACAAACATGGCATAAATTCTACCTCGCGCATCCTGTTAAAAGCTCTCTACTCTCTTTTGGGGAACTTTGGGGGAAAACAGCGGAAAGACTCGAACGGTAACTTAGTACATGTAGTATTCTATAAGACGCAAAACCTTAAGCAAAAAAAGGCTTCTTATGGTAAATTACTTGACGGTAGTTACACTCCCACCAAGTTATTAAGGATTTTCTGATTTCCATGATCAGCTAAGTTTGAGTAGTTCACAATTAGTGCATTCACTCTAAATGGAATCAATAAGAAAAAACGTGAATAATTACCGCGTAAACCGTCAAACATCGATGGCATGAGTCAAGCAAGATACTGGCACTGCTCTACAGTATGTTGCCCAATGTCCAACCACTTCAGTTTAAAACTGCTATAATTTTCCTTCCTTAGCCGCAAAAGCTGTGAAATTTGGCCCTGAAGCAATAAATTTAGTATGTAATATGGGAAAACAAGCTTTGCGTTTTTACATTCGGTTCCGCCAGTGCAATTTGCATTTTTACAAATGTCCATTGCAGCCCAGTATCCGACAAGCGAGCCCAGTATGCAACCACATGAATAACAATGTAATTAAACGTAACTTTCGGCGGGGAAGAGATATTTTTGTCTTCCTTTGCTCTTGAAAAGTACTTTGCCATTAGAATTTGGACGACTTACGACGACTGAGAATCCGGTAGTTATGCAAAGTGCGGTGAGATGCAACACACGGAAAATAATTCCGCTCGATAAAGCACTGAAAAGATTTTAATTGAGTTGTTTCAGAATAGCATTACACTACACGCAGATCATTTAAAGTTAACGATATGAAATTAATCACGACTGCAGCTTATGCAATGATTTTTGCACAGTAGACAAAAAAACTGGTCGTATTCTAGGCACGATTAGTGAAAAAATTGTTGACGATTCTGGCCTCCGTTATTCTAGCTAGAAACAGTTCATTTCAGGACTAATTGAAAATTATTATAATTCCTTGAATTCTTTGAGAATACTCACTGCAAATATCGAAACGTTCCTTCAAATGTATCATGATTTACAAATCCTTTCTTCAATAGCGGTCGTTTTACTGTGCAGTGAAAAGCGTAAATAATAGCCAGGAATACTCCGACCACTCAACTGAACAGAACGGCGCCTTTTGCAAATGATCCTAAAGCTTAAAGCCCGCCAAAACGTGCATCTCAAAGCTTAAATGTTCGGTTTCCTTCGTTTTCCGTAAACTAATAGGGGCGTTTCAAAAATTGAAATTAGTTTTTAGCTGGTCGGATGCTGGTACCGGTCGGATACTGGGCGACATACTGTAGTTCATTCCATCCAGGAGGAGAACCACCTTCTGTACAGGTCGTTCGAAGATCGAATGTTGGGCAGAGCTTCCTTCCTTGTCAAAATTTCGGACTGATCTTATTTTCCAACAAAATGCAACGAGGGCGACTTCATGTCACCATGGTAGTTTCCTGTCCTCGACAAAGCATTATCACAGATGACATGTGGACAAAACTTGGGCCTTTCGGCTGTGTCATTTGCTTATTTAACGATAGAGGAACTCTACACGATTTAACAAGTATTTGGTTAAGCCGAAAAGGCTGCTCCACTCTCCTGGTAACTCCGCAATACTCCAATACACTTGAAAACAAAATATTCCAATTTTCAAAAATAAAATACATATCTGTTATCACAAATACTCGATAAGCATTTGAAATAAAATGGTGTCCGTATTAGAATATCTGTCTAGTATCAAAGTGTGAGTATTTCATAGAAATAAATTTAAAAAAAAGATAACTCCGCTTCGCTTTACCGAAATTTGGCAGCAGTTGTGGTCGACGAGTCTCACACAGTGAAGATGCGGTCAGGGAACAGGCATTTCTCTATTACGCTTCCCGTCATTTCAAGTTTGTGCTAAGTTTTTCTCTTACGAACAAAACACATTTTCTGTGGAAAGGGACTTCGACGAATTACGGTACAGAATATTCAGCTACGCTTTACAGCATTGCCAGTAGTTGTTACGATTTTCTGGCGAAGGCTTCCTTCCTTTACAGTATTTGGGAGTTTCTGCCTCGAGCGATTTGAAATACACAACGCGTGGCTTGAAAGAAAAGGAAAGGAACTTTATTTAAGTGTCTAGTCGTTCTAGCGCTGGAGCACTAATTGGGGACACTGTAAACTGAAATTGACAAGTAACGCAAATCAAGTCAATTTTTTTCTTTTTTTGAGGGGAGGGGAAAGCCTCTCGGTGCAGAGTAGAGAACCAACAAACTCAACCCACATATAACGCTGAGTATGGAAATCGAACCCGGGCCACATCGGTGGGAGGCCAGTGCTCTCACCACTGCGCCATCCCTGCAACCTGCTGTTTTTCAATGTTTACTTTGGGTGCGCGCTGATTGGCTAGTGTTTGACAGCTCTCTCAGCGTGACGTCAGGAGGCTGCATTCAAAATTCAGAGCTACTCGTGCAGGCTTTCCTTCTCTCCCACCACTGAGAGAGAGCAGGCTGGAACAAAGTTTCCAGGAGGTGGGGGCAGTATCTTGGTCTTCATCTTCAATTGATGGTTCGGACTTAAAGGTTGCAAACTCTTCGGATCATTCAGACATTGGTGGGTCATTGGTTGATTGTTGATAATAGCCATAGCTTCATTAGGAAGGTACGAAGAGTTGACTTATCAAGACGTCCTTTATACTGGCCGAGAACAGTGCTCAAGATGCTTCTGGTTGTTCTGATCTGCCTTTCCCATACTCCTCCCCAGCGACTGGAGTAGGGAACATTCATGACGAAGTCGCAACGATTTTCCAATAAATGAATCCTGCCATTATCTAACTCTTTGAGAGCACTTGCCAGTTCGTTCCTTGCTCATACAAAGTTTGTTCCTTGATCAGACCTCAACTGTCGAACTGGTTCTCGAATGGCCATGAAGCATCTTAAGGCATTTATAAAGACGTCTGTTGTCATGTCATGTAATTCTTCCATATGAACTGCTCGTGAACTCATGCAAGTAAATATTACTGCATACCTCAACAAATCTTTGCGGCCTTCTCTGATTGAATAGTCCGAAGCAGTCCATACCACAGTAGGTAAAGGGAGGGGTGAGATTGGCCTTCTTTTGACCTTCGATTGGCCGTCTTTGACGTCTGCATTGTACACATCTATAGATGTGGGAAGATACTGCAGCAGAGAGATTTACAATCCATAGCCCATTAAAAAGAATCTCGTTCTTGCTCAATCCTTTCCCTTGATGATTCACTTTCTGATGGTAGTGATCGATCATTAAATTTGTTGACATGAGAACCTCTTGGTAAAATGATGATGGGACGTTTTGTTTCAAAGGGAAGGGAAGATTTTTCCAGTCTTCCACCAACTCCCAGTAATCCATGGTCATCAAAGAAACGATTCAACTTGCATTTGCCACTGCTTTCTTTGCTGCTGTCTTGTGATTTCATCTGCGAAAGCTGTGCGTTGTACTTCCTTAAGGATAAGCGTTTCAGTATCTTCTCTTTCAGCCACAGTTATGGTGACTGTTCTCGACTTATTCTTCTTGAAACCTCTCTTGAGACACGTGATTAGTGCAACTGCCTTGACCTAACTAGAATATTTCGAAATACAGTCAAGTATACTGAAGGAATCTTCGGCTGAAGTCGTAGGCACATTAGTTTTGACCTCTGAATCACCAATCTAAAACGCAGGAATTTTTTATCCTTCAATTGGAATATTCTTTTCCCGGAGGAATGAGGGTCCATTAAAGCAATTGGAATTCATCAGCTCTTCAACCCTTAATCCTCTTGACGCATAGTCAGATGGATTGTTCATGGTATCTAAAAAGTAAAGTCTCTGCTTACGAGCCAGAAGGCTCATCAGGCCGGCACTTATTTCCGGTTTCATTAGCATGAAGCAACTAGGAGTATTCCTAGTCCCCCCTGGATGGGATGCTAGTCCATCGCAGGGTTACCCCAGCATTTTGCCGGTACCCATTTATACACCTGGGCGGAGAGAGGCACCGTGAGATTAAAGTGTCTTGCCCAAGAACACAACACAATGTTCCTGGTATCTATGTACCACCATTCTTTGGGATCAGAATTGGACATGATCGTCTGAACTCTGTTCGGCACAAACGTATGAAATATTTTCGTCTCGTTGTTCATGTATCCAAGAACTACCTTCGAGTTCGCCCAGAAGTACTGCTTTAGATTGGCGTAGTTAAGTTCTTCTTGCAGCATCGCACCAACCTTGGCTGAAACAACCGCTGCTGTAAGCTCAAATCTTGGAACAGTAAATACCTTCGAAGGTGCAACACGAAATTTGCCCATCCCCAATGTTACGTTTAAATTTTCATTTTCGTCCCTTACTCTTAGGTACAAGAACTGTCCGTAACCGTATGTGCTAGCATCTGCGAAGTTGGGCAATTCGCAGGTCTTTCTCTTACCCATATTCTTTTTCTCGAAGCATCTTATCATTTGCAGCTCTTTTAATCGTAAGAGGTTTGACCATTGCTCCCACAGTGGCAGGACGTCTTCTGATAGAGGATCGGCCCAGTTGAGGCCAAACTCTTGCAGGATTCTTTTCCCTCATAGCATCAAAAGGGCCAGGAAACCAAGGGGGTCGTACACAGACGCCACCGTTGATAATACTCCTCTTATTTTTAAGGGCTGGTCTTTCAGAATAATGGAGAAACGAAGGCAGTCTAACTCCAAGGACCACTGCACGCCAAGAACTCTTTCTATCGGAAGTTGTTCAGACGGTATGTCTAACTTGACGTCGGCAGCTCTCTCACGTTCAGGTATAGATTCGATGACTGCACGATCGTTTAAAATATATTTCCTTGTCTTCATTTGCCATGTGCTTCAGACCGTACCTCGTAGAACGAGGTGACGAGGTTGTTCCGAAAAGGTAGACAATCCTTCTGTATTCTTTAGGAGGTTGGCTTACGTCACCGTTTGGCCACTAGAGAAAGCGTAGGTAATCTCGATCTTCATCAAGAACAATAAACTAATGGAACATTTTCTCTACGTCACGATTAACAGCGTGCGAATACTTCAATTCCTGAACCAGCACAAGACACTGATCAAACTGTTTGTCATGTAAGGTCCACTGAGCAAATGTTCATTCAGTGAGGCTCCCTTAAATTTCGCTGATCAGTCAAACACCACTCTGACCTTCCTCTTCTTTGGATGGTAAACCCAGTGATGCGGCATGTACCACTTTAATCTCTCGTTGACGTCTGGAGCCTTCTCAGTATCCCCTCTGCCCAAAACTTCGTTCATAAATTTGATGTAATTTTCTTGGTACTTCCTATCTTTACGAAATCTTCGTTTTAGGAACTCAAGTCAGGTGACTGCATTAGTGCGGTTATCGGGCAATAGCGGCCGTTTCTTGAATGGCAGCGGCATCTCATATTGCCTATCTTCCGCTTTCTTGATATTTTCTTCCATGATCTTAAGGAACTGCATATCTTCTCTGGACGTCATCTCAGAATCCTTTTTCTCCTTAAAGTCAGACTCCAGCGCTCCTACAATGTCCTTCTTTGTTACAACAGGTACCGTACAGCAACTCTGTGGCAAAGAGATCTCTCACTCTTCGCATTACTGGTAGCTACAATGCTACCACCGAGATCTGCTTTGATCCCATATGGTTTGCTTAATTTCCCAGCGATAACTTGTCTTGGGGTCAGTGCTTGGGAACAGTCATATCCGATCAGCAACCCAACGTAGCGTAGATGATCCCATTTCTTGGCAACTGATTTAGTGGGTACGTGACTTTCATCGGTGGGAATCACTGTCCTTGAATCTTGAGGTTGGTATTGTACCCTCTGACTTGCAGACCCTTTACCCTTTGGCTTCCGACAAGTTCTTCTTTACTTGTGATGGTGCTAAGTCGAAGTTTCGTCGGCTCTGCCTCAGCACAGAGTTAACCACTACGGACTTCATCCAAGACAAATGTGGCGTCACTTTGGTTGTCTATCATGATGTATACCAACACTTCTTTGTCGGCTCTGGAACTTGTTGATAGCCAGATCCCTTGTAAGGCGCATGCAGTCGACTTAGGAGCGCAAACGGAGTCACCTAGTCTTCTTTCTTCCTTCTTCACTTGAATACTTCTATCTTCGTGGAGACAGGTAGGATGTTTCTTCTTACAGGTAGAGCAGGTCAACCTCCTTCGACAATCTTGAGATGCATGACCCTTCTTTAAGCATCCGAAACACAATCTGTTTTCTTTGACTAACGTCATCCTAATGACCAGTGTTTCGAACTTGAACTTTGAACAGCCGTCAAACTGATGGCCTGTCTTCTTACAGAAGGTACATTTGAGCTGCTGTTTTTTCTGTTGTACTCGATTCCTTAGAATCTTCTTCATTTGCCTTAACAGAGAAGGTAGTCCTGTTCTCTTTGGCATCTTTGGTTCTCTTTCCCTTACGTACGGTTTCATTTCTGCTTCTTTCACAGCATTGCAGAAGAAGATCGGATTACATGCTAAGTCAGCTTCTGCAATGGCGAGGGTAACAAACATCTTGAAGCCTGGATAAATATTATCTTCTCTCAGATGCTTGTTGGCTTTTCGTTTCCATCGAGAAATGACCCAGTCTGGTAGCTTGAGGAGCAACTTCTGATTCTCTACGTAGTCGTCTAAAACATCAAGGCCCTGGACCACATGCATAGCGGTTTCCACACTTGACAAGAAGTCGGCGAATTTCCTGGGGCCCCGGTGGTATCTGGTACCGATCTTCGCCCATCTCTGTTGTTTGCCTCTGTAGGCCTTTGATATTATAAACGGGTGACCAAATCTCTCATCTAAGATATCCCATGCGCTTCCATAGGCTTCTTGGGAGTTCAACAGGAAGAGTCCACTGATAGCCTCTCTTGCAGATCCGCTCACGTATCGCTTTAGATAGTACATCTTGTCACTTGAAGGTAATTTCCTTCTGTCTAAAGGGGCGCAGAAAGACGACTTCCAATCTGGATACTTTATAGGTTCACCGCTGAAGACGTTTGGCTCGGGTACCGGAAGATGGGTTATAATGACGAAATCAGTTATTGCGGCGATTATCACAGCGGTGGTATCTGCCTTTGGAGTGAATTCTTGGGAAAAACAAGATAGTTGATTAATCTGTGGACCATGGACTGGAGGAAGAGTTACTCCTTGAGACCACTGTGGAATGGGATGAGGTTCTGTTCTTGAGGCCTTTGCACTGACTTCAGTGGAATGTTCCACTGGTGGTGATTGATTAAAGGGGGCTGACTGGGTTGGAAGGATTTGTAAGAGATCATCTTCAGCTGGGTAGACATTTCCTCTGCTTTCGCAACTTCTTGATATAACACCAGGCTCGCTCCTACCATCACTTCCATCTGTTCCAACTCCGCTTTCCTGCGTGCGAGTACTGCTTCCATTCTCGCTACCTCTTCTTTTGGTCGCGCTTGCTCTTGAAGAGTGTTGAATTCAGCTTCTTTCGCAGTAAGTTCTGCAGCCACATCGGCTTTATTTAAACTGATGAGGGAAGATGCTCTCGAATTTGGCTTTGAATTGTGATTTGAATTGACCTATTATCTTCATCATCGGCCCGTGATTGCTCTATTGGGAAGTCTGACTGTAGGTAAAGTTTGTGGCGAAGGCTTTTTGTCTGTGCATCACAGGTATCCACTTTGCGAATTATGCACGTTCAAAACTGACCGATTGGACTTCAAAGGTTTGGATCCAGGGAAAAGTGATGTCAAAGGCTCACTCGCTTAAACTTTCAGAGTGTGAATGCAGCTTATTATATATGCAAAACGTGAGTTTAAAAGTCTGAAAGCCCAAAACTCCCGTGCTTCATATTAATTCTGCAGCGTACACACCCATTGCATCCTCTAACTAGTGAGCCTTTGGTGTGATTTTCTCCTGGATCCAGCTCTCTTAAGAACTTAAAGTTAGTAACGGCAGAACAGTAAATCGGGAAAATTTCAGTTGAAATAGACAGTTGTCTTTTTGAAATTAAGTCTTAAAATTTTGGTCACTCAGTGTTAAGTTAACATAGTTTTGAAATCCAATCACAGGGGCACAGTCTGCAAAAAAATTAACTGCAAATTGCTCTTACAGACGTTTTCCCACATGTCATGCACGTCTTGCAGTTGCCCTAAGCAAACGTTTATTGCACACACTAAGAAAGGACTGAAGATGTTGTTTCCGCTTCATAATTCAGGTTCTTCTCAGTCTAATATGATGCCAGGTCTGCACCAAAAAGTACCGTAAGAGCCTGGAGTTAACAGTAAAAGGCAAGCCAAAAGACATGAAGAAAAGAATAACATGGTTTTGTATATATATATATGCTCACTAGCTCGCTAGTTTGAGCACTCTGGCATGGCTTAGATGTACCACATGTACCTCCATCCCAGACATCAGCACTGCACTGATGAGGCTCAGAAGGCCGAAACAGTACTGTCTGCAGTTAGTTATATACGTATGTAATTATATGTATGTAATTAGTTATATATGTAACTCTGAATCGAATTTGCATCGAAAGATTAATGACAATCGATCGCAAAAACACTAAATTTCTGCAGTCTCTGACTTCAATTAATCAAGGTCCCCATCAAGGGGACGGTGATGATGCGCTGTCAAGAGAAAGAAATTGATCACTTGCTAGGCAAGCATAAAGGTGCACGTACGCGATTACTTTGTGTCAACTGAATAAACTACAGAAAAGTATGTTGATCGTTCGTCGTTTTCAGGATAAAACAACGTTCATTTTAGCCGAGAAACTTCCGTCTTCGGTTTTTTAATTTTGTTGTAATATTGAACTGAATATTTACATTTCGTCTGTTGGGTTAGGAAGCCTTCTTTGTCGGGTTCCTGAAAAACTTATCTATTTTGACGTCAGGGTGAACTATTCACACAATCATGTAGTTAAGCGGCCAATCAAAACAAAGTTTGTAAATGAGAATCTAAACATGTATGAGATACAAAAACAGACTTGCGAATTGTTGCAAATCACAATGCTGACAAGCACAAAAACAAAGGAAACGGTTAATAAATATGGAGCTTTTTACTATCTAAATGTTCGTAGGTTAAAAATCCTTAATCGTTAAGGGAACTATGTCACACAAAATGACAATATAGCCAGGAACTTAAAGAAATATTGTTGGCTTCCCAAATAAGCTTCATTTTACACTATAATGAAAAAAAAAAACAGATCTTTTTCTGACGTTTAAAACTTGGTTACCGGCCAATTAATCATTTGTCAGAGAGAAAAAAATTCTGTCATTCTTATAACAAATCCTCGCGTATCATATTTGAACCCACGGTGCAAATTTGTTAAACTCGAATACTACAAAACATGATATTCACAAAGGCCGGAAACCTCACCAAGTTCTTTTCCGGCGAAAAATTTATTGAAACAAACAACATGTTTTCTATTAGAGGCAAAAAACCGTTTCTATTTCATTGCGTGCGTGAAAATAAGAAACGCAATCGTGTGAAATTACCAAACGCAACAAACCCTTTCCTGAAGAACCCTTTCCTTGAATAATGAAGCACAAAATAGACAACAAGCTATCTTTCAAATAATTCTTGGCTGTCAAATTTCCAATTATTAATACCTGAAGACTGTGCAGAGGTGAGCACAAAATAAATATAACAAGAATTAACGAATTTTCTGTTTGTTACCGGAAGACTGTGCAGAATTGAGTACAAATAAATATAAGTAGTCAGACAACCCCATTAAGGTGTTCGATTCCCTCTCTGTCTTTGGTAAACCCGTAAGTTTCCAGAGAATTTCCCATTTGCTTTCAGTGTTGTACATAACACCACTCTTGCTAAATATTAGAAATACAGCTCTTTTTGATTAAGGCTCGATGGGCGAAAGATTGTTGTTGAAGTCCATTACTCGTCTCTTGTAAGATTCCAGATTTTTATTTTTCACCGCCTGTCTTGTTTATCCAATTGAAGTTCCAGTCGAGCTCCATAAGGGTATATTTTGTTTAAAGATCCACCAAAACGCCATTTTTGTTCCAATGACTTCGACGCCATAGCAGGTTAATTAAATATTCTATTGTGTCCGCCAGAGAAATCTGCGCATTTCTTAGTACCCCTGAAACCTACCAAAATACGCGCAGAAGACTATATGCACAAAGACACCATTTAGCAGGGTAGTGACACGAAAGAGTTTTTCCAATACAAAAAAAGAAGAAATAAAAGAAAAGGACTAAGTTTGACTCGTTTTCCGATCGGATTGCCATATAGCAACCCAGTCAAAACCGAAAAAAAAAGCAAGCGACGAATTTTAAGTCGGTTTCTGACTAGATTGCCATATGGCAACCCACTAAAAAAGTGATTGTAGGGCATCAAAAAATCACTTTTCATTCGAATGACATTCACGTCAAATGGTTTTAATGGATTTTAAGATTTAAATTGAAATCACCAAACTTGTTTCCTCTTTGACTATTTCCTGAGAGCTTTTAATAGTTAATGAGAAAATCATTTCCACTTTAGTTTGGTGATCATTACTACACCAAAAAGTGGTAGAGTCCCATTTAAGCATTTTACACTGAGCTTTTTATTCCACCTCGTAGCCTCAATTACACACCTGAGGGCATTATTGCAATGGTCTAAGGCAATCCCAAGCCGCTATTGCACCACTATCTTGACCATTGAGAATTTTTCACGATGACAGATAAGATGAGAGTTGACGATTTTTCTGTTTATTTCGTTACCAGTGTAATTATATTATAAGCATGCTTGAATTTGCCGGAGCTTGAAAAGAATCGATAAGGCCTCTCCCTGACGCCAAAACAGCTCAATTTCATTAAACATTTTTGCTGTATGAGCCAACTTTAAGCTTTCAACAAGGGACCGTGAAATTACCGCAAAAATTTCCGTCAAATTTTTAAGATATGTTCTCTTACGCAAAAAAAAAAAAATCAAACATACCTCTGAGTCCGTTACAAAATCGGGTCAGACGTTGAAAGACGATGGTGCTGAAGAGAAACAAAATTCTCAAATGGCCATCAGTTTGCAAAGGGACACCCTCACTAGTAAACCGTACACGTATAGTCATTAAGGTACAAGCATCCCAAAACGGCCATAACAGTCAATTGGTCGAAGGGATGATTTTCGTTGGGAATTGGCAAGACTATCAAAATTGCTTAAATATTCAAACAAATTTGCATCAAGTCATTCTGATCAACTTGTTGACACAGCTGACGGGAAAACTTGAAGGAAATTAATTCAAACTACGTGGCTTATAAAGGGTGCCGGGGAAATGAGTCGTTCTTCACATTGTCAGCTAGAAGAGAGAATTTAGAAATAATTAAAAATAATAATGGTAGCAAAGACTCGTTGTTCTTTCAGCAAATAGCTCAAGATATGAATCGATTACTAAGAAATCTTCTATCTAAAGATGCCACAAATGGCTTCTGTGATGGATATGAAAACTGATCTTTAGATCAATTATTTTTGCGTCTTCTTGAAAGAACTTTGAATAATATAGAATGCATAGAAGAAAAAAAGGAAACGAAACGAAAGGAAAGGAACTTTATTTAAGTGTCTAGTCGTTCTAGCGCTGAAGCACTAATTGGGGACACTGTAAATTGAAATTAACAATTAACACAAAACATCTTTTCCGGATTTCACGGCCAAAGAGTGAATAGAAAAAACACGATCGACTGATAATATTTTAATCATCGTTTCGAAACTGTATACTCAAGTTTGATTGCATATCCATATCCATCAATCGATCCATCTATCTATCTAACTTTATTTTTCCTTAACATTCTGACTCAGCTTCGTCCAGCTTGAAATATGAACCTGCACCCATGCTATTCTCACCTTCATCGGACAGAAAACATTAATGAATCCCGATGAATTACTAGATTTTCGTAGAATTGGTCTTACCTTAACCCTTTAACTCTCAGTGGCCACTTTACACTTTACAGATTTGCTCTGTCAAACGCCAGACGATTCTGCCTCGTCACCATGCACTGCGGAGTAAGATAGCACTTACCGTTAGAACTGCTCATTGCATTTCCGCTATTGTTGGACGTTCACGTTGAAAACGAGACGCAAACTTTATTTCCCTTTATTTTGTATGAAGATCACAAATACGCGATTTTGATTCCCACACAGATTTCTACAGCGCTATATTAAAACAATGGAAAATTTTGACCATTTGCAGACTTCATAAAATGTCTGTAAATAATATATTTACAGACTTTAACACTTTTACCCGATAAATATAAAATCTCTGTAAATTTATTTTACTGACATTTTACACAGTTTTGTTGAGTAAAGGTCTAAAAAATATATGTTAAATGTTTATAAATTATTGGAGCTACAACAAGAAGAAATACTTAAAATTTACAGACTATAAAATCTTGCAAAATGTCTATAAATCGAAAAATTGACAAAGATTTTAGGCAATTTTTTTGGTCATGTTTCATAAAATTTCTGCCGGGACTTTGAGCCTGGGACTTTGAGCTTTTGAAGAATGGACCGTTCAAATTTCCGCCCCCTCGGGCCAAAATGGTGTTCAAATGCCCTTCCCCTCGTCGGATTTGTCCGTCATACCCTACTAAACAGCAAGCGTCGTCGGCTCCTCCCGTCTTTAATAAAGATCTTTTGAAGACTTACATCTCTTCCTTTAAAACTCTTTCATTGCGTCCAAAGACGTGTTTTATAGCTGTTAGCGACTTCGGCGCCCGAAAAAAAATTATTTGAAACCTGACACTTCAGGTTCAATTTCCCCACCCCACGGAGGCACAGAAGATATTCAAATGCCCGGGTTTTGCCCGGATAGGATGTTGAAGTTTTGGTTTGATCGGCGCATTAGGTGATTTAAACAAACTTCCTAATTTTATGAAAACTCATTGCGATTACGTGTTTATAACAATATTTTCTTGTCACTGTCGAGGCACAACGAAAACCAGTTGGACAAACGGATTGAAAAAGCTCTTGTTTGCTCGCATTTAGAGCAAAACAAACAAACAAATCAACTTTTTCTTTATGTCCAAAAGAGTACAGAGAATTGTTATTTAATTACAGTTGACAATAAAAATTCGATTTTCATTCCTGAAGAAAGGAAGAACCGATTAAACCATCTTTTAAAATACGCATCCACTTTAAAAATAACAGAAGTTTTAGTGTCCAAGGAAAAAATTGTAGAGTAACTTCTTCCACTAAGTATGAGCTCTTACTGGTATTCTGTTCTGCAGCTCTGAGCAAATTACAAATAAAGACTCAGCTTTAAGTTTATATCCCTCTGATGCTTGACGTGAACAACTGCGTAGCCACCAGTGTGGACCACAGATATCATGATATGTCAAACGGAATTGAAACCAGAGAAAAATGAAGAAATAAAACATCTTCCAAACCGTTTTCCACCTGAACACAAAATGCGTTGACTGTGTAAGAACTATACTTGATGTAGTATGGCCGTGTAGCCGCCTCGAGCAACAGAAATCGCGCAAAAAATGAAGCCTCGTTTATGTCTAGGTGAGTTAACCTATGATGAGCCTGCAATCCAATCTAACACCAGTACCTGGTAAGCGGTCAACTGCAAAAAATAGCTGACCTCGGTGAGCTCTAAGCTTGAGCCCGCGATATGGTCACGTGATACTGTTCAGCGGATACCTTGTTTTGACAGGTGTCAATTGATCAAAACATGGATGTCCAATAAGCATGACATTGGCATACATGGACAGGTGAACCGTACGTACGCTGAACTTGCTCGAAGATATGCCTGCACTGCAGACTAATGGCTAACGGCAAATCATTTTACTTCCTGAAGAAGTCAAGCCATGCTTTACGGAATATTGGGTTAACAAAAAATATATATTTTCTTACAGCCGTACAACCAGCCTTGCATTATTATTTTACTCTATTATTGTTGCATTTTTTTTTCTAAAGTAACTTTATTCAAATCCCACAATTTAACTTGTTGCCCTAAAACAGTCATTCAGCAAAATCAAAATTATTGATCTGAGTTTCCAAAATTCAGGGCTCCTGCAAAATTACAACCATTTCATTTGAGTCGAAAATACATCGAAAAGCTCGTTCCTTGATTCCAATTCCTTGTCCGGTTCTGGTTCTAAAGTTCCTTGCAATTCCTTAATTCAAAGTCCAGTTCCGAGACTTTATTAGTAAATTTCCAGTCCCGCCCTGATTCCATCAGTTGCCCTCCAGTGAGACTATTCATGTTCTACAATTCCATGTAAGGGTTCATATTTTATGATTTTAGTTTAAAACTCAAAGTCTTGGCGGTTTTGAAACCTTAAATCCCCAAATAGTCACGAGGTTGTGATTTTCTCTCCACACTGCTCTACGTAGTCTTTCAGTTCCAGTATGCTTTATTAAACTTATGTAAGCCAATTCTTGTTTTCAGTAATATGGATGCAAGGCTGGAAGAAACTTGGTAGGTTGTTAACGCTCTCGATCAATGCGAATGCAGAGCCCTGTTTCTTGAATGGAATGCTTTGAATTGAGGGCTGGAGACATTTTTGCCCTACTTAAAAAAAAGACAGTTCGTTCTCCTACATCACCTACGTTTCTAGATTTACGCTTATGTTATTTTTGTGCTATTTTTTCCCATGGTGACGAAGAAACGGCTAGGTGTTCACGTCATTTTTGCCGGCGTGCTCAGTTCAATCAAACTTACAGCAAGGGTCTAAAAGCACTCAGCTTGTAAACACTTGCATGATTGTCTTCTTGTAATATTTTTATCTTTATTTTCTCAATGCTTTTATTAATAATTTAGCAGCGGCTATAGGTACATGGAGCACATACAGTAATTACTGGGTTGCCAATATAG
>NC_090883.1:20477019-20479519 GCF_036669925.1 Montipora capricornis | reverse complement strand
TAGCTCGTTAGGCTCCATGTTTTGCGCAAATTACCTTTATTAGCTTCCAGGTTTTCAGAAATATAGAGTTTCTTTGCAAGCTTAATTGTGTTATTTCCCTGGTTTCTAGCTGAATCATTGGAAGAGATTGCCTTCTTTTTAAGGAAATCTCTTTTCTGGTTTTACGGAGTAGATCACCAGTAATCCATGGTCATTGATTTTTACGGACAAAGCTAACTGGAAACTCGGTTGCTTTTTAAAGCATGCACTGCGAGAATGAAATTATACCTATGAACGAAACTACTCGCAGTATTTGAAACTACTGGCGCTAAGTGATGTCATTGTATCCCTATTGATGAAGCGAGAGAAGATTGAAGGGTGGCTACGTTTTCGACCATCGCGTGCGTACACATTAGCTTTATAAACAGATATCTTCCTTTTCATTTAACTATCATTTGTTATTTTGTGTACGTTTATATTTTACAGTATTACACAATACTTTTACCGAAAAAAATTATGGGATTTAGGTTAATAAACTTTATGCCAAAATTAGCAGACAAATGTATGGAGAGAAAATACTAGCCAATGAGAGGCCAGTGTAATATTCCGAACAAACGCTTTGCCTACATGTACAATTTGTAGGGGATTTTACCGTGGCCAGAGTTTCATTTCCTTAAGATAATGCAGAAAATGCCAAACAACAAATCAAAACTTGTCCCAGCTTTGAATAATTCGTAACTCTTTTTAAGTCTTGATGATGCAAAAATGTAAGGCTTTAAGTAAAACAAACATTGGTGAATCTTTTGCTCTCATAGAAAGGAGTCAAAACAAATAATCACCTTTCATAATTGACATTTGCCAAGTCGCGCCCCACTCAGCTTCGTTATTCATTTATCTTCTGATTGTGACATCCACATTCTCGAACTTGTAAATTGGCGTAATCTAGTTATATGTACAAACAGCGTTCCGGAACAGAAATATTTAAAGTAATAAAGTGCAGTTCTACTACAAGAAAATTGAATGAGAAGGGAAAAAGCTGGACTTGGAAGGCAATCGGACCTTGTTAGTCTTGACAGTAAATAGAGGAGGACTATTGATGATGTAAGCAACAACAACAAAAACACTTTATTTCACCGCATAATATACAAGAAATAAAAATTTATAACAATAGTACAGACGATGGTAGGGGCGCTGGCTGCCCGAAATAACCTAAGAGTTAAAAATGCCAGGCAGCCAGTTAAAAGAAAAGATGTTTAAGTGTTTAGGTCAGGGACACAAGAATAAAGAAAACAGAGAAAACACACACAAATAGTTAAGTAGACTACCAGTATATAAAGAGACTAAAATTTATACATTGCAAAACAGTATTATTTCCATTTTAAAGTTACCCAGACAATGTACAGATGTCTAGTAATCTTTGATGAAGTGCTGTTTCATTTTCTTTTTAAACAAAGACAATGAAGATAATTTGATATCTTCGTCAATGGAATTCCATACTGATGGACCTTGAAATCTGATATTGAATATAACATAATTTTAAAATACAATATGTTGAATGTAAATTAGTGAAATATATACAGAAAAGGCGAGATAAAAATGATAAAAAGAACAGAGTAAAGGTATGAAAAATGGTGGCTATTGTTTAAAAAGAATTTTATACTGATTAGGAATCGGCTTAAAGTTATTGTCAGCATGCTTGGTAGAAGAGGTGTGCCAGGCCTCTAGAGTTTTCCTAACACGAAAAGAGCCTTTGTCGATAACTCGAGAATGACTGAAATCAATGCGATGACCGAAAGACCACGCATGTTTCGCAATGTTTGACCCATTGGCACATGTTTTTACATTCCTAACGTGTTCTTTCTTGCGGGTTTCAAAGCAACGGCCAGTTTCACCTATATAACACCAATCACAATCGGCACAGGGTATTTTATAAACCACGTTGGGTTGGTGTTCAATAGCTGGTCTGAATTTAGGAGAAAGGAATTCTTGTTGTAAAGTCTTGAGGGGCTTATTTACAACTAGGATATCGTGTCTTCGAAGAATTCTTGTTAGGGGTTGCGTAACACCATTGATAAAAGGAAGGACAGCAAAACCGTTAGGGTTCTCTTGAGGCGCAAACCATTTAAAAAACATGCCAACCAATTCTTCAGGTGAAAGGATGGCATGTGTGGGTGGTTTGGAAAATTTCTGCTTTAAGATATTGGAAATAACAAAGGAGGGATAGTTGTTGGCTCGTAGAGCATCAAAGACGTGATTGATTTCGGTATTTTTCCCTTGCGGTGTACTTGGGAGTTTAATTGCGCGGAGTAGGAGGGTCTCAGCTGTGCTGATCTTGTGGCGTTTGTCGTGGTGAGAAGAAAAGTCTAAATATCTGTCCGTGTGAGTTGCTTTGCGGTAAACATCAATAGTGATCGTGTTATCCTTGCGAGAAACCAAAGTATCCAATAAGGCGATCTGTTGGTCAGATTCCTCTTCAATGGTGAATGAGATGTGTGGATCGATAGAATTAAGTTTAGTATGA
>NC_090883.1:20454519-20472019 GCF_036669925.1 Montipora capricornis | reverse complement strand
AAAGCCGAGAGGAAGTCGAGTTTTTTTATTCACCGATATTCACCGAGACTAATGTGAATAATTGCTTTAGTATAATTACATGGGTGATTATTTGAAAAATATGCATTTTCGTTAAAACAATTTACTTCTTCGTCTGTGACCTCGACAAAACGGCTTACGGCCATTTTGAAAACTTGGCGATTATCGCATAATAATCACCTCAAGTGCGAGCCATCAGCGCTGAGAATTTTCGATAAACACCTATGTAATTAACATCTATTATAACATAACTTGGATAAAACGAGCGTTCTGATTGGCCAATTGGTCATTTACCATTCCCCGTGGGTGCACGCTTGCTGACGACAGCTGAAGTGCGATCTAACTTTCCGAGATTGTGGAAAGAAGGAAATGCCGTCACTAGCGCATCAGTCCTAATTTTTCAAGACATATTTTCCTTCTCGTAGAATAGGGGTGAACCTCTACAGAGCTCAAAACAGAAAGATGTAGCCCTAAAGATTAATCAGCAGTGGAAAAGGAGGATTGAAGGTCTTAAAGCGACAAAAGAGCGTTTCGCGTTTGATTTCCAAAACACAATCTGAACTCTGCTCAAATATTGAAGCCTAATTGTGGAAATGAAATAGATTTTATGAGACCAGGGAAGATGTTACAGGAAGGTAAATGGTGTTTTGGAATGTCGATTTTCTTTTTGAGATTTATTTCATCGGCCATTTGAGCAGCTGAAATAGTGTAACGTTTCGGTAATCAGATATGTAATTAACATCTAATATTGATTCACCAAGTTGTGTTGGTTTAAGAAACTTCCTTGCAACTTCTTTACAACGTAGCATTAGCAACACATTCAAAATTAGTCGATGAATATTTCTAAAACACATTCAACTTAAACTTTTTGGGCCTGTGATCCAAATTTCTCAACCGTCAGACGTGATGAGATAAATGTATAAATATCAACTGATAATGTGTAAACTGTTATAAGCAATTCGATTGAACGTGCATCCCCACTTAATTATTGTAGACCTTCTTTATGAATTTATTGGGTCCTTTTAATTACTCTGGACACCTGTGCCCGCTCCACATTTCCTATTATGCAATGTAAGTTGAACTGACAAGTGGTTCTCCCGATCAGCATAATGCGCCACGCAAGGGCAGGAGTCAAGCCTGTTAATGTGATAAAATGACCGCATCAGGATCGGTCGAGATATAGAACATCTACACTGATGTCATGTACTTATACGGTCACATTCATTTCAGTTACTTCTTGTCATATACTTCATCTCCACATTCAGAAGGGCTTTTATGTTGATAGGACAGCGCCAACTGTTGGAAAACTCTTGATGAATGTGACACAGTAGGACTGATACTCTCATTGGGTGGATGTGAACGGCAGAATATCATCCCTTTCATCTTTTCTCGGAATCGCTGGCTTAGAAGAGCGTACACAAACGGATTGACAGCTGAATTAAACATGATAAAAACGTGAGCAATGGAAATCTCAGGACTCTTCAAATCTTTCACAATGATGTGCAATGCTACGTCTGTGATCCAGCTGATTTCAAACATGAAGCTGATAATTAAAACCATCAACGTCACCCGCTTCCTTACTTTCAGCACACCCTGACAAAAAAAAAAAACACTTTGTTATACTATGCGTGATTTGGATGCCTTTCTTTTTTAAGTGAAGAACTTGGAGCCATCAACGTTTCACAGAAGGAACAGTAGCATCCAATGTAACTCTGTTTAAGTGTATTTTAAGTTGCTGCGATACAGGTGTGCAAAGCACCGGTACCAGTAACACACAGTTCATCGGTTAAAGTCACCTTAAGGTTACTTCCCACCTTCGCGGGTGCCCTTCGGTAAAAACACTGTACGCGCGCCAGTTTAAATAAAACCCCAACAAACTATATATCATTAGAAAGCTTAATAAATGTACTTGACGAAAAAAATACAATTTTAGCGAAGTTTTCTTTCAGGAAGTGTCAGAAGCCAGTGTCGGATTCCAAAGTACGAGCAAAATGGCTGCACACTCTTATTCGCAAGGCATCAATCAACAAAAATGTCTAGATATCCACATCTAAAGTTGGACTAGCTAAAAATGTGCTAGACGTGTTGCGTAAATGGACGCCACGCGAAAAATATGTTAAACATCAAAATTTCCCGACACACTTTTGTTTGTCATTATCTCTGGAATGTTCTGGCGAAATTTCACGACAATCCGCCGAATCTGCATACCCTATGAATTCGGTCAAAGTGGATGTATTCCTCCCAAAATCATATGCGAGATTTTCGCTTGTAAAGGTTCGTAAACAACTCGCCCCACGCCTGGAGATTATCTCGCCTGATAAAACCGCAAACCAAATGGAACAACGGGACCTCCTAGCGTCCGTGACAATAGATCAAGATTTCCCGGGAAAAGCATCGCATTGCAACACGTTTTTTATATCGCTCAGTCGAGTGAAATTCAGGAGGTAGACGCAATACAAGAATGGGCAAAGACACCAAAGGCAAAGGCAAAACCTGTGCCAAAAAGGCCAAAGGCGGAAAACGTGCCGCTGAAAAACAAAATGTTACTAGTAACGAATGGACGGACAGCTTAAGAAATGCCCTTATTGCTGAAATGAGTTCCACTGGGTAGGTTTCATGATTTCATTATTTGAAAATACGCTTCGAGGCGATTGCTTATGTTTTTGTATCAAGGCTAGCAAATGTATTATAAAGGAACCTCGTTTTAACCTTATGTATGACAAATTTAGGTTTTATCAGAGGCAAAAAATTTAGGTTAGATCTTTCTTTGGCAAAATGGACATATTTCTTCCGTCTTTGGGCCGGGTTTTTTTTTTTCTTTTCTTTACCCAAGGACATTTTTCTGCTTTTGATTTTTCTATAAAAGTAATTAGCGTGAAGAGCTTCCACATGGGAATTTTGTCAAGTACGTGATGTAAATAAAAATATGCAAATAACATGAATACGAGCCATGAGCTTTTGCCGCGAAAAATTTCCCCAAGGGGTTTCGCCCGTTGACAAGATTATGACACCTTCGTAGTTTATTAACTTTATTTGAAAATAAGTTTTTTCCGAATAACTCGGCCGCTTTTTCATATTTTTAACATTTTCCTTTTGTAAACGCTAGATAAAATGACTGACTTAAATTTTGTCAAATTCAAAAAAAAAAAAGATTTTTTTGGCATCTGAAGGTGGGAAGTAACCTTAAGAGCACTCGCCTTCCACCGGTTTGACCTAGGATCCATTCCCGGATTCGACGCCACATGTAAGTTGAGTTTATTGGTTCTCCCCCTCAACCTTTGATTTGATTTGTCTTACTTCAGTTGATTTGAGGGCCATATTGTGAACTACTGAGAAACCAGTAAATATGTAAGCCGCATATGAACACTACTTAATTAATGATGAAATGGTATATGAAACGATTCATATGTGAACTGCGGATATGAAATCAAGTGAAGCTATAATCTTCGCAGTTATGAGAGCAATTTTTGCAATTGCGTAGAGAAGCCTGAAAAATTCAGGACTTCAACCCCGTTGAAGTCCTGAATTTTTCAGGCTTCTCTACGCAATTTGCCAATCTTTTGATACTTTTCAACCTTCTTGGTCTCCTTTTCTTTTGCTCCACTGTCTTCTGGAATTGCCACGTCTATTATATGACAGCTTTTCTTGCCTTTGTCAACAAGCACTAGGTCTGGCCTCCTAGCCTCGATGTTATGGTCTGTTCGTACGCTGAAGTCCCATAGGCGTTTGTAGTTCTCATTTTCCTGTACCCTCTCAGGGACGTGATTGTACCATTTATCATTCCGGTGGAACCCGCATTTTCCCGACAGATCCCAGTGAATTGCCCTGGCCACATTATCATGTCTTTTCTTGTATTCTTTCTGTGCCAATTTTGAACAACCGCTGACGATGTGACTAACAGTTTCATTTTTGTCTCTGCACATTCTACATTTAGCATCTATCTGGGATTTGTCAATGGTTGCTTTAATATAATTTGTCCGTAATGCTTGATCTTGTGCAGCAATTATTAGTGCTTCTGTCTCTCTCTTAAGACTTCCTTGCTTCAGCCAGCTCCATGTTTTCTCATTACTCTGGTCTTCAGTCTCTCTTACAAATTGTCCATGTAGTGGCATTCTTGTGTGTTTTCAGCCCTTCTTCTTACTTTAAAACTGGTTGCCGTTTCCTGCCTTCCAGTAACCTCTGCCCTAACTGCTTTCAACAGTTCTTCTTCACTCGATTGGACATATGTTTCCAATGATACCATTGCTTGGTTTATACAGTCCTCTACTTATACGAGTCCTCTACCACCGTGCTTCCTTGGGACGTAGATTCTTGCAACACAGTCTCTTGGGTGCAGGCCTCCGTTGATTGTTAGTAATATTCTTGTTCTGCGGTCTAGCTCCTTTAACTCTTGTTTCGTCCATTCAATTATCCCCCCAGCAAATCTAATGAATGACACTGCCCACGTATTTATTGCCTGGATCAAATTTCCCCCATTTAATTTGGTCTGTGCAACTTTACTGACGCGCCGTAGATATTCTTTCTTGATCTTTTCTTTCATCTGCCTGTGTAACATTACATCAGCTTCCAGTACTCTAAGTACTTGTACCCTTCACCTTCTTTTAAAGATCTTATGTTTGTGTCATCAGGTAGTGTGATGCCCTCTGACTGTGTCATCTTACCTCTCTTTATTTTCAGTACTGCGCACTTCTCAATTCCAAATTTCATCCCAATGTCGCTACTAAATACTCTCACAGTCTGTATTAGCGAATCTAGTTGGTTCGAAGTTTTCGCATATAACTTCAAATCATCCATAAACAGGCGATGGTTGATTTTTATATTATTTCCGTAAGAGTATCCTGCTTCACACTTTCTGAGGATGAGGGTGAGAGGGATTATTGTTATCACGAACAGTAGTGGAGACAAGAAATCCCCTTGAAAGATACCTCTTTTTATGTCCACACTTCCAAGGCTCTGTCCATTTGATGTAAGTTCTGTCTTCCAACCATTCGTAGAGTTGGTTAACAGGTTCTTAATATTTTGGGCTATTCCCACAAGGCCAAGGCATTCTAGAATCCATGCGTGGGGTATCATATCATAGGCCTTCTTATAATCGATCCATCCTAAGGCAAGATTCTTCTTCCTCGCTTTGCTCTCTTTCAAGATCATTTTATCAATGAACAGTTGGTCGTTGGTCCCTTGAGCCCCTTTCCTGCAGCCTTTTTGTTCATCAGGTAGAATATTTCCTGTGTCAAGTAATTCATACAGCTTGTCAGATATTATCCCAGTAAGCATTTTCCACATTACTGGTAGACAGGTTATCGGGCGGTAGTTTCCTGCTGCTGCACCTTTTTCTGGGTCTTTCATGAAGAGTATCATTCTGCCTTTTGTCATCCAGTCAGGGACAATGCCAGTATCTAAACATGACTAAAGGTTGTTTGCAATACACGTATGTAGGGATGTGAAATTCTTCAACCAAAAACCCTGCACTAGGTCAGGCCCTGGTGCTTTCCAGTTTGGTACTTTCTTCAGGAATTGCGTCACTGTCTCCACACTGATACATATATTGTCTTGCTGAAGGGGCTCTATCTCCTCCCTCAACCTCTGTAGCCACTCTGCTTCCTTCTCATATGTGGTTTCTTCTCCCCAAATGCCATCCCAATATTGCTTGGCCTCCTCAGGCTCAGGTGTCAGCTGGGAACTGTTACTGTTACCGTCGATCTCTTCGTATAATCTTCTTTGGTTCGTTTCGAACATTCTGTTTTGTACAAACTGCTTATTCCTGTTCTTATATCTCTGCAGCTTCTTAGACTTGGCAATGAGTCGTTGTTTGAGATCTTCATGGACATGCTTGAGGCCATTCTTTGCAATCTTATACTTCTGTTCTAGTTGCCACCTGTGGTGTTCTTTAACTATTTTCCCTCTTAAGAGTGACTCCACTCTGCTTAGGTCAGCTCTCATGTCTTTGATTTGAGACTCCAGCCTTCGTTTCCACAGTCCTTTTCCCAGTCCACGGACCTTTTCCCAGTCCACAGACCTTTTCCCAGTCTTCAGTCCTAATCTTTCTGTAACAACCACTGCTCCAGCATAGATGAGCATGTTAGTAACAGTTACATCCTCTACATCAACTTTTTCCAGTACCCCATTTACCTTCTTAACTTCTTCTTTCAGTTTCTTCCTATTTGCATTTCGCAATGATGGTAAGCCTGTTCTTTCCTGACTATTGATTACTTCCATAATTCTCCTGTAAATGTCCTTTTCTTCATCAGAAAGCCCCTCAATATTTTTTTCCCTTTGTTGTTCGGTCTGTACATCTGCTGTCACATTATCAGTTTTATTGTCAAATGCATCTTGCTCACCACTGTCAGCATTTGTCTGACGCTCTACCGTCACACCAGACAGTCCAAGCGCTTCATCTTCATCCTCATCTTCAGTGTTAACCAACGCTTCCCTTTTCATCTCTTCAATCTCCATTTCCGTCAACCACCCATTTATTTTAATTGCTCTTTTTTGATCAGCTTACCTCTGCTCGCTGTTCTCAAATCCGCCGTTTTCTTTCTACTTGCTAATCATTCGTTTTCGGTATCCTCTGATACCAGGATTACTCATAATGTAGCACTTCCTGACAAGTTTGTTTACTGCCTTGGTCCATTTTGTTCTAGCAGTAGCTGGGTAACGACCTGGTGCTGGCTGCTGTTCCCCAGACACCCTGCCGGGCGTGACACCTTCACTTGGAGCTTAGGTCTCATTTACGCCGTTTATGTTTCTATCTTCATGATTCATCTTCATTTTGGAAGAGTTGCTAATTCACCAACTAGCTAGGGAGGATAATTTCTCGGAGTTCCCTTCTCCTAGGAGGGTTGCCATCCAAGGCTAGGAGTCCTTCCTGCCCCTTTGTTGTTACCCTAACTAGGGTGCCTTAGGGGTTACTAACACTTGCCAAAGGTGTTACCCGAGACTCTGGTGGGCGGGAGCGTCCACATTCCCGAGATAGGCTAAGGCTCAAGCTAGCCTGTCCTACCCCAGAGCCCATATTATTATTATCATTATCATTATCATTATCATTATCATTATCATTATCATTATCATTATCATTATCATTATCATTATCATTATCATTATCATTATCATTATCATTATCATTATCATTATCATTATCATTATCATTATCATTATCATTATCATTATCATTATCATTATCATTATCATTATCATTATCATTATCATTATCATTATCATTATCATTATCATTATTATAAATTGACCATAAACTCTTCAATACAAAATTAGTTTTAAAAAGAAAAAATAATTGATCGCATTTAAAGTAGCTTACCGTAATTTAAAAAAGATATATGTACATGCTGTCTTTATGCTCAATCTTCTTTTTAAAAAAACTTCAGGAAAATATACTAACTCTTTTTATTATTATAAACTGATAAATAAAGGAAAGAACTTGTAAATAAATATAAAATGCTCCTTGTTATAAGCTCAGTGTCAAAATTTACAGGAGAATAAACTATCTACATGTGACCGAGACTTCTAGTTCTAGATCAGTCTCCTGTATATTTGCAGTAGTTCCCCTCCTAGTGCGCGAGCCTCGAAGGCAAACCAATGCAGACCTCAAAATGGCAAATGAGACTCGAGTCCTGATCCATGCGATGGTGGAAGCGTAGCTCTCCTGTTTCTTTACTGCCAGTAGCTCAGCGAACAAAGAAATATCACTTTCTAAGAAAAACAAGAAACAAAAACTCTAGAAACGAGCGACTCTTTATAATGTGAATCTTTTTACGATTTCACAATTTTGAGAAATTATCCATTTCTGTGACTTTTCTAGGGTTTTGCTTACAACCTTCTTATCTTGTAAAATCTTAGTCAATTCGTTCTCTAAGTTAATAGAGTAAGCGGCTAGGAAATCGAAAATTACTTGAATAAACTCTTCACTCCAATTCTTAATTTTGCATATTTGTCCCTTTTGAACATTGTCCTCGCTGGTATTGTCCCCGGAAAGCAGGCAGTTCCTTCTATGATGAACCATTCCTTATTCACTTTGTCTACTACACTCATGTCAGGTTTGTTGACGCCATTTCTTGGGCATTTTTCCAGATGCAATGGAATATCCCACAAAACTTTCGCTTTTTCATTCTCCAGACATGGTACTGGATGGCTCTGCTTATCTGACCACGGTAAAAAGTGTTGAGATCCACTGAATTCGAATTTTTCTAATATACTGTGTTACAGAGGTCGTAGCACTAGATAGTGCCTGTCCTTGCATAGTGGCTGTGCTATTCTGGAGCAGCCGCATTGTATATGGGGTACTGTTTCTTGATCGTTGGAACATAATCGGCAGTTGGTTTCATCAATACTCTCTTGTAATTTGTGCTTCCAGTACACCTTGGTATCCATTAACTGCTGTCTTATAGAGGTGTCCACCGACAGGACCATGTCTGGGATGTCCTTCTAGCTCTTGAATATCTGATACGATGCAGGTGTGGTCTCTGCATCTTTCCTAAGCTGGCTCACATGCTTTTCTAACAGGGCAGTGCCATGACTTCGGTTCTTCTCTTCTGCTGAGTGGTCTTTCTTAGTATTTATTCGATGCTTTTGGGCTCTTTAGTTTTAACTACTGCTACCTGGTCATCGTTAGAAGTGACTGTGGCTTCTTCGATTCATTGAATTGGCAGGTTGGAATATTATTTGCAATATAGTACTAGTATGACTTAAAGATATCGCGTATTTACAATTTATATTACGAGCAAATTTATATAAATAACAACAAGTGAATTACAATCTGTGAATACGATTTAAGTAAAACTGATAAAATGAATACTTTGCATAAATTAATTAAACTTCTAGTATACGGAGCCGAATATTCAAATTCTTCAATGCTTAAGAGTATCCTTCAAATTAATGTTCATAAGTAAGAATAAGCTTCATGCTTATGTAATGTTCTTATAATGTTCAGCCTTTCGAGAGTTTCTTCTATAGTTTTACTGTTCATGTTATGATTTTCAACGCACTTGACACTACCGACTTCTGTATGTTTCGTGGCACATCGTTTGTCCTTTTTCCCAGCAACTTCCGTAATCCTTCTTCCATAGTCCTTGACCATCCTCCAAGCACGGCTATGATAATATTGTACTGGTGGACTGTATATCCAGGGTATCCGGTTCTTGCAACTCCCATCGTAATGGGCCATACTTTACAGACTTCTCTTCATCTTTCTTTTCTCTTTTCTCGATCCACGTCCACGGACAACTCATCTCCAAGACTAATGCTTCCTTACTTTTATGGTTTACTATCTTTGTATCGATTCTGTTATCTTGCAATTCATGGCTCTCCCCATAAGTTGGTATATCCCACAATGCTTGGACACTCTCTGAGACGTATTCTGGTTTAAGCTTGATTGGTGAATACCATGCAGGAAGACTTTAGACCAGTTGTAACTCTCGTAGCAGCTCAAAATATAACACTCTCAGCGCATTGTTCTGTCTTGCTAAATACTTGTTTTGGGCGAGGGCTGAGCATCCCGATAACACGCGAGCTACGTTTTCCGGTGCTTTATTACACATACGACAGGGTACGTTATTTGACTGTGATATCGTAATCTTCTTAACTTGGTATAACTTCGTTGGCACGAGCTGTTGGTATAACTCACTTATACCGGCCACAACAGACGTTAGGCATGACGTCCATTCGCTTAGCCATGAAAAGCAGTTCTTAGTGCTCGTGTTATCATCATTCCATCCTGCTGTATACAGCTTTCCCTGCAATGCTTCATCACGTACTGTCTTCAACAACTGTTCTTCGTACTTTAATCTCAGCAGTTGCTTTATTATCATCATCATCATCATCATCATCATCATCATCATCATTATCATTATCATTATCATTATCATTATTATTATCATAATCTTAATGCTTTAGCTCTGGTGGATGTTATACTGCCATTACACCAAGGGAGCGAGTCATATCCAATGGCCAAAGGTCCCTTGAGTCATTCCTTCTCCTTTCCGACGCCTTCGTTAAAATCCTTGCTGTTCCCAACACAGATGTTTTCTGCAGCAATCCCGTACTAATGGTAATCCCCAGCTCATCAAACCATGTATTCAATCTTTTGCTTACTGCTCCGAGTGCACCAACAACTACCGGTACCACTTCCTGCTGTCTGATACCCGACTGTTTTCCAATCTCCCTCTTCAAATCTTGGTATTTATCAATCTTTTTACTCTCTTTTCATACACGCTGTGATCCCACGGTGAAACAATAACAACATCAACAATGTCAGGTCTTCTGGCCTTATTATTATTATTATAATTACTATCACCATCATCATCATCATCATCATCATCATCAACATCATCATCATCATTATTATTAGTAGTATTATTATTATTGTTGTTGTTGTTGTTGTTGCAGTTATTACCTTCAAGCCTGAATTTCCAGGCTTTCCTTTCACTGCTCCTAAGGTTATGCTCATAAGTGCGATGTTCATTTCAAGACATAAACATTTCCTCCGCAGTTCAAATATAAGACTTCCATATATTCTCAGGCTGTTGTATCAAACGGGTTTATCATGAGCAAAAAGTGACTAACTACCTGTTGGTTTGATGTCTTATTTGGTGGAGTATTGTGTAGATGATATACATTCATTTCCTACCTGTTGATGTGTAAGTTGTTTATCTCGATTCAGCTTAAACCACAAAGTATATACAACAATGGAATAAAACCCAACCATCAGTATGAACGAAAGGCAAAGGAAAGTCGCCCAAATTACGTCATTAATCAGGTGCAACGTTTCATTTGTCCAAAAATGATCACAGGACCTCACGGCTAACTCTTTCCCAATAGCTTGGAGCACCAGCCCACGCATGCACAAAACAGCCGCCAAAATCCAAGTACAGGGAATAATTACCTATAAAAGAAAAGGAGGAGAAAAACGTCGCTCAAAAACCAAAGGAAATCAGGAAACTTGTAGTGTCGACAGGGATGAGTACACAGGGTAAGTGAGGACCTAGCGGAAAAGACTTGAGTTCGTAGCCATTTGGCTTCAACTCATGTTGGACTACCCTTTGCATCAGCTAGACTCGATTGAATCAGTGAACACAGTTGAAACCAAGGCATTGTTGAGGCTTGGACAAAAGATTCCTACCCATTACAAAGAGGCGACAGTCTGAATGCGTCACGTGAGCTTTTTTTCAACGGAAACAGCAACGGTTATTGTCGTGGAGTTTCCACGAAATTGAAGTGTAGGAACTGGTAACTAGCTAGAGGCTTGGCTACAAGCCCAATGCCTGATTACTGGGCTGATGATGAACTGAAAACGTGGTTTTTCAGAAACAATTTTTTGGACTTGAATGTTGGACAAATTTCTTTAACTTTTCGAAAAGGAAAGCTTAATTTAAGGTTTAAAAGTATTGTGACCGCATCCTCGGCAACAGTTATGGAGCAATTGATTAATTTCTCATGGTGAAAGGAAGATAACGATAAAAGACAATAGAATGAACTAACCGAACCAAAAACGATGATACTGCTTGAAGCGAACTTGGACTGCTTAACAGCTACCTGCGCGTAGCGCGACTTCGATTACCGAGAAAAAAAGAGGGCCAAAATGGCAAAAAACATAGGTTTATATACGAAGAAACTAAATTATGCAAAACGAGAAAACTGAAGGTGTAATTGGCGAGTGAAAGAAACGAATGTGCGAAAACGTAGAAAAACAAAGAACGGAAACAAGACACGCTAACGAGCAGGCTATGAAAAAGCAAATGAGGCGGAGAAACAAACTAATTTGACACAAAGAAGAGAAAGAGAGAGAGAGAAAAAACAACAGTAAGCAGCTGATGAGTAAATGATGCCTCTCGTGAAGGAGAGCGACTGAGGGCAAGAGAAAACAGGCAATATATTAAGAACAACCAACGAGAGAGGGAGCGAAAAATAGCCCGAATAAAGAGACGAAATTATATTGACGAGCACAGGAAGAAAGAGCAGTCACGAGCACGAAAAAAACAGGCTGAGTAATGGTGACCAAAAACGGCGAAAAGAGCAAGAAACACCACGGGAAAACAGACTTATTTACAGTAAAGAGCATGCCGCAATTGTCGTGTGGTAAGCAGACTACTTAGTTTTAAAACATGTACAAAAACATAAATAAATGATAGATTGAAAACGTACTTTTAGGCTTACGTAAACATACATATTATTGAAGTGACATACTCTTAAAGTACGGGCAGTAATTTTGCCTTTTTGTCCATGTGGATGGACTACTGTATAGTAGCGTTCCCTGGCGATGATAACCATGGTGAAAACACCAGCAAAAGCTCCAGTCCACGCCGTCTTATTCAGGAACGCACAAATCGCATTACCAGGCATTTCACCCGCTGATCTAATTCTTAGAATTACAATAAATTGTAACAAGAGGAAGCACGGCTGGAAGATGTCGGCGGCTGCCAGGTTCACCAGTAGAAAATTGAAGGGGGTCCTGTAAGATAGAAAGAGCTTCAATCGGGATCAGTGCTTTCAATAAATGTTATCTTAGAATTTATTGTAATTCACGGCGTTATTTAATCAAAAACTACGTTTTTTGAGATGATTTGAAAAAGAAGGGTGGCTTTAATTTTCCTCTCGCCAGTGTTAGTCCAAGCTACATTATATAACCAAGAACGGCTACAACGCTCTGGCCTACACGACGGCTTCGATAAAATGTATTTTGATAGGTCATGGATGCGGAGTTTCCCAACTGGGTCACTATACCGCAATGGAAGCTAGTTCGAACCACTCACCACGAAAACGGCGCTTATTTGCCATTTTTTCAAAGAATTTATCGTTGAGACGAAAAAAAATCGTGTATTCGATGGAAGTACGTTTCAAAAACTCGACATGCCGTGAGTTAGTAAAACAACTACGACGAATGAGGAAAACCCCAATGAATCTGGCAACCTTTTTTTTTTCATTTTTCTTGGATGTGTATCGGGCCCAAGAAATTCAATAGAGAATTTCAAAATGAGGCAAAAGATGAAGCTCCTTTTCCAGATGTTACACGGAGCGGTATGGGGACAGGCTTTCTACACAGCGGGGCTGGTGCGAAGAGGGGAGCTTAAGGAGGCTCGAAAGGGTTTCAGCACTGAGAAGACTCTCTGCTTAGATCGAATAACACTACAACACTGCATCATGTAACTACAGTGTTATGGTACCATATGAAACACCGATTACTTCCAAACAAGATGTGATCATTATTGTGATGTAATAAGTTACCTTGGCAACGGGAATACCCAGCAAAAACACTCTTTATTTTGGGTTTAGTTGCTCATATCTAAAACACGAACACAATGACCCCCTTTTTTATTGCTGAAAAAGTGATTAGAAGGCCATGATGAAACTTCCGGCAAAGTTGAAATTATTCTGGCTAGAGGATTCAGAGCTACCTTAAAAAAATCACAAAATTAAGGTGGGTCCGAATCCACTAGACAGAGTTTTTGAAAACTATGCAGTAACGTTTTATCATGACCTTTTGATTACTTTGCAGAAAAGCAAAAATGGGGGTCACCGAGTTCGTTTTTGAGATATAAGCAACTAAAAACAAAATAAAGGGTGTTTTAACAGGACTTGTCCGTTGCTACGGTGACATATTACGTCACAATAACGACTGTATCTTGTTCAGCAATAATTTGCGTTTAATTTGGTACCACATACAACGCTGTGGTGCCGATCCTTCTAATAAGAGCGTCATTTGGAAGCGTTGAAACTGGTTCGAGCCGCCTCAAGCAACGACAACGGCGATGGCGACAAGAACGTGACAAATTTGCCTATTTAGTGGGCAAAAACAAGAGCTTTGCACGCCCTGCACGTGCCTATTTCACTTTTGTCCATTTCTTTGCCATCGTCAGCAGTACAACAACGTGCAATAGCCAAATTTGAGGTGTGATCAAGAATGTCAGCATCTGAGGATAAACTTTAATTTTCTCCCCTAAATTAAGTGCCGTTCCGACGAGAGTCATTTTTGAGGAATTTACACACCCTGGTCATGTTAAAATGGTTGAAATAGTAATGGGGCGATTAAAATACCGCGAATTTGTATTTTGAGATGACGTTCTCGTTGCCGTCGCTGTTGTCGTTGCTTAAGCTCCCTATTATCATCAGTGGAAAAACAAAAATAAACCAACTTCGAGCTCGAATTCGAAACGAAAAATGCAAGCTTCACTTTGGTGGCTGTAACTAAAGCAAGCGAAATGATTGTCACTCCTGCTAATTGACCTCATTTCGATTTTTTAAGACAGCAAACGCAACGGGTAATTCCATCCTCAACTCTATCTATCCTCCACTCTATCCACCCTTCGAGCTTGGGCCATAAATCAACAGATTGAAATCTTGAGCTCGTTTAAAATAGCAAGAGGCATATATCACCACCTTAAAAATTAACCGAAAAAGACGGTTGCTATGATTACCTCATCTCCCGATTTCTAAAAACGACATAACCAACGAGTAGATTTCCAGCGATACTTGCAAAAAAAATGATGGTCTTGATCGCTAAGATGACAGCATCCGGTGAAGTCACCATGATTGCTTTTGGCTTTAAGTCACCTGACGGAGCAAGCAAGGGGAATAATTGAATGCGGGTAAAATAATTTTGTCTAACCAAAAACATTATATTTCATTCAGAATGTATTGGACAAAAGGAGATTCATAAATATCGGCGACTTAAACTCAATGACAAAAAGGATTAATTTTAACTTGAGTGAATTCATTTTTGTTTTCACACAACAATTTTAATTGTGATTTTAAAAAATCACCTGCTTGAGAAAGTATCACTATAGACAAAAAAGAAGGCACAAAAAAGACAATGGTCACTCTCCCTAAACCTCAGCTCCTTCTTTAAAAGAACTTCACGTTTTTTTTTTTTTTTTTCTGAACTAGAACAACAGAAGCAAAGTTAAATTTGCATGGGTAATCACATGGGGCCAAGTAATATAATATAACGCGTATTTTCAGAAGGTGCATAAATTGCCCGAGTCGCGCAGCAACTAGGGCAATTTGTGCAACTTCTAATAAAAAAAAGCTGTGATATTAATCCTTACTATTACAAGGAAACTTGCGATTGCTTGTTTATAATGTAAAGGGCACATTTTTTTTCTTTTATTGATTGCGCAATTTTCGGAGGTTCGGTTAGCGTCATCGAACTATAAAACACACGAATCATATGAAACTATTATTGTACAACAACGCCAAAGAAGTGAAACCAGCCCTGCTAAAAAGCATCGACTAAGTGAATAACGAAATTAATTCTACCCGAGGTAATTACTAAAATTATTGATAAATGCCCTCTGTCATAGGCAATCAACTTTTAATAATTTTACCCTCTACTTTATGATAGAAATCTCTCTAACGTAAACGCCCTAGAATGAGGAAAAACAAAGAAGCCAATATAAAAATCCCTTCATTAAATCCATTATCGTTTGCGGGAGCGTTAAGCAAATTTCAAAAGTTCAACAAAGGTATTATTTTCAAAATTGTCCGGACGGTTTTTGTTCCTCCGCCCCGTGGTGGTACCAGTGACCGGAGTTAAATTAGTTTCTCCAGGATTTTTAGATATGATCGTTACTTGCAGTGCGTTTTCATTCGGTCCCGCCTGTCAAAGAACCGTCGGTCTGTGTATTCTCGTCCCAATGTCTCGAGGCCTGACCCTTTCAGTAGAGGTAAACAATGTTTTAGCTAGGCAAACAAATGCCCTGAAATAATTTATAGATCGCACCAAGTTCATCAATATTTCAATCTCCGTTGCACTTCTGTCCATCTATTTACGTTAACAAAGAAACCATCTTGTCATTTCCTTCCTTGTCAGCTTGCGACCCTTTTTTTCCAACAATATTAATATAATTCCACAACTGCAGTTGATTATTTGTTTCATTTTATCTTTTCGTTTTCTGTTTCTTTTTAGTTTGTCGCTTCTTTGTTTTAGCAAATAGTAATGAACGGGAAAGGATAACATATCATCCAATGCACACTCCTTGGAAATTACAAGCAGAAACGAAACTCAAATAGCCAATACGTGCATGATAAGCATTTGGGTTTCTTTGCGACATGTCGACGAGGCGTTTGGACAGTCAAGTAAAATATGATACCGATCCCACCTGCCTAAAATATTTCGCAATGAAATCAATTTTAGTTATCCTCATCACGTAAATGTTTTCAAATAACCTACCGGTATTCGGGTGTTTCGAAAACAAAGGCCCCAAAGACCCCGAAAGCTCGAAAACGAATCGAAGACCTCCAAATTTTCTTGTTAGCGAAAATGTACAATTTGTTTTAAGTGAAAGCTGGGTGATCCGCCCTATTTAACTGAGTAACCACTCTCCATGTGTGACCAGACATCATCATTTCCCGTGGGATGAAAAGAGGCCTGTGACACTCTTGGCCTAAAATCCAACTTTAAGCCTAGGGTTAGCCAAAGTGAGGGTTTGGGGGTACTTTCTTCGTTTTCGAGTTTTCGAGGTCCTTCGGTTCTTAGGGGTCTTAGGGGTCTTGGTTTTCAAGACACCCCAGGTATTCTTCTCACACAGCAAATAATGTCCTGAATTAGTATGCTGGCATGTGTCATGTTGATTTTTAAAAATTCAATTAAGAATAACAAATGTGAATCCGTTCAAATCATGGAAATAAGATGTGGCAAGATTGTCAAGGCAAAGAATTTGTGTAAGACAGCTTCCGAAGGACTCAGCTTACTTACTTTGCCGTCAAAATAACGAAAATTAGAATATTTTACTAGAGTATTTGAGAAAATAACATCCAAAGAAATAAACCAATAAACAAAGCATAAAATCACCTCTGAGAAATTAAAAGGTTCTCGCGCTCATAAGCTCTGCCAACGGTCCTTCTTTGATAGACCATTAAAAACTCCGAACTATCCACACCATATATTGTCCATAGAAAACGTTGTTTTGAAAAGTAGTTTGGATGAATAAACGCTAAAACCTTGGAAATATTTCATAGAGGAACTTCAAAGACTAAAAAAATATATACAAAGTTTTGATGACGATTGATTATGTGCCATGAGTACTAAAGCAACCGATTGACCTCCTTGTCGAAGTCCTCATGTCAGAATTAAATGTACGAAATGCTTTTTATCAGAGACATTAAGCCTTTTTTTTTCTTTTCTTTCCCCTTATTGCCTTGGTAATGCCACCGATTAAACAATATGAATAATTTGAACAATTGTTTCCTTCCGTATAGTGATGATTTCGAATAATAACTTTTCATATAAGAAGAAGAGTAAGTTTTGTGACGAATTTGAAAATCATTTTCGCATTGATAACGCAGAAAAATAACATAATAACGCCTCGAAATTCCTCCAACGGCCTTATTAGACCTTATTGCAACATCACGAACTCATTGCTAGAAAGTGACCTTTTGAAGAGAATCACAACGGAAGAAAGGCGGGAGGATTAGAATCCCATTCAGACTTTTTTTCTCTGTTGCTTTAGTGGCGTTTATATAACTAACATATTTTAAG
>NC_090883.1:20424519-20447019 GCF_036669925.1 Montipora capricornis | reverse complement strand
GCTGGTTCGAGTTCGTATCAAGAAAAAAATTGTAATTACTCTGGCTGCACGATTCTGCAATTTTTAGAGCTTATCACTCAGCTAGATACTCAACCAGTCCCAAACCGGGCTGCAATAATCCAAATATGGCACAATCAGAGCGTTATAAATTTGAACAGCAGTTTCTTTCGGAATAGACGTCTTTCATAATGGCGGCCAAATAAAATATTATGTTGTTTTACTGCTAATAAGCCTTTCTAGCCTCGCTACGACGAGCAAATTTCAAAAAAATATTTGTTTCAAAATGAGGGCAGAAGGTCTAATTTACATAAACACAAAAGAATGTAAAAATAGTCTATAAAGGAATAAAGGGTCGCACCTATAGCTGAGGATACTTTCTTCAACGCGTTTGCACCAAGTAAGTTGAGCATCTATGGTAACGCCCAAGGATTTGGTATGTTTAACCTTCTTGATGGTCAATTCTTATTTCAACGTCTTCATTTTGGATAGAAAATCTCTGCCTTGACCCAATAAGCATTTCAGGTTACTTAGTTCAGGGATCAAGGCTTGTTTGAATTCCGTTAACGTTTTAGCCGAGAGTGTAATGTTTGTCAGTGTGTGCAGTTGGCGAGATCATTTATATAAAATTAGAAATAGCAAAGGACCCAGTACACTGCCCTGGGTAACGCCGCACCTGAGATCGCGAGCAGTTGACATCACATCTTTGGGTTCGGTCACTTAGGTACGACCGGAACCATCTGATAGCTACCTGGTCAAAACTCAAGAATGACATTTTATACGAGATGATCCCGTAATCAATGGTGTTGAATGCCTTAGTAAGGTCAATAAACACGATGCCATTTAATATATTGTCGATTTAAACTGACCAGTCATTTATCGCCTCAAGCAAAGCAGTAAGAGTAGTATGTACGAAGCGGAACTCTGGTTGGCAGCTTAATAGTAATTTGTACTCATTTAAATAATGGTGGAGTTGCTGGTAAACAATTAGGAACTATCGGAATTACAGAAATTGGCCTGTAATTGTTAGGATCCGATTAATTTCGATACCCGTTTTAAAAACTGTAGTTACTTTGGATGTTTTCCATTCGCTTGTTGAAGTGAGGATGGACTTAGGAATATGGCGGTAAGCGGAGGTGCGATATTACCTTATCAAGACCAGTGGCTTTTTTATCATCAGTTTCCTTTAAAAGGTTTAAGACAATATCGATACTCCGAGTTTGCAGAGAAAACGATTTATCAGTGGTTTCCAGATAAAATTCAGGATTTACATCTACAGCAGGAATATCTTCTGCTAGTAACTGCGCAGTATTTTTAAAGTGTTCTTTATAATAGTTTCTGCTATATCAACCGGATTGCTTTTATTGTCAGCTTTGATCTCCAAGATGTTGGGCGTCTTGCCGCTGTTAATGGGAGGTTAGCTGGTTAATTAGGTTCCATGTTTTGCGCAAATTACCTTTATTAGCTTCCAGGTCGTCAGACATATTTCTTTGCGAGCTTAATTGCGTTATTTGCCTGGTTTCTAGCACGCTTACATTGATCACGTGCGGGTGAAGCATTGGAAGAGATTGCCTTCTTTTTAAGGAAATCTCTTCTTCTCGTTTTACAAAGGAGATCACCAGTAATCCATGGGCATTGCTTTTTACGGACAAGCTAACTGGAACCTCGGTTGTTTTTTAAAGCAATGCGAGAATGAAATTATACCTATGTACGAAACTACTCGCAGTATTTGAAACTACTGGCCCCAAGTGATGTCATGGTATCCCTATTGATGAAGCGAGAGAAGATCGAAGGGTGGTTATGTTCTCAACGACCACGTGCGTACACATTAGCTTTATAAACAGATATCTTTTTCATTCAACTATCATTTGTTATTCTGTGTATGTAAAGAATTTACGTCATTACACAATATTTTTTACCGAAAAAAATATGGGATTTAGGCTAATAAACTTTCTGCAAAAATTAGCAGGCAAATGTATGGAGAGAAAATACTAGCCAATCAGAGGCCAGTATAATATTCCTAACAAACGCTTTGCCCACATACTCATTTTTTAGGGGATTTTACCGTGGCCAGAAAATGGTCTGCGGTTTCTCAGATACTCACTAGCCTCCATTATCTGTGGGAGAGAATTATATACAAGTGTTGATGATGTGAAACATGAAATTCATTTTATGCGAATGAAAGTAACGTGTTTCTTTCTTTAGAATTCATTTACTTAAGATAACGCAGAAAATGCGAAACAACAAACAAAAAGTTGTCCCAGCTTTGAATAATTCGTAACTCTTTTTCAGTCTTCAGGATCCAAAAATGTAATGTTTTTTTTCAAAGTTGACTTTAAGTAACTCAAAACAAACGTTCGTTAATCTTTTACTCTTATAGGAAGGAGTTAAAACAAATAATCGCCTTTCATAACTGACTTTCGCGTTCAAAACGTCAGTGGCTTCATAACTCAGTTTGTTAGAGCGTCGCACCGTTATCGCGAGGTCACGGGTTCAAACCCCGTTGAAGTCCTGAAATTTTCAGGCTTCTTTACGCATTTGCAAAAATTGCCTTCATAACTGCGAGGATCATAGCTTCACTTGAAGTCATATCCGCAGTTCATATATGATCCATTTCATATATCCTTTCATCGTTGACTGACGGGAACATTAGAACCCACAAATGACCAGCTCCCAACGTCAGTGGTTTCATAGCGCAGTTTTTTAGAGCGTTGCACCGGTATCGCGAGGTCACGGGTTCAAACACCGTTGAAGTCCTCAAATATTCAGGCTTCTTTACGTAATTGCAAAAGTTGCGTTCATAACTGCGAGGATCATAGCTTTAATTGATAACATCTAATATTTGTTCATCAATTTGTGTTGGTTTCAGAATCTTCCTTGCAACTTCCTTACAACGTAGCATTAGTAACACCTTCGGCACATTCAAAATAATATGAGTAAATAAGTATTTCTACAACTCATTCAACTTCAGCTGAAATTTTTAGGCCTGTGATCCAAATTTCTCAACCATCAGATGTGGTGAGATAAATGTAACTTGTATAAATGCATCCCCATTTGGTTATTATAGACCTTCTTTATGACTTTATTGGGAACTTGTAATTACTCTGGACACGTGTGCCCACTCCACATTTCCTATTATGCAATCTAAGTTGTACTAACAAGTAGTTCTCCCGAACAGCATAATGCGCCACGCATAGTTACGATTCAAACCTGTTAATGTGACAAAATGACCGCACCAGGACCGGTCGAAATATATAACAACTAAGGGACAGTACGTTCAAAACTATACTGATGTCATGTACTTCTACGTTCACATTCACTACGGTTACGTCTTGTTATATACTTCATCTCCAGACTCAGAAGGGCTTTTATGTTGATAGGACAGCGCCAACTGTTGAACAACTCTTGTTGAATGTGACTTAGTAGGACTGATACTCCCATTGGATGAATGTGAACGGCAGAATATCATTCCTTTCATCTTTTGTCGGAATCGCTGGCTTAGAAGAGCATACACAAACGGATTGACAGCTGAATTAAACATGATCAAAGCGTGAGCAATAGAAATCTCAGGACTGTTCAAGTCTATCACAATGATGTGCAATGCTGTGTCTGTGATCCAAGTGATTTCAAACATGAAGCTGACGATTAGAACCATCAACGTCACCCGCTTCCTTACTTTCAGCACACCCTGACAAAATAAAAATAACACTGTGTTATACTATGCGAGATTTGAATGCCTTTTTTTAAAGTGAAGAACGCGGTGTCGTCAACGTTTCACGGAAGGAACAGTGGTGTCCACTGTAACCCTGTTTAAGTGTATTTTAAGTGGCTGCGACACTGGTGTGCAAGGCACCGGTTCACACACAGTTCATGGTTTCAAGTCACCTTGAGCAGGGAGCTGGTGCAGTGGTGAGAGTACTCGCCTTCCACCATTGTGACCTGGGATCGATTCCCGGATTCGACGGCACATGTCTGTTGAGTTTGTTGGTTCTCAGCTACTCAAAAAAGAACCTTTAATTTGATTTGTTTTATTTCAGCCATATTGTAGACTACTGAGAAACCAGCAAATATAAAGTGAACAATATAAACAGCAGTGTAAACATCAAAAAGCTGATCCTTGCATTTACTAGCACCTAGGGCGCAAAAACGTAACCTGTGTGTTACAATAAATCAATTGAGAAAGTGAAAACTTATAAACCATCATTACTTTAAACTTAAATAAAATCATTGTAATAAAATCTTGAAGCTCCTTGTGATATGCAGTGAGTTCGTTAAAATTGCCTTCTGCATTCCGTTTAATGTCTTGTCAGCCTTCGTCTTCTCTCCAGTAAGTTCTCTTATACTATTCCTCACGTTTGCTAAACAACCAACCATTACATCAACCTCGATATTGTGCTGCTCTGTCATATCCAGGGTGCTGCTGCCTTAGCTCGAACCCCAGCGGTGCGTATTTAGTATTTAGTTGTCTTCTCCTCGCTCTTTTCCTCCCTGTTGGCTATTCAAGGACAGCTCATCGCCAATAGGTACACCTTCTTCTTCTCCTCGTTGATAACTCTTGCGTCGATCCTGTTGTTCCTGACTGCTACGTTCTCTGCGAATACTAGGACATCCCAATACGCCTTTCCCTTATCATTTTCGTAAAGTGGCTTTAGATGTTCCAGCGAGTACCATGGTGGTATCGTTGTCACCAGGGCCAGGTCTTTCAGCATCTCGTACAAGGTACTTTGATTGGGCAAGTTTACTGCACCCTGAAAGTACATGTGCTTGGTTTTCTGGAACTTTGCCACACATCCGACACAGGACTTTCTGACCCGTCTCAAGCCTTGTTTTGCTCTTATGATAGATCCTCGTTGGTAACATTTGCTAATCCAAATGACCCCGGCAATGATATGTGTGGGCGCTGTGTGCAACCTCTTCGTCGTCTCATCTCTGGGTCAGCAGCCGTCCCTGCCATTGCTCTTATCTCATCTCTTCTAAATCCTTCTGTACCTCTGCGCCCTTCAACTGCTTTCCTGTGTTCTTAATTGAAACAGTTGTGTTCGTCCCTATATCTGTGATGACCGGTTGCGGGTACTCAAGTGGTAATCTAGACCCCAGCTCTAGTGCATACTTCTTGGCATCTTTTACCAGCGATCGTCGTCCTGTCTTCTTTCCTTTTTCCTCGAATCTTCGTACTACTTCCATGGTGTGATTTTCGTTGATGTATAATCTCACTGCAGCCTTAATCTTCGCCTGCTTGTACTCTCTCTCTATACTCTTGAGTCCCCGTCCTCCTAGCTTTCTTGGTAGGTACATCATAGCTGTTGATCCTAGCGGGTGCTTACCCCCATTCTCCGAAATCACCTTTCTTGATTCTCTGTCTAGCCTTTGTTATTCTATAATCAGCCAACACTGGGTCGTCATTAAAAAGGTAAGCACAGCCATTGCAAACTGGTTTGTTGCAACCATCTTGTTGTAATCAGATAGTGGGCTGGACAAAATCAATGATGATCTATGTGTATATGCCTTACTATCACTCTCTAGAACTAAGGTGTCATCCTGCTTGATGTTCTCCATGATTTCAAGGAATTTGTAGTGTGATTCCTACTTGAGGCAATATAAAAGCTCCTCTTCTCCTACGCACATACTTTCTGAGTTCCATTTTAAGTTACCCTTCTTCACATGTACCACTGAACACTTGCGTTCGTTCCAATGCAATCCAACATCCTTCATGCAAGACTTTACTTTCTTTACCACTCTTTTCAATTTCTCTTAAACTTAAGATCATCAATGTAAAGCAAGTGTGTGATCTTCTGCCCAATTGGCTTAGAGATTCTGTAACCTTCCGTCGCACTCAGCATCCATAATATCGGGATAATACTGAGAGTGAACAGTCTTGGACAGAGTGCGTCTCCCTGTCCTTTGAACATAATCACTTCTGATGTTTTTTGCCTTGCTCGAGTCTTGCTGAGAGCCTAGTATTCAAACTCATTGTAAGCTTTTGGATCTTCTTGCGTAGCCAGAGTGGGAATTTGTGTAGTGAGAACATTTCTGTCAGCCATCTATGATCTACACTGTCGCAAGCTTTCCTCACATCTACCCATGCCATGCTTACATTGCTCTTTCCACGCTGGCTGTCTTGGTAGACCATCTCGATCAATTAAGAAGTTGTCAACAGTGCCAGCGCATCCCTTTTTAGCGCCTCCTTGGTCTCCTTGCATGAGCCCGTATTTGTTGAGATGTTCATCAGTTGGTTTCGGTAGACCCAAAGTATACCATTTGTATAGATTGTTCAAGCATGTTATGGGTCTATGGTTCTGGCTCGAAAACTCGCCTGGCTTTGGAATCAAGGAGGATTTTTCTTCCTTCTGTAAACCAAAGAGGTATCTCACATTTGCTGCGTCCAATCTCTTGGAAGCTACCCCCTGGTGTAGCTTCTCAGCCTTTTTCCACCAATAGTTGACTATTCGGTCGGGCCCCTGGGCGCTCCAATTTCTTTACTTGGCGATCACTTTTTTCACCTGCTCATAATCGATGTTGCACTCTTCTTCACTTGATTCGGATACACATTCTAGCCACTTAGCTGACACATCCCCAGTTCCGTCACTCTCCCATAGTTCTTTCCAGTAACCTACAGCTTGATCAATGTTCTCGAACAGGTTTGTATTATTACTTTGTCTCTCTTGCAGTTGTTGGAATTTAGGTCTTTCGTCATCTATTTAAGCAGAGATCATCTCTTTAAAACTGGAGTAAATCCCGCTAGGGTCCTTTTGGAACGTAACATTGAGTTTTCTTGTCTCTTCGTTTTTCTTCCTCTGTGCATACATTTTCTTCAATTTTCTCAACTACGATTTTTCCATCTCCATGAAATCCACAAGCTCAGCCACAGAGATATTCTTGTAGTAGTACTGCAGCAGTGTCTTTCGATTCCGTTTTCCTTTTCTTTGTGATTTTTTTGGTTTTTCCTTATCCTATTCATCTCAGCTTGTGCTATCGATAACCTTCGTCTAATTTCGTCTAATAATAATAATAATATTAATAATAATAATATTAATAATAATAATAATAATATTATTATTATTATTATTATTATTGCTATTCTTATTGTTATTATTATTGTTATTATTATTATTATTATTATTATTATTATTAGTAGTAGTAGTAGTAGTAGTAGTAGTAGTAGTAGTAGTAGTATCTCATGGCTTTAGCTCTGGTGGATGTTATACCGACATTACACCAAGGGAGAGTGCCATATCCAATGGCCAAAGATCCCTTGAGTCATTCCTTCTCCTTCAGATTTCCAACACCTTCTTTAAAATCCTTGCTGTTCCCAACAAAGCTGTTTTCAGCAGCAATCCTGTCCTATTGGTAATCCCCAGCTTCTCAAGCCATGTATCCAATCTTTAAAAAAATTGCTTACTGCTCCGAGTGCACCAACAACTACCGGTACCACTTCCTGCTGTCTGTTACCCAAGAGTTTTCCAATCTCCCTCTTCAAACCTTGGTACTAGTCAATATTTTCACTCTCCTTTTCATATACTCTGTGATCCTACGGTAAAGCAATATCCACAATAGACTTTTGAAATATAAGCACTACATACGTAACCCTTCCTTGTACTTGTAAATATCCACAATAATTGCCTTGTTACTGTTCTTTTCAACAACAACAACGTCAGTTTTTCTGGCCTTATTATTGTTATTGTTATTGTTATTGTTATTGTTATTGTTATTGTTATTGTTGTTATTATTCAAGTGAAGCTATGATCTTCGCAGTTATGAACGCAATTTTTGCAATTGCGTAGAGAAGCCTGAAAAATTCAACGTTGAAGTCGTTGAAGTCCTGAATTTTTCAGGCTTCTCTACGCAATTGCAAAAATTGCGCTCATAACTGCGAAGATCATAGCTTCACTTGATTTCATATCCGCAGTTCATATATGATTCATTTCATATACCATTTCATCATTGTTATTATTATTATTATTATTATTATTATTATTATTATTATTATTATTTATTATTATTATTATTATTATTATTATTATTATTATGGATTCATGGCTTTCATAGCTCCAGAACGTTTCTCAGAATTCTTGCTGTGCCAAGGAGAGCCATTTTTTGAATTAGTTTTATAGATTTTAAGATGCTTTCAAGCCTTTTTGGAACTGTTCCCAATGTCCCAATTACTACTGGAAGTACCTGGGCTCGGACACTCCACATTATCTGAATCTCTCTTGCTAGGTCCTGCTATTTTTCTAGCTTTTCCTCTTCCTTTGCTTTTACAGCTGTGTCTTCTGGGACTGCTATGTCTATTATTTGGCATGTCTGTTGTTGCTTGTTAGTAACGACCAAGTCAGGTCTCCTTGCACTAATTTAGTGGTCAGTCTGGATGTTATAATCCCATAGCAGTTTGTAGTCGTTGTCCTCAAGGACAGGTTCTGGTTGATGTTCAAACCATTTGTCTACTCTACTAAAGCCACACTTCCCCAGCAAGTCCCAGTGTACCACTCTTGCAACATTATCGTGTCTCCTTTTATACTCTTGCTGTGCCAGTTTGGAGCACCAACGCACTATATTGCTCACTGTCTGCTTTCCTTGGCGGCACAATCTGCACAGGTCATTCTCTTGAGTCTTGTCGATGTTGGCTTTGATGTAGTGTGTTCTTATTGGCTGGTCTTGCGCAGCAGTGATAAGGACTTCTGTTTCTCGTTTAAGGTCCCCTCTTTGCAACCATACCCAGGTCTTCTCATTTAGTTCACTATCTGTTTGTCTAAGGAACTGACCATATAAAACCTTCTCTTTCCACTGTGTCTTTCTCTCAGCTTTCCTTTCCGTCGTTGTTTGAAGTCCTTTGGGGCTTCTAAGTCGCGGGTTACCAGTTCCCCGTTCCCAGCTGCTTGAATCAGTTTCTCGTCACTGTGCAGGATGTAATTTTGTAATGAGTTCTTGGCCTGTCCAATGCATTATTTCACTGATATTAGGTCGCTAACTCCTTCTGCTCTTGGTACATAAAGCCTGGCTACACAATCCGTTGAGTTAAGTGCTCTGTTCATTGTTAGTGTCTTCCTTGTTCTTGTGACTAAATCTCTTAATTCCTTTTTGGTCCAGTTAATTATACCGCCAGCATACCTTATCAGGGATACAGCCCAGGTGTTGATACTTTGTATTAGGTTTCTGCCATTCAGTTTGGATTTTCCTAGCTTTCGGACACGCCTTAGATATTCTTTGCTAACTTTCTCTTTAATCTGACTATGGAGCATTTCATCTACTTCAATAACTCCTAGGTACTTATAACCTTCACACTCTTTCAGTGCTTTGATTTCATTGTCGTCAGGGAGTTGGATACCACTTGATTCCACTACCTTGCCTCTCTTAAGGACTAGGACTGCACATTTTTCAATTCCGAACTGCATACCGATGTCGTGACTAAAGATTCGTACTATCTGTGTAAGGGACTCAAGCTGGGCTTTATCCTTTCCATATAGCTTCAGGTCATTCATGAATAGTAGATGGTTGACGTTTGTCTTGTCAGTAAAGTGGTATCCCGCGGTTGCTTTTCTGAGGATTAGTGTAAGGGGTGTAAGGACCATTACAAATAGGAGTGGTGATAGGGAATCTGCTTGAAAGATTCCACTTTTGATGTTAACTTCTCCAAGGTTCACTCCATTTGATTTAAGAACGATTTGCCAGCTTTTCATGGTGTTTGCTAGTAGACCCCTTATATTCGCAGCTACTCCAAACATCGCCAAGCAATCAAGGATCCATCAATGTGGGACCATGCCAAACGCTTTCTTGTCATCTATCCAGCAAATCGCTAGGTTCTTATTCCGGGCTTTGCTTTTTCTAAGCATACCCTTGTCAATAAATAGAGTGTCATTGGTTCCCCATGAACCTCTTTGGCGGCCCTTCTGTTTGTCAGGTAAAACATCCTCTCTGTCCAAGTATAGATATACTTCTTCAGAGATAATTCCTGTGAGCATCTTCCAAAGGCATGTTATGGGTTGATAGTTCCCTGGGGATGTCCCCTTTTCAGGATCGTTCATAATAAGCACTGTTCGGCCCCTTGTTATCCACCTCGGAACATTTCCTCTTAACAGGCAATACTGAAGTTGGTGTGCAATGCGTTGGTGCAGGGTTGTGAAATGCTAAAGCCAGAAGCCTTGTACAAGGTCGGGTCCTGGAACTTTCCAGTTAGGCATTCCTTTTACATAACGTGCAACACTTTCTTTCGTTATAGGTATATTTCCTTGTCTGTTAATATGTGTCTCACTTTTTAACTCCTTCAAACATTCTTGTTGTTGTGGTCCGAGCTCTAACCCCACATACGCCTCCAAAATCCTAGAGTTTCTTGTTGGTCAGGGGCCTCATCACTTGTTCCCACTCCCTCCAATTCATCAAAGAAGCTCCCTTGATCTGATTCAAGCAGTCTAACTTGTCTGAATTGTTTGTTTCTTCCCTCGTATCTCTTAATTTTAGTAGCTTTGGCTCTAAATCGTTGTTTAAGGTCTTCAGATGCATACTTTAAGCCTCTCTCTTGCAACCTATACGTCCATTCCATGCCTTTTTTCATTTGCTCTATTCTACTCAAGTCTTGCCTGAGCACTTTGATTTGATTTTCCAACTCCCGCTTCCACATTGGCTTTTTTTGTGTACTTCCAGGTCTTTTGTTCATTCCTAAATTTACTGTCACTGCCGTGGCTGCTGCACACATATATGTTATTCACCGGCTGGGAGGTCCGTATAGGGAAAAACTGTGCTAGAGGTCTTGAGTATGACCCGGGGTCGCAGGCCGAGGGACGTACTCAAGGCTGAGGGCACAGTTTTTCCCTGTACGGACCGACCTAAGCCGGTGAATAACATATTTATTTTTTTCTGCTATTTTTTTTCTGAATATGAACCCAGGCAAACCCGAAAAAAAAAAGTTTTTCAACGCGCTCCACGTCGCACTATCACAGTTGAAATTAACTTATAACTGAAAAAGCGCACTGTTCGCAACGCTCAGAGAAAAATGATAGATTAACTATAAAACAGACCTTCAAATATCTCTTGGTGCAATAAATATAAAAAGCAAACTGTTATATTTCATAGCAAGCAAACAGAAACAAGCTAAACAACTAAACAATGATGTACAAGCAGGAGAATAATGTTCTAGGTTTTGAAAATTCTTTGTCTTGTTGAAAATGAAACGAAAGTTCTTAAAACAGGAGGAAAAATTTTAGTGAAAAATACTCAAACATCTGTCTCTGCCCTCCAATGTTATTATTTGAGTTCTCATATCTTATTATTTGAGCTCTCTGCAATAAGTCGTTTTAGTTAAAAGCATGTCCACAGTTCACGAAAAACAACAGCGCGAAAAACCACAGCGTCGCGGCGTGTTTGTTTGCCTATTTTAGCTAGGAATCCGTATATTCTTAAACGAAGCAATATATCTGAAACGAGATTAGAAAATGGAACTCCAAAGAAAATAGCAGATGTCAACTTAAGCAACGAGTTAGAAAAACTGCTCTGCAGTATAAGTTGTTTTAAGTTCAACGGTATGTCAACAGTTCAAGAAAACCAACGACAGCAAACAAGAAACGTGTTGTCAGCAAAATCATGTGAATACTCGCCTTTTTGAAGAATAACCAGGCCTTTCATTCGATTTCTGATATTTTTCCTTACCTTTTCAAAGGTAAGCGAAGATTTGCATTTTAAGAGGTAAAATCCAAATCGCGCCGTATTGAAAACATTTTCAATTAGCCGCGACAGTTTCAGTACGGAACAGTTTTCGGACCGTGGTCCGTATCGTAAAAAGCTGGACCGGCTACGAGCGCGCGATTAGCCAATCATATTCAAGGATTTAGGTTTCCGGCTCGCTAAGATGCTTCAGAAAAAAATAAAGAAGGTTAGGGTTGCTGTGATGTGATTAGAGGTAATTTTTTTCCAGGACATGATTTGCTCTCCTAACTTCAGCCAGAATAGCCTTTTTCTTGAACCGCTTAAGTGCAGGTAGCCTTGACCTATTGCTGTCGCTTGCAAGTCTTAAAATGCAGTGGTACAATTATATCTCCTCCTCAGAGAGACCTAGACCTTAGTCATTATTTCATGGAGGGATTCTGGAGTAGATATATTCCCTTCTAGCTGAGTGGTCTTCTACACCAGCGGTCCCATTAAGTTTTGTTATTGCATCGGCATGCAGGGAAATATTCTCCGAGAGTGGGATTTGTTTGGTGATTGCTATTTGCCGTCCTGATAATTTCTTCAAGTTCAATGTCCGTAAACCATTGGTTGTGTTTGATTGTACGTATTTGGTCTGCCAGTCTTTGTTCAGACACGTTGAACTTTTCCTTGCTCTCCCACAGTTGCAACATTCGCTGTTTGTAACCTCTCTTACTGGGCTTACTCATGATGTAACATTCTATTGCTGTTCTGTTATCTTCAACACTCCACTTGGGTCTGGTTGGAGAAGCAGTAGCAGGATAACGGCCGGGCTGAGCCTGCTCCATCACATAGGTCCTGCCGGGCGAGAGATACTCTTTGTGCGGAGTATCTCATTCACGCCGTTAGATTTCTCATTGTAGTCAATATTCATCACATCGAGAAGTGAGATTGGCTTCTGGTTTGTGGAGCCACCACCAGGCAGGTTGCCGAGCAAGGCTTGAGAGTCCTGCCTTCCCTTTGCTGTTACCCCAATGAGGGTGCCAAGGGGTTACCGGGACTTGCCAATGGTGCCACCCCAGACTCTGGTGGGAGGGGGCGTCCAATTTCCCGTGGACGGCTAAGGCACCAACTTTTCCTACCTGAATGCCCCTATCATCATCATCGTCATCATCATCATTTTATCTTCATTATTATTATTATTGTTATCATTATTATTATTATTATTATTATTATTATTATTATTATTATTATTATTGTTGTTATTATTATTACTATCAAGCCTGAATTACCAGGCTTTCATTTTCCTGCTCCTAAAGTTATTCTCATAACTGCGATGTTCATTTCAAGACTTAACATTTTCTCCGCAGTTCAAATATATGACTTTCATGTATTCTCAGGCTGTTATCTCCAACGGGTTTATCATGAGCTAAAAAGATGACTAACTCGGTGTTGGTTTGATGCTCATTTGGTAGAGTACTGTGCAGATGATATACAATCATATCCTACCTGTTGATGTGTAAGTTCGTTACCTCGATTCAGCTTAAACCACAAAGTATATACAACAATGAAGTAAAACCCAACCATCAGTATGAACGAAATGCCAAGGAAAGTCGCCCAAATTACGTCATAAACTAGGTGCAACGTTTCATTTGTCCAAAAATGATCACAGGACCTCACGGCTAACTCGTTCCCAATAGCTTGGAGCACCAACCCACGCATGCACAAAACAGCTGCGAAAATCCAAGTACAGGGAATAAGTACCTATAAAAGAAAAGGAGGAGACAAAAGTCGCTGAAAAACCAAGGGAGATCACGAACCTTTTAACCACAGCAAAGAGTACATATTGTAATTGAGGATCTAGTGGAAAAGACTTCGTGGCCATTTGTATTCAACTCATGTTGATAGACTCGATTGAATCAGTGAAAAGGAATTGTTGAGGCTTGGACAAAAGATTCCTACCCATTACAATGAGGCTATAATTTGAGAGAGTCACGTGAGCTTTCTTTTTTTCAACAGAAACAGCAATGGGTAAGGAGCAATTGATTAATTTCTCATGGCGAAAGAAAGATTTATTCGGTGGGATTACATTAAAGGCAACTATTTTATAAGTTAATTTATCTCAAAAGAGGATTCTAATAAGCAAGCATTCCATATAAAGGCTTTAATAAAATATCATAAGGACTAGTATTAGCAGAGCCCCGCGCGCTCGGAGCACCATGGTTAAGAAAATATGCCAACCCGTCGATACATGAAATTTTGGTTTTAGTTATGGTGTCATCGTACGATCGTCCGTCTGTACGTTTAACTTTTCATGTAAGCTGCTGGAACCCACGTTTTTGGAGGGAGGTTGAGTTCAGGCGATGAGTAACTGATGCCTATCGTGAAGGTGAGCTTGCGTAAACGTACTTTTAGGCTTACGTAAACATACATATCATCGAAGTGACATACTTTTAAAGTACGAGCAGTAATTTTGCCTTTGTCTCCATGTGGATGGACTACGGTATAATAGCGTTCCCTGGCGATGATAATCATGGTGAAAACACCAGCAAAAGCTCCAGTCCACGCTGTCTTACTCAGGAACACGCAAATCGCATTACCGGGCATTTCATCCGCTGATCTAATTCTTACCATTACAATAAATTGTAACAAAAGGAAACACGGATAGAAAATGTCTGCGGCTGCGAGGTTCACGAGTAGAAAATTGAAGGGGGTCCTGTAAGATAGAAAGAACTTTAGATAAGAGTTATATGCTTCTGGTAGTTTGTGATCACATGGTACAAAAACCGCCATACTGGAACAAAGACAAGGAAAATTTAAATTAACTTGCTTTGTTATACATGTCCCAGTGCGCAATTTGCAATCCAGCTTGGCTGTTTTTGTACCATGTGATCACTAAGCTGAAAAAGACCGATTCATGGCGTCATTTAGAGGAAAACTACGTTGAAAAAAATGGTAGTTATACTTTTCTCTCGCCAAGCTGCATGACCAAGAAGAGCTAGCATTGGCTTAGACGAGGGATTGAACAAAATGGGTTTCAATAGGTCTGGGATACGGCCCTTCCCAGATGGGTCAAAAAATAGGACTACTAGAGATGCCATAAAGGAAAACTAGTTCAAATCACTCACCAAGATAACGTGTCTTCGATGGAATCACGTTTGCAAAATTCGACTACGACGAAGGAGCAAAACCCCAATGCATCTGGCCACTTCTTTTTTTTCCTATTTTGCTTTGATGTGTATCGGGCTCAAGAAATTTCATAGGGAATTTCAAAATGAGGCAAAAAATGGGGTCGTGTCGTATCTCATCGAACGGGGTCCGGGTTTGCCAAAAGAACAATAGAACAAACAAGGTTCAGGATTCACAATGGATTTAGCACAGAAAAGAATAGGAATTACGACACTATACAGCCAATGAAATATAGCGCTCAACAAGAGACACGACCCTACCCAAAAAATAAGGCTGCTGTTCCAGATGTTACACGGAGCGGTATGGGGACTTGCTTTCTACACAGCGGGTCGTGCAAGTGCTAATTTTCATCAGCGGAAAAAAAAAACAAAACAAAAAACAACTTCGAGCTCGATATTCGAAACGATAAATGCAAGCTTCCCTGTGGTGGCGGAAATAAAGCAAGCAAAATGTTTGTCACTCCTGCTAATTGACCTCCTTTCGACTTTTGAAGACAACAAACGCAACGGGTAATTCCACCCTTCGCACTTGGGCCCATAAATCAACAAAAAATATTGGTCCGTAAATTGAAATCTTGAGCTCGTTAGCAAGAGGTATATATCATCTCCATAAAAATTAACCGAAAAAGACGGTGCTATGATTACCTCATCTCCCGATTTCTAAAAACGACAAAACCAACGAGTACATTTCCAGTGATACTTGCAAAACAAATGACTGTCTTGATCGCTAATATGGCAGTATCCAGTGAGGTCACCATCACTGCTTTTGGCTCTAAGTCACCTGATGGAGCAAGCAAGAGAAATAATTGAATGAGGGTAAAGTAATTTTGCTTAATCAAAACCATTACATTTCATTTACAACGTATTGGAGAAAAAATAAGAATCGGGATCGACGACTTAAACTCAATGAGACAAACTAAAATCACCTGCATGAGAAAATATCACTATGGACAAAAAAGAAGGCACAAAAAAATGGTCGCTCTTAGATTATTGCATGTTGCTGTCCCTAAACCTCGGCTTCTTCTTCAAAAAAACTTCAAGGGCATTTTTTTCTGAATTAGTGCAACTGAAGCAACGTTAAATTTACAAAGGTAATCGCATGGGGCCGAGAAAATTAGGGATTGATATAATGCGTACTTTCAAAAGGTGCATAAATTGCCCGAGTCGCGCAGCAACGAGGGCAATTTCATGCAACGTCTGAAAATACAAGCTGTGATATTAATCCTTAATATTACGAGGAAACTAGAGATTGCGTGTTAATAATGTAAAGGGCAAATTTCTCTTTTATTAACAAGGCCAAAAAGCCCACGCTGTTACGCAATTTTTGGATTAAGCCATTTGAATAAAACACACGAATCAGAGGAAACTTTATTATTGTACAACAACGCCAAAGAAGTGAAACCAGCCCTGCTAAAAAAAAATTACTAAGATAATAATGAAATTAATTCTACCCAAGACAATTACCAAAATTACTGATAAATGCCATCTGTCTCAGGCAATCAACTTTTCATAATTTTGCCCTCAATTTTATAATAGAAATCTCTCTGACTTAAACGCCCTAAAAACGAGGAAAAGCAAACCAGCCAATATAAAAATCCTTTCATTAAATCCACTATTGTTTGCGGGAGCATTAAGCAAATTTTGAAAGTTCAACAAAGGTATTATCTTCAAAATTGGCCGGAAGATTTTTATTGCTCCGCCCCGTGACGGTACGAGTGACCGGAGTAATCAGTAAATTTAGTTTCTCTGTACGTTTTCATTCGCTCTACCTGTCAAAGGACCGTCGGTCTGTGTTTTCTCTTCCCAAGGCCTGACCCTTTCATTAGACGTAAACAGTGTTTTAGGCGAACAAAATTCCCTGAAACAATTATAGGTCGCACCAAATTGGTTAATATTTCAATCTCCATTGCATGTCTGTCCATCTGTTTACCTTAATGAAACCATCTTGTCATTTCCTTCCTTGCTAGCTTGCGACACGTGTTCTCGAGCAACAACAATATATTTCCATAATAACAGTTCATTATACGTCTCCTTTTAAGTTGTTTTTTTTTTTGTTTGTTTGTTTTTTGTTTTTTTTTTTGTTTTTTTTTTTTTTGTCGCTTCTTTGTTTTAGTAAATAGCTGTGGCCAATTATAGCGGGGCAAGTCCTTCACAATACTAATGAACAGGAAAGGATAAGGTATCATCCAATGCACACTTCTAGAAAATTACAAGCATGAACAAAACTGAAATAGCCAATATTTGGCTTTCTTTGCGACATCTCGACGAGGCGTTCGGACGGTCACGTTCTCAGCGTCATGGTAAAATATGGAATTTTCGGAGTTCCGCCACACTTACCGATCCATCTGCCTGAACTATTTCGTAATGTAACTACATGTAGTTTTAGTTATCTTACCACGTGAACGTTTTCAAATATCCTGCGGGTATTTGGGTCAGTGTCTTGAAAACAAAGGCCCCAAAGACCCCCAAGACTCGAAAACGAATGGAAAACCTCTTCCTCCTCCTTCCTTTCCGTCGTGAAAGTGAAAGCTGGGTGATCCGCCATATTTAACTGAGTAGCCATGCTCCACGTGTGGCCAGGCATCTTCATTACCGGGGGATTAAAATAGGCCCTGTAACACTCTAGGCCTAAAAACCAACTTTAGGCCTAGTGTTAGCCAAATTGAGGGTTTTGGGTGAATTTCTTCGTTTTCGAGTTTTCGGGGTCTTTGAGGTCTTGGGTCTAGGGGTCTTGGTTTCCAAGATCCTCACACAGCAAATAATGTCCTGAAGTATGCTGGCTTTTGAAAAATTCAATTAAGAATAATAAATATTACTCGATTCAAGTCAAGTAAATAGGATGTGGCAATAAGCTTGTCAAAACTGGAAGCAAGAAAAGCGTTTGTAAGACAGCTTCCGAAGGACTTAGTTTACTTAATTTGCCATCAAAATAACGCAAATTAGAATGTTTTAGGAGATAGTATTTGTAGAAAATAATATCCAAAGAATGAACCAGTAAACAAACCATGAAATCATCTCTGAAAAACTAAAAGGGTTCTCGCGCTCATAAGCTCTGCCAATCGTCCTTGTTTGATAAACACGTTTTTTTTTAAATTAAAAACTGCGAATCAAGTTATTCACTCCATATTGTCCATAAAAAACGTTGTTTTGAATAGCAGTTTGAATTTATAAACGCTAAAATATTGAAAATATTTTAAAGAGGAACTCCAAAGACTGAAAAAATTATTATGATTAAAGCAAGTGAACACACCTATTTGATTCGACCGAAAACAACCGATTGACCACCTTGTTAAGATCCTCTCGCCAGAATTAAATGTACGAAGTGCTTTTTATCAGAGACGTTACGCTTTTTTTTCTTTCTTTTCCTTAATGCCGCCGATTAAACAATATGAATAATTTGAATTATTGCTTAATTCACTACACCGATGATTTCCAAAAAGTATAAGTGTTAATTCCGTAGTAAAATATTATAATATCGCCTCTTAATTCTTCCAACGGCAACAATATGAATAATTTGAACAATTGTTTCCTTCAGTATAGTGATCATTTGGAATAATAACTTTTCATATAAGAAGAAGAGTTCAAGTTTTGTGACGAATTTGCAAATCCTTTTAGCATTGATAACGCAACAAAACATCATAATAACGCCTCGAAATTTTTCCAACGGCCTTATTAGACAACCTCACGAACTCATGGCTAAAAAGTGATCTTTTGATGAGAATCAAAACGGAGGAAGGGCGGGAAGGATTACAATCCCATTCGGACTTTTTTTCTCTGTTGATTTAGTGGCGTTTATATAACTAACATATTTTAGGCTTGTCACTCACGTTTTCAGTTGAATCCTATGAATAGAGACTTACCTGGTATCGATTCCCCAACAAAAGAGGGTTTTACGATTAAACGTGAAGCAGTTTTTAGTTACAGAAAAAATATTCCACACTCGAAACGTTTGAGCCGCAATTGGCTTTGCAGAGAGCTTTTTAACATATCAGTGAGCTCTATCCTGAGACGTAAGGAGCACGAATCAACCAATCAGTTCGTTAGTTGATCGATCCACGATGATGACTGGATGGTTTGCTTAGTTAAATAGAAAATTTATTTCCCGAAACATACAAAGCCTTTTGGTTTAAAGTAAAAAGTAATAAATATAGAAAAGGGAAAATGGAAGTAAAAATTGCTTTGGAGATGGTAAATAACAGAAGTAATGGTACATCAGTGTCCTTCATAAACGTAAACAATTATAACACAAACTACAAGGTGACTGAAGGCAACGGTATTGAAACGCAAATGGCAGCGACTCCGTCAGAGACAATGACATTGGCCTCAGGTAATTACGACTTTCCTGTTTCCGTTTCCAGTTTCACGATTCCGAATTCCGGACTCTGCTTTTCCATACGCACCTTAGCTATTAGCCAGTAGCAACTTCAAATTTTGTCACAATTAGAATTGGACTGTAAACCACATAAGGCTTTGCTAAGGTTTTTGCAGATTTTTTTTTCCGCGCTAAAATTAAATTTTGGTGGCAACTTTGAAGTTACATGACTGTTACGACAAAAACGTTTGTCACAAGGTAGTCCCTATTTTTCTCTTCGTTTATTGTCGGTCGGTCGGAGAAAAATAAAAAAAATAAATAAAATAAAAGGAAGTTCAGAGACAATCTAAAAAAGCTGCAGAAAAAATCGAGAGGCAGGGGGGAAGAAACGAGTACACACGAGGACTAAAAACATTACGCGGTTTACTCTCGGGTTGAAGCTGAAACTAAACTATGTACGGTAAATGTTTATAAGGGGCCGACCCTACCAAGTGTCATTGAGTTAACAGGTACTAGTAAGCAAGGATTCCTTCTTTACGAGTCTTGACTTAACCAAATCTACGCCGTATCAATCAAGTACCAGATAGTGACCTCCATTCGCACTGACGCATACGAGCCACCGCATACATTCTTCAATTATCTCTTCTTGTTTATTCTCTGAGAAGCGATGGCATTTAACAGATTGTGGGGACAACAGCTTATGTGACTATAAGTGCTTAACTTGAAGAGAAGAAAACAAAATTGTGTATAATATAATTAATTTGTATACGGTAAATAATTAGTGATTGCAATTTTTTCCCATTAATTTGTAGAAAAAAAAATAACTTCCGGGTTATATATTGAGATTATTTATAACTGCTGACAACAAATCAGGGGAAAGTATCAAGTAATTTCGCTAAATATCTGTTTAGAAGGAAGGTGGGCTAGAATTTTCGAATATGCAAACTCAGACTTTCGAGGCGAACTAAGATTTTGGACTACTTTTTTCTGAACCGATCTCCTAGATATTTCAGAAAAGTAGTCAATCGATAGTGAAGAGTGTGAAGAGTGCTCGTAGAGATTTCGAAGCCACGTTGAAGAAGGCCAGAATTTGATTGAGCTGAGTAAGAGTCGATTGTGATATTGGAAATATACTTTTTGAAGGTTTATAACGTCTCATTTTCGACGCAGTCACAGCAAAGCTCCGCGCCAGCGCGGAGCACCATGGTTAAGAAAACCCATGACGTCATACGTACGTCCGTAGGTACGTCCACCCCTCGATGTATGCCAATGTGACCAATATCATGCATGCTAGTTTACAGCATACAACTTTGATACTAGACATCCACAGTTTGATCAATTGACACCTGTCAAAACAAGGTATGCGCTGACCAATATCAGGTGACCATATCGCGGGTTCAAGCTTAGAGCTCAACGAGGTCAGTTTTTTTTTTTAAGTTGACCGCTGACCAGGTACTAGTTTTCGATTGCATTGCAGGCTCAACCCAGCTTAGCCCGCCTAAACATAAGTGAGGCTTCATTTTTGGCGTGCTTTTTGTGGTTCGACGCGGTTACACGCCCATACTATGTCAACTACACTTCTTACACAGTCAACGCTTTCGCGTTCAGGTGGAAAACGGTTTGGAAAATGTTTTCTTTCTGCATTTTTCGCTGGTCTCAATCCAGTTTGAAATATCAGGATATCTGTGGTCCACTGTCGGCTACGCAGTTATTCAAGTCAAGCATCGGCGGGATGTAAACTTAAAGCTGAGTGTTTATTTTTAATTTGCTTAGAGCTGCTTTTTTCACTGTATTGCAATTTTTGGCATATCTTTAGAAGCTCTGATAAGGTTACATGATGCCTGGAGGACCTATGACAAGAACAGAAACGAAATGAGAGGGAAAGAGAACGACAACGACAAAACAGAATACCAGTAATAGTTCAAACTTGGTGGAAGAAGTTACTCCACAAATTCTTACCTTCGGCACTAAACCGTTTGTTATTTTTACGGATGCTATTTTAAAATGTGATTTAATCGGTTTTTCCTTTGTTTAGGAATGAAACTTGAACGTTTGGTTCTCAACTGGAATCAAATAACAATTATCTGTACTCTTTTGGACATAAAGGAATAGTTGATTTGTTTGTTTGTTTTGCTCTAAGATGCGAGCGAATAAGTGCTTCTGTTTTTCGATCTGCCTCAACAGTGACAATAAAATTGTGTCATTATGTTATAAACACGTAATTGCTATGAGTTCTCGTAAAATTAGGGAGAAACATTACTAGCTTGTGTTTCCAGAAGTTCTTTTTAATTGAAGCGCCTAATAAAGGTAATTTGTTGGAACGGATGTTGTTTAAAGTTTCATTGTCTTTTTTGATTGCATTGCCGTATTTTGCCGATTCTTGTTCCAAGCCAAGCTGGCGTGTGTCAGTGAAATACATCAAAATGTAAATGATGATCTCGTTTTCAGAGATACTGTGGAATAAAGTGCATCAGTAAAACTCTTTTTTGACCTTGAACTGACAAAGTTTTTTCTTATGGCTTCTAATTTAAGCGTGATTCTTATTCGCTGGCTATTGACATTTGACTCTGAAATGGCTTTTTTCCCTTTTCCACTGATTCGCTCGCTGAGGGTGTGCCTGTTTTCTTTTAAAACTCATGCGGTTCAAGAAAAATTCATAGCCAAACTGGTGAATTCCAAAGTAAATTATACTCGACAAACCGATATCGTACTCTTCGCTTCGTGATTCATGCGATATCGGTTTTTAGCGTAAAATGTACCGTGGAATTTACTAGTCAGGCAATGAATTTTTCTACAGAAGAAAGCAAAGAAAATGATTAATTATTAAAGCAGCAACCGGAAACATCAAAACGCAGACAATTCGAAACCTTTTATTTTCACTAACCCTTCCGGCAGTAAGAATAAATAACCAGGGAGCTCCGCTTTTAGGCTAGGCTAAATCTATAGAATATTTTAATCAAATGTCCCCCAAAATTTTTCGGGGATAAAAGGATCATACGTAGTTTAAAGTATTCGATCAGACCCGTCACAATTGCTCGACCTTTCGGACGAAACAAAAAGAACCACCAAACAATTTCTATAGACCTGAATTGAAACATAGTTGATCTAGGCTAATTGAAAGCAAGAACATCTAGACAGATAAATATTTTGTAGGGCGGCTGCAAACTCATTAAAGTAACTTTCAAAACATTGGGGAAACAATTTTAGGTAATTCTGACGAATTTTAAGTCGTCCGTTTCACGTTAGATGCCCCTGCACAATTAAAAAATCATTCTATTCAATGATGATTATTTTTAATCGATTGTAACTACTGCTAGAACAATATGAACTGGACGATCATTCATTCGATGATCTCTCTTGGGAAACAAATCATCTATAATTACCTGCAAT
>NC_090883.1:20404519-20412019 GCF_036669925.1 Montipora capricornis | reverse complement strand
TCAATCTTGTTAGTGTCTGTTCCCTTTTCCCAAGTCTGCTGTGTCACTGTGCCCATTGTTTGTGTGGTGCCTCGTTTTTATCTCCCCATATGCCTGCCCAAAGTTACGGTGACGAATTTTTCTATACCGGGAAATTCCTCTTTCTTTTCTTGTTTTGCATCAGTGCTGCTGTAAAACCTTCCTTGGTCTTCTCTTTCCATCTTTCCTCCTAGTTCTGTCTAGTTTTACTTTCAGAGGCACTTTAATTCTTCCAGCCATTTGTCTTTCGCCCTCACCAGTTGACGTTTCTGTTAGTGGATCTTCGGCTTACTCCTTGAGCTTCTCGAATATTTTCTTTGTTTTGTTTTTGTTAATTTTCGCGTAATTTTCCTCCGATATATTTCATTCACTATCCTTGCCACTGCCTGTGTCAACTTTTTTCTATTTGGCTTTCGGCTTTCTTATTCTTCTTATTTCTCCATTTCTATTATCCTTTCTCCTTTTTTTCGTTTCCCGTTTGATATAAGCTTACAGGTTGGTAGAACTGTGGCCGGTTCAAGCCCCACGACTTTAACGTTGTCAAAATCCATCTGATTGTGATGATTCGGGGACATGGTTCGCACGTGCTCTGAAACCCGCTTTTTTAATGATTTCTCTGTCTGGCCGTAGCATAGTTACGAAATTGCAACGTTTGCAGGCAATTTTGTACACCATAACAGAAGATGGGAGGTCTGCTTAATCTTGTTTTTTTTGTGTGTTTGTACCGAGGAAAAAAGACTGTTGTTGGTTTTTTTGTGGCTTGTAAGGTACTTGGACCTAATATTTTCTTATTTGTGTGTCGCCTCATTTTCTTTTTTTCTTTTTTTTTAATAAGTATGGTCAATCAAGTCCTTCACAACACCTAAAGTAATTCACGGAATGGATTTACAGCCGATGCACACTTCTAGGAAATGTCTTTAAATTCGATGTGTCACGTGCCGACACGGCGGTCTGATATCCAGGTTTTCAGAGTCAAGGAGAATGTTTTAATGGTAAAATATGGAAATTTCGGGAAGCCGTAACAGTTATCGATTCAGCTGCAAGTACTGTTTCGCAGTATAACTAATGTGTTTGCGTATTCTCCTCACACAGTAAATTATGTTTTAACTTATGACGGAATGTGTTATTATGTTAAGTTTAAAAATATTTAGGATAAGATATCGTTTCAAAGCAAGGGAATAAGATGTGTCAAGATTGCCAGGGCGATAAAGCGAGCAAAGAGTGTGTTGGCGGACAGTTTCCGAAGGACTGAATTTGCTGTCAACATAACGCAAATAAAAATTATACGAGAGAATACTCGAAAAATTAACATGCAAAGAATAAACCAATGAGCAAAGCATTAAATCATCTCTTAAAAAACTGAAATATTATCTTGCTCATAAACTGTGCTAACCGTTCTTGTTTGATAGCCTCAATTTCAAAAGCTCGGATATTTTATCCATAGCATGTTATCCAAAGAAAAAGTCGTTGTTTCGAATATTTTTTTTTTTTTTTTTTTGCAAATTTAAAGACCAAAACCTTCATGATGTTTTTTTAAAATCTAAAAAAATTATAAAACTCTCTGAAGACGTTTGCCACTATAGCATAAAAGCCATGAATATTAATAAGGCAAGTGAACACACCTAAGTGGATTCGACCGAAAACAACTATTGACCATCTTGTTAAAGTCCTCCAGAAACGCTTCAGCAGATCTGAACGCTTAACATAAGAAGTGCTTTTATCGCTTTGGAAATCCCATCCATCGTTAATTAAACAAAGTTAATAAAGTGAACTATTGCTTCACTCAGTGTAGTGATGATTTAGAGCAACATTTCATGATATTATATGAATTTGAAAAACCTCATGGTTACTTTTAGTGGTGTTCATAATTAACATATTCTAGGCTTGTCACTCACGTTTTGAATTGGATCGTAGAAATATAAGTCGACCGGAGACTTCCCTGATATCAATTCTATACAGCAGAAGAAGTTTTTGTGCTTAAATGTGGAGCACTTTTACGGAAAATATATTTCACGCTCAAAATGTTTGAGAGCAATTAGCTCTGCTTTGCATCACGCCTTTCAATCACAGGCTATTGACCAATCCGTTCATTAATTGACCCATATGTTGTTTTTGGTGATGATAACTGGATGGTTTGTTTAATTAAATAGATAATTAGTATTCGGAAACAAACGTAGGGCTCACTTTTTAATTATTTTATCCTTAGTTGTTTTCCTTTTCTGATAATTATAACATGTGTCACAGACAACGGAAGTTAGTGCATGACAGCAAGCGTGAGGTTATTCTTTGAGGATGAAGTTTATTTGTGGATATCATGTCTACAAGGAGGATTGGGAACCCAGGTTAAATTAAGAACGAGAACTGAGGCGTGAACCTGACAACCAAGTTGATCCTAATGCTGTTGAGCTGAGCGATGTTTGGCGAGACCGGTAAAAGATTGCGAATTGAATCAATCTTTCTGTTCTTCTCAAAGCGATGTTGACTGTGAGACCAGTGAATCAGGTTTAAAGTTGAAAGTAATAAATATAGAAAAGGGAAAATCAGAGGAAATAAAAAAAATTGCAAAAGCAGGAGTAGTGGTATATGCAAACTACGAGAGGACGGCAATGAACCAGACATCGGAAATGCCAACAACCCTGGCCGCGGCAATAACAGAGGCCTCTGTGATAATGCGATGACAATCGCCGGGAAAATGCAACTAGCAAATGGCAGTGTGTCTTTGATTTTACTTTTTAAGGTGATTCCTCAGTGATAGAAGTCGTCGTAAGATTTTCTTTAAACTTTTCTCGATTGTTCCCTACAGTACGGTGACTCGAAATGTGCAATAAAATATAAATAGGGTCACCGAGCTCGTTTGGAAGATGTAACTTGCTCAAGTTACTCATTTAATCATTGCTACTTCTCTATCAAGGACAAGTTTGTTTCATCGGTTCACGGTACGTTTTGCAGCATCAGGAAGCACTTTGAGAGCTTTGACGTAATTCTTGAAATAACAAAACAGGGTTATTGTATTGTTCAAAAGGAATAATTTAATGTTTGTTTTATGGCACAGGCACACTTCATGAAGAGTCACGAACTACAAATAGTGCTCCAGTGCCAGAAGACTAGACACTTAAATAAAGCTCCTTTCCTTCGTTTCCTTAGCTTCCACACATCTTTTACAGTTCACTGATAGAGTATCTGAACAGCTAATAAACATGTGATAGGTTTGACTCCTGTGAGGGAACACCCGGAATTTTTTCGAGTCTACATCGGAAAAAATATCCTATGCATTACAGTGTACGCTACATACATTTTTATCAAGGGTCTTCTTCCTTGATCGCTGACTATCCTTTTAAAAGCAGATGGAGTGGTTCTTTTGCGTCAAATTGAAAGTGGTGAATGTTAGAATTTATCAAGAAGACAAGCTGGGCTAAGCATAAAAAATTCTCAACACAGAATGGGTTTGATAACTATGCATAGCCCATACGTAATAAAAATGCACTAATTAATTGTTTAGTGGTTCAATTTTCAATCGCAAAAAATGAGCTGCTTTAAGAGACCTTATTCACGATGGCCGCCATGTTGGATTTGCTATTTTCATGCAAATTAGCTACTCACTTCTGAGGGGGCAAACAACACAAGTTCGAGAGGTTATAACGAACATCTTAGCCACACAGATGATTTGTTTCACGTTCATTGAATGTTTATAACCTAAGTAATAACATAATTACTTCGATGTTATTTTTAGTGAAAAATGAACAGATAACGAAGTAGAAAGTCCAAATGTTAATGGCCATCAAATGATATAAATTATTATAAAAGGTACTTAATTTTAAATTCTAAAATGTACTTTTAGCAATGTTATTTCAATATTTCGACGAGCCGATTTCTCGCAATTTGCCTTTTTTCCAATGTTTGCCCCCCTAGCATAACACGTGGCTAATTTGCATGACAATTTGAGAAACAACATGGCCGCTATCGTGAATAAGGCCTATTGTTTCTTGCTTGTTTGTTTTTTTTTTTTGTTGTCACTCTGACTCATTCTCTTTGTTTTCCCAGCCTTTCTTTTCTGTAGTACAGTTTTGTGAACGATTCAACTGTATGTGGCTCTGAGTAAGGTTTTCATCTAATAAGTATGAACGCGAGTGCATTTTGAGATGTATGGGCATAAGGGACATTTTGAAAGTTCTCAAAATTCATTAGCCGTATGTAAGTGCAATAGGGCATTTTACAGTTGTTTGCTCGATGTCTTAGCCTATGAGTGGCTGCGAGGATCCCGGTGACTTTGTATAGAGGTTTTGCACGGCAGCCATGTTGCATGGCAGGAACAACGAAAATGTTTTTCATTAGAAAGAACATTTGTTCCCATGGGGAAAAGAATCTGTTGGTCCTGCCATGCAACATGGCTGCAGTGCAAAACCTCTATTGAGACAGACCTCACTGCCTTTATAGTGTAAATGATGTTTTTGTATTTCTAATTAGTCTACATTGGAGCGTTTTTTAATTGAGTGTCGAAAGTAATTAGCAAATTGCTTTGGTTTGCGTTACTTAACTCAGTGCACGTGATTGGTTCAAAGTTCTCGCGCCACTTTTTCAACCAATTAAAAGTGAAACCAAAACCAATCGTGGCTCGCGCGTGCACATTTTTTCGCCCTTTGTGTCGGCTACTTATAATTACCTCAAGTTTTAATTGGCTTACTGGATTGTCTCCGTCCCTTTTGATTAGCCAAATAAAAGCAATTACTTTGGTTTTGGTTTTACGACAGTCGATTGAAACTCGCTCTAACTTTAAGAAAGGGACAAAGGTTTGTATCAAACAGGGTCACCAGAAGCCTCTCTTCCATTCTTAGGCCAGGTAACTTAGCCACAACTGTAAAATGTAATTTGTTATAACCCTGACTAGCATAAATTGATATTTTGCAGTCACGTAGCAGAGGCCCTGTTGTGAGCAGCAGGCGCTTAGAGTGCCACGTGATCGTGGTTTGTATTTGGCGATCGTTTAGAGAGTGAAGCATTCTACGGTCAGCCTTCGCTGCGAGCACAAGTCCTGCTTCGTTTTTTGTCCTATTGAGCTGAATTAGTGTTTAATGCCTTCGTTAGGCGGTATATGATAGCGTTCATTTACATTGTAAGTAGTGTCTTTCAAGTAGAATACCCTAGATCCCCGAGGGTCGCACCACTGCCTTGCTCGGGGGTACACGTTCGCAGCTTTTTTCCACCTGCTGGTTTTTTAATGGCTTTTCGTATCCAGCTCTGTTGCATTGCTTTTCTCTTTATTTTGGAATTGATTTATTAATATTTTTTGTACCTATTCCAATGCTTAATAAACTGCAAGGTGGGTTTGCTGGCCAAAGCGCCCATATATCACCTAGCGTAAGTGTCCGGTTGAGTAGTGGAGGCAAAATATGGTCTATTTGAGAACTTTCAAAACATCATGAGTTGCCATAAATCATGAAATGCACGAGCAAGTTCATACGATTTGTTATTTATTACATACTCACACAAAATTACTCAATTTCTGTGTTTCCATAGCAACTTCCGTGTTGCACTTCATAACCTTCCTTGCACTTTTTAACATATTTATGCATTCGTCACTAACCAATCAGAAACACGATACTCTGTTGAGCATATAATTAATAAGAGAACTGAAAACATGCATAGACCCTTATAGAGTGATTCAGTTCAATGTCGAGACCATCGCTAGCTACGAAACGACGAACAAAAGAAAGTGATTCAGCAATGTAAATTTCTAAGTTCGTGTCACAGTCGCTTTTGAAAAGGATGCGGAAGACTGCAAGCTTGGAGCAGTGCATAAGGATCCTGAAGTCATTTCAAGAGACCCGTCTGCAGGCTGTAGCGGATGGCTGACACTGTAAGGCATCTGCATGACAAAGGCCGACTCTGCAGTATGGACACTCCTTCTAGATGAGCGTAAACCACAGCATAACATTCCTTTCATTTTTTCTCTGAATCTTTGGCTTATCAGTGAATATACGAACGGATTAATTGCAGAACTAAACAATATTAAGGTGTGAGCTATGGGAATCGCATAAGAGTCCCGAGGAAAGATGCCTGCATTTTGTAACAAGTGAATAATAGTGTCTGTGATCCAGCAGATTTCAAACGTGGTGGTGACGATCAAAACCATCAATGTGACACGCTTTCTTACTTTCACCACACCCTGTGTAGAAATAAATGGCATACCTTGGCATAAGGTTTCGATGTAAACATCAGAGTTAATATTTTTTTTTTTAGTTTCTTTAATTTGATTTTTGTCGTTGTTGTTGCTAGACTAGATGATTGAATGTTACATATCATTATGGCATAAGAAATGCTTGCATTTATTTTGATTTCTTCTTTATTTCAAACTAACAGTGACACATATCACCGCTACTCGAATCGAAGAACGTTTAAATGTAATGGAAACGTAAGCTATCCCTCAAGAGAAAATGAGAAAACAGAGAGGAAGGCTCCCGGTCCAGCCCTTGGGATATGTCATGTCCACGAAAGTTATTTTTAGACGAGCGGAAGTCTTCTGAGACGTCTGCATGCAGGCCAACCTCGGTCCGATGTTTGAAAGAAAATAAATATTCATCAGCGTTCCACGTGCGCCGTCATTTTCTCTTTTCACTAAGAACCTGAGAGCGAGGCAAGACTGCATGCGGACGTCTCAGAAGACGGACGTTCGCTAGAACAAAGACTTCCGCTCGTCTAAAAATAACTTTCGTGGACATAACATATCCCGGCCAACGCCTTGAGCCTCCCTCTCTGTCCTCTCATTTTCTCTCGTACCCCTCCATTATACTTCTGAAAAAAAATGAATATTAGTTTGCTTCTTTTTACTTATTACATTTTCCACGAGCTGTCATTTTGAATACAGTTGGTGTACATGTGACGTGTTACAGTTGCCCTATACTTATCACGGTGGCGCAGTGTACAAATGTTAATGGCGAACGAGTCGTGCTAATTAACAATTATTCCATGAGGGCGCGTTGGATATGTAATAGATAAAATAAGAGCGGGAGACCTTCATGGGCACTTAAAACGGCGAACCGCAGGCGAGCCGATTTAAAGCCCATTAAGGTAGGATGCGAATATTTTATCTTACTTGTGAAATGAAACAATAGAATGTGTTTATCATGTTAATCACGTGGGCGTGGAGCTGTCCCATAGGAGTTTGGTAATACTCGGCACTGAATTAGGCAATTCATTTTCATAGAGCTTTTGTAGTAGAAACATGGCTGGTCGGTCAGTATGGGAGGAATGGCAGCAGCGACAGCAAAATAAATGTGCAATGTCAGAACTTGTTGGAGTGGCCGGTCTCAAATGCGAAGATGTTGAAAATATCACCGTTTCACTAAAGCACATGTCGCTATATTATCATATGGCCCGCACGGCCCCGTGCGCGCTGTCATTGTAAAAATATTGAGAAAATCCTCGTATGAGGGCCGTACGCATTAGCGCGAGCAGGGCCGGGTAAAGCCGTACGGCCCAGCTAGC
>NC_090883.1:20332019-20399519 GCF_036669925.1 Montipora capricornis | reverse complement strand
AAACCTTATCTACATGATTCAATGTAACAGATGCCATCTACAGTACATAGGAGAAACTAAACGACGTTTAAAAGACCGTTTTAATGAACACCGCCGCACTTTAGATAACGCTAACACCAAATCCAAGCCTACTACAGTCGCAGAACATTTCCTCTCCTCTCCCCACAACATGTCTAAGGACAAGCAATTAATTCTTATCGAAAAAATATTTTCTAACAGAGACTCGATCTGTAAGGCCAGGGAAGCTTTTTTAATTTCAAAAGGCAAGACAATTGATCCCAACGGTTTAATATCCGCGAAGAAACGTATTAGCTTTCAGGTTATTATTTTACGGCCACTTCCGTTGTTTTTCTTAGTATTTGAATTCAAATTCGTTGTAACTGCCATGTTTTATCACATTTTTCCAGTATTACGTCAACATCCATTTACTACATATATGTACATGGAAGCAATCCAATGTAAACTCTCATTGTACCTGAAGAAGGCTGGTTTGGTCGGCCGAAATATAGTACACCACGAAAATCAAATCTACGTTGAATCGGCTCTTGCTTAAAATATTTAGTTTCTCAACTTATTATTACGCTGATCAGATCAAGCCACTGATCCAACGCACACCGACAGGAAGATTGTGCACGGTTGCTTGCTTTTATCGTTTAGTTTTGCAATTTCCCTCTCTGCGCGAGAACTAATAATTGTTCTTTTAGTCTATTGAATTATTCTGCATCTTTCGTGTCAAGAGTCAGTTCTCCGGTGTTAAATCAATATATACTAAAGTAAAGTTAATTTTTTTTTGAAACATACCTGTTGTTGATATGTAAGTTCGTTGTCTTTGTTACGCTTGAACCACAAAGTGTAGACAACAATGGAGTATAACCAAATCATTAAAACGACTGATCCAGATACGAAGAAGCCCCAAACATAAAAGTTAGCAAGGTACATCTTTCTATCCGTCCAGTTGTGATTACAGGATTTAAGAGGAACGTTGCCGGAAAAGCTCTGCAATACGAATCCTCGGATGCTTATTAGCATAGAGAGCGACCAGGTAATGGGAATAATTATCTAAAAAAGAAAGTGTCAGCTTTTCACTTTTTTTTTTTTTCAGTACACGCCAAGGTGTGATTCGATAATTTTACCATTAATATGCTACTATGACCAAAAACTCAATTCACATCTTGATTTGGATTACAAAGCTACGTTAACTAAAAGCTCTAACTGACTGAAGTTTTAATCCTTGATTTCAGAGAGACACGTGTTTATTTTAACTGGAATATTCCTAGTTAATGGTCCGCCATTACTAACTGTAAAATCTTGGGAGAGCTGGATCGAGGAGAAAGTGACGTCAAAGATTCACAAGTTTAAGAATGCAATGCATGCGTGCACGCGGTCGAATTAATATATATGCAGCAAGGGAGTTTCACGCATGCAGGCTGTTAAACTCGTGTTTTACATGTATAATAAGCTGAACTTGCACGCTGAAATTTTAAGCTAGTGAGTGAATGACGTCACTTTTCCCTACATCCAAATCGGCGGGTTTTGAACGTGACTAATGGCGGATCGTGCACACACTGTAAAATACGGGGTCCTATGGTACCTCATTGAACGGGCTTCAGGATTGGCCAAAAGAACAATAGAACGACAAAGATAACAATGGATTTAGCACACAAAACAATAAAAAGTACGACGCTATACAGCCAATGAAATATAATGTTCAATAAGACGTGCGACCAACCCCTTCGTTTGTATTTGCCCCCCCCCCCCCCCCTCTTCCTCCATTCAATGCTAAATCCGACCGAGGGCTATTGCCACGCCCAGACGTCTATTCATATTTGTTAACTATAGGACACCAATTGCACCCGTTTACTGAGAATGGCTAAAGAGTTTTCAAGTGGCAAAACCGTGAAAGTATAAATGTTATACAAATGTCTTCTCCTTTTAGACATTTAGGCTAGCCTATGTCTCCTATCCGTTCTTGCCCATCATTTCGAGTTATTCGTAAGGGACCCTTGAAGATCATGTTGCTAGTTTAGAAAAAGTGAACAAGAAGCTCCGAAAGAGGAATGAAAGACAACGCGCTAAATGCAGCCAAAAATTACCGACCGCTGACATGACACCAAAGTCCAGAACAAATGCACAGATCGCAGAATCCTTGTTGAATCCAAAACGAGTCCCTGAAGTTCTACGAAAAAGGCTTTTCTTTGGTAAGTTAAACGTTCTTATGGATCAAACAAAAGATTCTGCTAAGGCCAACAACACCACTGTGGGAAAGCGTACTGTTCGAGCAGCTATCGAAGGCAATGTGGTGAAGAACTACACATTAGTAGGCGCCATGAGTAAGGAGACTAGGATTTCAAGGAAAAAAAGTATCCTTATTTCTCTTAACCCTCGACTAAAGAAGAGCGCCCAAGAATTTCTAGAGGGCGAGGACAACAGTCGCATGTTGCAGGGAAAAAGAGATACAAAGAAACGCGGTGGTGTGCAAGTCCAAAAGAGAATTCTGAGTGGCTACATGTATAACTCATACCACAAATACTTGGCAGAGGACCCAGCAATGAGAATGTCGCACGCCACATTTCATAGATGGTGAGGCCGAAATACTTAATTCTCGCAAAGTTCTCATCTCGCGACATCTGCCGGTGTCAAAGGCACCAAAATATCGCATTGTTGCTGCGTGCTGTAAACGCTACAGGGGCTAATTATTATTGCGTGAAGGAATTGAGTTACCATTCCAGAAAATTGTACTATAGATAGAGCTATACAATCAGATATGTATTATGCGATGTTTCAGTAAGAGTGATTTTTCGACCTTTTCGAACCCTCGCTTGCACCCGTTTACCCGAATAGCTGCTTTTTAGCGCAGCTGAACAGAGTGTAGAACATTGGGAAAATTAGACTTGCATTGTTCAACATCTTTTTAATTCTCTCGTAAGAAATTATCCGTTACCAAGAGAGTCACGGACGGCCTTATGCGCCTACTGGCGCAAAGAGAAATAATGATGAAGAGAGTCACGGCAAATTTGATCAAGGGCATCACAAAATTAGTTTGCTTTATAATTCGCTTAAACCAAATTCGAAAACGAAACGGTTTTACAGCTACCTTTAAGTTATGCATAGTGAGTTTTCCTTTGTTTCCTCGTGGATGCACTATGGTATAGTAGCGTTCCCTGGCAATGACAATCATTGTAAAAACAGAGCTATATGATCCAAGCCACGTTAGCTTTCTGAAAACCATGCAGATGGCATTCCCGGGCATCTCATAAGGGCTGCTGAGATGATGGCTTGAAATGAAGTGTGCGAAAAAAAATACCGTAAAAAGAATGTCTGCCCCAGCCAGATTGACAAGCGTATAATTGAATGCAGTTCTAGAAGATAATGAAAATGGATAAGGTACATTGACCGGTTAATGGGAATGGGTCGTCGTCGTCATCATCATCATCATCATCATCACATCAATCTTGTTCAGCTGAGCACAAAGTGTTATACTAATTGGACAGTTTCTCAAACTCATCAATTATGCAGTGACTGCATTTGGTTCTTGTACAGTCTTATTTTATAACAAGTTATAAGAGAGTGGATGAATATAGAACTACTGCCATCTACCTCATGTCAGGATTTCTAATCACCAGGAAGCAAACGAGTGAGTTTCCAACAAGGCTTGCTGCGACCATGATGGCCTTAAATGTTACTAAGGTTACCTCAGTTGAATTAAACATTACTACAAACTTCCACGATCCTGCAAAAGCAAAATAAAAATTGAAGGCTTAGTTTACTTTGTTCTTGTTTAATGGTGTTTTAAAGATAACTAAGAATTTCCTCGGCAAGGAAGATGTTAAAACATGTTCTGATGAGTAAAAGCAATATAGAATTGAGAATACACCACACATCCCGGAGGGTTTTTTTCCTCAAAAATTGCGCGAAAACAAGTGCAGTCTCCGACAAAATTCCTTGAAACAACTCTCAATTACGCAGATTTGGTGCGAGTCTCTCTTACCTTTCCCAATAATGTTTTCAATCACTTTTCTCAGCAGATCCTGTGAGCAAACACTGTCAGGATGAAGGGAAGTGCACTGTGTCCCAACTAGGGCTTAGAAAAAAGAGAATTTTTTCGTGTGTTAGGCGGCATTGCATTAATCTCTTATTTTACTCTGTACTTTGCCATAACTATTTTATCAGGACAAATGACATTAACTAGGAAAATCCTACCAATTCCCTAGGCCCTTATTTCCTTTTCCCAGGACGAAAAGAACTTCTCAGGGACGACCTCTTACCGATCGCCTTGAATCGTCAATAAAATCCCACCTGCTGCATACATGTAATACATTCAACATCTCAGCTTTGGTTTTCAATTATAATTCTACGTAATATCTTCGATGCCTTTCTTCCAATGACAATCAATGACATCCTCTGCATTGTTCAAACAATGCAGAATATGGGTTTACCTTCCAGCCAAGTAGAACATGCTCGATTTCAGCTTGTAACAACTGCAAGATTTAAATAAAAACTTGCATCAGATATCAGTTGATCCCTGTTAAGTAAGATTTTGTGTCGGCAAACTTGAACTTTAAATCGTGCTCTAGATAAACAGTTTTCATCGCACAAAAAGATCTGTTTGCCGGATATCGGAAATAGTCAATCAGAAAAACTAGTCTTAAAACGGAAATTAAAATTTGAACAAGAGGTGTTTACCAGTTCTTTGCTTGATAACATTGTTCCAAGCTTTATCTAGCTGGTTAGAGATCATTAGGGATCATTTTGTTCTATCTTAATTAAATTTCCATTTATTTTACCTTTCTTTAAATTTCTAAGGTTTATTCGGCTTTCCTGGTCGGCCACATTATGTACCACGGAACAACCAAAGTTTGAATGAGTTTTAAAATAATGATTTTTCGTTAGCGCACACAACATAACAAATGGCACAAACTCATCCGAAAGCCATCCGGTTGTCATGTAAAATAATGTCGAATTTTTTTATCTAAACCTTGTTAAGAGCAAAAAGGTGACTTTTTAGTTCATTTGTGTAAAAATGAGATTAACAAATACGGATCATCTGACGTCGACTATTGGGAAAGATAATGCAATCAATCAACGTTAATTTTGTAGAGCAAGCGCTGACATTTCTCGATGGGTTTTAAGATACAATACATACTTAATTGACTGTTACCCATAGGGGCTTTTCAGGGCCAGTGAAACACAACGAAACGACAGAGAAGAACAACAGCAACTGTAAAGAATCCCAAATGAGTGATGCTATGGGTCAGCATCCGCCAATTTCGTCTGCAATGTCAAAATGAAGAGTACCAGCACGTGTGACAACGAGAAGATTTGCCAATGCATGCTGCATTATGCGTTAAGAGAAAAGTGCCATGCCCAGAATGTGGCATGCCGATAAAAAACGAGTTACTAGACAAACACAAGGAGAAAGGATGTCCGCATTCAGTTGAACCTTTCCCACTTAGTTGTGGTCAACTACTATCGCGGTATGTAAATAATTTTTACGTTATCATGAAATGTACACCCTGCAGCACTCCAACATATTTCCCTTGTATCTTTACAACAATAGACACTAATATTGCTAGTACCTTTTACGGGAATTAAGTGGTTAATATATAGATTTAGCCAAGGCTAAAGCGGAGCTCCCGGCGTGTTTATTTTTACTGGCTGTAGGATGAAAATAAAAGGCTTTGGAACTGTCTGCCTTTTGGTTTTCCCGGATATTGCTTAATTATGTAACATTTTCTTTGCTGCCTAACTAGTGAATTCCACGGTTAATTTCACCTGAAAAACCGACTGATCGCATAAATCACGAAGGGATAAGTGTGATATCGGTTTTTCCAGCGAAATCTACTGTCGAATTCACCAGTTAGGCAATTAATTTTTCTTGAATCGCAAGAGTTTAAAAGAAAACAAGCAAATCCTCAGCAAGCGAACGGAAAAGGAAAGAAACCATTTCAGAGTCGACTGTCAAACGCCAGCGAACAGGAATCACGCTAAAATTAGAAATCACAAACGTACTATAGCTCGTGATGTGACAGATTGTCTTTGTCGGTTCAAGGTCAAACATTCCACTTTATCTCTGAAAACGAGATCATTTACAATTCGATGTATTTCATTGAAACACGCCAGCTTGGCTTAGAACCAGAATCGGCTAGAAAGGACAAACTTCAAACAAGATCTCCAACAAATTACCTGTACGTGATCTAAACAAACCTCTGAAAACACAAGCTGGTGATATTTCTCCTTATACTTTTACGAGAACTCATTGCGATTACATGTTTCGGAACATAAGTGCAAAATTCTTGTCACTGTCCGTGTCGAGGCACATCGAAAAACAGTTAGGCAAGCGGAGCAAAAAAACTTCTTGTTCGCTCGCATTTTAAGGCCAAACAAACCAGCAACAGATCGATTATTTCTGTCCAAAAAGAGTACAGATGATTGTTATTTAATTCCAGTTAACAATAAAAATTCGAGTTTCATTCCTTAACAAAGGAAAAAACGACTAAACCACGTTTTAGAAATATGCATCCACTTGAAATAACTCATCCGTAGAAATAACAAACGCTTTAGTGTCCAAGAAAAGAATTTGTGGAGTAACTTCTTCCACCAACTTTAAGCAATTACTGGTGTTAGTACGGTTTTGTCGTTCTCGTTCTCTTTCTCTATTCTTTCGTTTCTGTTCTTCTGACATAGGCCGTCCAGGCATCTTGCAACCTTAGTAGATTCGAAATTAAAAATCTTAAGACATACCAAAAACTGCAATTCAGAGTAAAAAGCAGCCCTGAACAAATTAAAAATAAACACTCAGCTTTAAGTTTATATCCCTCCAATGCTTGACTTGAATAACTACAGCTATATTATGTTAAACCTGGATTGAAACAAGCGAAAAATGCAAGAAAAATATATTTTCCAAACCGTACCTGAACACGAAAAGCATCGACTGTCAAGAGCGTTGCTGACGTAGCATGGCTGTGTAGCCGCGTCGAGCCACAGAAAGAGCGCGAAAAATTAAGCCTCGTTCAGGTGTGAGTGTGAGTGTCTGACCTGGCTTGAGCCTGTGATCCAATCAACAACCAGTCCTAAGTCAGCGGTCAACTTCAAAAAAACAGCTGACCTCGATAAGGTCTAACTTGAGCCCGCGATATGGTCACGTGATACCTTTCTTTTTGACAGGTGTCAATTGACCAAAACATTGATGTCCAATATCAAAGATGTATGCTGTAAACTACAATAGCTATAGTGTAAATACATCTTATTCGATGGTTTATCATATAATACGCGCGGATATTTTGTGAGTTGCGTAGTATTTTTCCAAGCCCCGCAGGGGCGAGGAAAAATACCAGCAATGGTTCTACAAAAAGGTGTTATTTTGCTTCAATTTTATTTGGTAAGAGTGTTTCTAAAAAAATGCATTATCTGTCCTTCAGGCACAGAAAGCCAGCCAAATGTCCTTTATTTGATTGTATAAACGAAATGACGAGAGACAAGCGATGACTAGCTAAATTCTCCGGCTTTGTATCGTGTTGAAAACAATTTCGTTCATCGAAAACTCCAGTTCCGTCCGTATTTGCTCTGTTCTACAGTGTAATACCGTCTGTTATTTTGCGCGTTCTCTTGACCAAATATGGAAAAATAACGTAATAGTGGAATAATAAACAGGGCTCGATTGTTCGAAAGAAGGCGATTAACTTAATCCAGGATTAACGTAAACTTTTGTTTCATATTTTTTTTCTTTTCGGTGAAAGTTTCCTTGGCTTATTTTTGTTTCTCAAGGTTGACTTCTTCTATTGTACAGTTGTGCCAAATATCAGCGTTGAACAGCATTTGGGAGTAGAGAAATAAACTCCTTGGTTAATTTTTAATCTAGGATTAGCGTTAATCGCCTTTTGAACAACCGGGCCCTGGAGTATTGCCTCCTCGATAAGCTCTAAACTTGAGCCCGTGATATGGTTACGTGATACTGGTCACATTGGCATACATGGAGGGGCGGACGGACGTACGTACGTATGTACGGACGTTCATGACGTCATGGCTATAAAACCAAATTTTCTCACATCGATGGGTTACCATATTTTCTTAGCTATGGTGCTCCGCAAGCGCGCGCCTTCCGTGCGGAGCTCCGCTAAAATTAACATTTTCTGCAGGACGGTACGTTTTATTCTTTATCACTATACTCTTCGTATTGGTCGTCAGTTGGAGGCTCCCCACACTCACCCGATTCAAAAATCGTGGAACAAATTTTAAAAGTTTGAACATTTTTTGTCAGAAGCCAGGTTAATCTTCATTTGCTTAATTGCCCAGAGAAAGCCGTAGAATGCCAGGTGCCGGGCTGCAAGCGGGCTATTAAGCGCAAAAATACGGCTGACCATCTGGTTGAATCAGCTGTGTCTCATTTTCGACTTCAATCTGGAGAGATACAGCATTTGCGCCGCGAAATCCATGAAAAAGTAATATTTAATTCGTGGATGCGATAGCATATTTCATTAATCATTCCTGTAACTGATCATAGAATCGCTTTATGAGGCTAATTTATAACTACAGTAGAATCTCCTCTAAGCGGCCTACGAACATGTTGAAATTGTTTCGCTTCTGATGTTTTACAACAGCTACAAATCCTTAATGCCGTGTAAATGTTAAGAATGAACTGAACATAAACTAAAGAGAATTGGATTGCCAGGATTTAATTTTACAGACCGGTAATTTTCAAGTTAACAAGCTAAGCGTGAAAAGCAATAGACCTGAGACCACGGAAGAGTCCGTAACTTTTGCGTTGGTTGGTAACGGTCGTATCATCTCGCAAGTGCCAACTCACGCGGCAATTCTGGGGAGACCGCGTCTGATCTTTTGGTTCTAGTAGATCAGTAAATCAGCAAAATCAGTCCCAAATTACGCCTCCTTGAAGATCTATAGACAGCAGAGAATATATATGCATTTCTTCTATTCACGCAGAAAGCGAATTTGGTACTTCAAAGTAAGTTCTGTCTTTTTTAATAATTACCAGGGATTCGATGCTACAACACCCCACTGATTATCCAATTTCCGCTCTATATCCATTACGTCGTCGCTTAGGGGAAGTTAAAAAGCAAATGAAAATTTGCGATCTCCTATACAGGAGGTTCCAAATATGGTAATCTGATCTGTTATTTTGGAAAACTAGGAGAGGAATTGTGAAAAGATGGTCGGAACGTTTGCTATAGTCTCTATTATAGTTACGACTACCACAGCACCTTTCCATATCTAACGTGAGAATGCCATGTATTTTTATTGGATGCTTGATTGAAAAAGCTCAATTCGATTCTCACGATGGCCGCACACAATGAGGCATTTGTCTCGCGAGGCGAAAAATATCAAATATGTTTGATTTTTTCCTCACGGCCTCGCGAGGCGTATTTCTCACCAAAAGTTCCCCGCACACGGTGAGGAAACGGCTGAGCAAACCGCTACGCGGGGCATTTTGCTCAGCTCTTTCCTTAATTAATCAAACATTTTCTCTCATATCAGAGCAACCCACAAAATCAATATGGCCTGAAGGAAAAACATTCGGCATCATTTCGATGGACTATAGAGAAGTTTTTGGAGTTTCATGCCCTTCAAAGGACCAAGCAAGAACCCTTAACCAGCCAAGCCTTTATTAAAACTGGCCACAGATGGAGGGGTGTCATCGACAACAGCAGTGTCTTCTTACAACTGCGCGCAGCTGCTAATCCTGACCGCACATTTAAGGCACAACCCGAAAATTTCCAAAGCATAAATCAAATCAGGAAACTATTTCTTCGGTTCTCCATTCACGATTCAGAGAGATTGCAATCGAAGTTTTCAACCGCCCTTCACTGAAACTGATTTTAGAGTCCCTACCAGGGGTTTTGGGGAACAGAGAACATGGCTAATTTGAATGGGGAACACGGGAACAATGACAAAATATTTAAGGGAACGAAGGAACATAAACAATTTTAGGGATCAAAAAGCTGGGAACAAGTTTGAAAGTAATTTCGGGAACAAGGGAACACAAGCAATTCTTTTAAGGGAACAAGGGAACAAGGACCCCCCCATCCTTCACTGGGAGTGGTGATTAACAAAATTCTAAACGAACTCACAAAAAGAACAGCGTTAAACTTCTGGAAGCGATGATGATGGAAGAAAACTACTTTTTCTTTTCAGCAAGTAAAAATATAATCTTTTGTTTGACTAGGTTTGTTTTGATGCCTGGCGAGCACACCAAGGACAAGATTGTGGATGTTGGACGCGTCACTCTTAAAGAAGGGGACATGTGTGGTGCGCGTGTGCCAGGTTTTTTTTTTTTTTATTTATTTAACATAACAGAAGTTTACATTGCACATATAAAAAAAAAAAAGAAAACAAATACAACTAATGATCTGACATGCACGAGAACTGAGTGATTAATCAAAGAGGGCGAATAAAGTAAATTAAATCATGTAACTTTCTCAACCTTATATTTCAAATTAATCTTATTAACAAATTTAGATAAAATAATCGAGCTCTCTTTTAGCTTGTTTGAATAAATGTAATACATCATGTATAAAAAAGTATAGTTAAACTTTCTCACAGCCCCACGCCCAGCAAGGCATTGCTTAAACAATGTTTTTGCGAGTGTGCCAGATATGAACATATTCATTGATGGAAATGGAAATCTGGCCGTTAAAGTTATAATAACAGATCTGGAATATTAATTTATGCTATATTCGTTTAATTAATTAGGACTCCATTTAGAATAGGCAATTTCATTTCTCCATTTAGTGCATGAACTATGTCTTTTTACACATTCAACACACTAAAACTGTAAAAATTTCAAAAATAAAACCTAATAGTCTTGAAACATATTTCACTCTTCCAACCCGCTCTTCAGTCAGTGTTCTTACGCATATTTCAAGACCTTAAGGTTTTCTTGTTACGGTATTTTCAGTTTTAGTATGTTGAATTTGTAAAAGGATCTCGACGTTCAAAAGTTATTTCGCCATTTATGGAAACCATTTGTTCATGATGACAGTCAACAACATCCACGGAAACCACATGCGACATTTCCTAACGTTACAATAAATTATTGAAAGGTCGTATTACACGAGACAACTTGCGAAGTCGATTTTCCACGCAACACGGTTAAGTGAGAAATCGACGGCCGTTATGTTAGAGCGTTTTCACTCACATGACCAGCAGCCATATTGGATTACTAAAAAATATATATTTGCATAAAAATGGAGTTATTCCCTGGGTGATTAGTGCGGTACACCATCATGACCGCCATTTCTTTGTTTTGGAACACCAACATGGCCGCCGTTACGTCATGTGATTTCGCTCTATACGAGTCGATTTTCCAAATATTCGGCGTCCTGCTTTGCGAGTTTTTGAGCCAAGGCGATTTTTAACTATTTATATTTGTTTCTAACAGCTTATATTCATTTAGAATTACAGTATTATTAAGCAAGACCCACCTGTTAATTAATATTGTTACTTGCGTTCTGCAAGCAATAGAACCAAGAAACCTAACATTTATATTAACTGCGATCTAATAGTCGCTGCCGACGAAAGTACCTAATCCATCTGTAAATTCCACTCAAATAAATGTAACTCGTCTTCTTTATCAAGAAGTCGTAGAGACTCATCCTGACCCTTTGATATATTTCCTTCCTTTTCAATGAGATCGAGGAACTCATCCCTTAATTGTGCTTTTCATTAATTTGGTGAAAAAAGAAAAAAAGAATCATCACTTGAAACATTCAAAAAAATGTCGACACCTGCTCTTCAAAGTTCGCAGTGCCCGTGTTAACACATTGCTCCAGTACTTAACCGTTTTCACCGATCTCGGTAATCAAGTCCATGGGAATAATTCTTCGTATTGAAGTTTAAGTTCGAGCATGTTTGAATTCGTGTACGGCCGGATCACTGGTATTCGTGTACGGATTCTCTTTTCTTTTTAACTTCCCGTAAGCGACGACGTAATGGATGTAGAGCGGAAATTGGATAATCAGTGGCGTGTTGTAGCATCGCATCCCTGGTTATTGTTAAAAGAGACAGAGCTTGCTTTGAAGTACCGAAGTTTTCTCCAAATTCGCTTTCTGCGTGAATAGAAGAAATGCATAAATATACTCTGTTGTCTATAGATCTTCAAGGAGGCGTAATTTGGGACTGACTTTGCTGATTTGCTGATCTACTAGAACCAAAAGATCAGACGCGGTCTCCCCAGAATTGCAGCGTGAGTTGGCACTTGCGAGATGATACGACCGTTACCAACCAACGCAAAAGTTACGGACTCTTCCGTGGTCTCAGGTCTATTGCTTTTTCACGCTTAGCTTGTTAACATGTAAATTACCGGTCTGTAAGATTAAATCCTGGCAATCCAATTCTCTTTAGTTTATGTTCAGTTCATTCTTAACATTTACACGGCATTAAGTATTTGTAGCTGCTCTGAAACATCAGAAACGAAACAACTTCAACTTGTTCGTAGGTCGCTTAGAGGTTCTACTATAGTTATAAATTAGCCTGATAGAGCGATTCTATGATCAGTTACAGGAATGATTAATGAAATATGTTATCGCATCAACGAATTAAATATTACCTTTTCATGGATTTCGCGGCGCAAATGCTGTATCTCTCCAGATTGAAGTCGAAAATGAGACACAGCTGATTCAACCAGATGGGCAGCTGTATTTTTGCACTTAATAGCCCGCTTGCAGCCCGGCACCTGGCATTCTACGGCTTTCTCTGGGCAATTAAGCAAATGAAGATTAATCTGGCTTCTGACAAAAAATGTTCAAACTTTTAAAATTTGTTCCACGATTTTTGAATCGGGTGAGTGTGGGGAGCCTCCAACTGACGACCAATACGAAGAGTATAGTGATCAATGTAAAAATAATGCTTCTACCTGCAAATAGTTATTATTTTTTATTCTCGTAAAATATTTATGGATTTCACAAAGAAAAAAACATGTTAGTCTTATATCTCACTACCTCTTGTCACAAACATAATAAACTAGCGATGATGGGTAATTTATCATAGAACCTTCCTCAGAAAATGCTTGGTTGCAGATTTCATTTTTGGCCTTTGGAGCAGTCCATCTAACAGATCATTGACTTTAAGCAAAATTATTACTGTTTCAATTTTTTTGGACTGGAAAAACAATGGTCAGCGGTGGAGCCGTGAATAGGCAATCTTTCAAGGATGAAACTCACAACCTCATGGGTTCAGATTTGCATCGCCAACTATTCCGGTCATTACGCGCCCGTAAACTGGCAGCGGTTTTAGCGCTTTCATTAATCGAAACACTCACAGATTCCTTAAACCGGGATAAGGCTGATTTTTCGAGAAAATCAGACGTCTCAAGAGGTCTCAGAAATACTATAGCTCATGCGATGTGAACAATAATTTTTATGTTTATCGTTTTAAATTTCGGGGCGAAATCCGCCGTGAACACTACCGGAAGTGAACTTGCTCACACGTTTAACTGCTGACCAAAACCATGCTGTAACACCTATCCGAGAAAAACTAGCGGCTTTAGAAAGCTGAATTTTCGCTGAAAATTTTGATACCAAACATGGCATACCTTACGCAGTTTCTCTGGAAAAAGTTTGCTCGGAACGAGTGCGTTCTTTACAAGGGAAAAAGGACGGATCAAACATTTCGCTGCTGACTTCATATTTTGGGTTAGGGTCAAGAACAGAGTCAACTATGGGTCTCCACCCCGGCAAGTGACGAACCAAACACAGGAACACAGGTATCTGTCTTTAATTCTAGGGATTTTTGTATATTTGCCCGCTATTGTAAGGTTTAAAGGGGTCTCTCACCTCAAAACAAAGCGTAGGAAAAATGAAGGGGTTTTTTTTGCCTGAAGTTATATTTTTTACAGCAGAACACAGACAACAGTCGTTATAATGGCATCCACGCTTAAACTTGTGGTGAAAAGAAGTGCGTTGTGAGGGAACTTGAAAATGATCAACATGTCAGCCTAGAAGCCAATTAATGTTTCTCGATTCCCTTTTATTTTCTTCAATCTTTCTGGGTTTAGTACTTTGCTAGTAAACACAAGTCTTCTCAGGGGGCTATTTACCTAAGACTTCTACCATGGCACTACAATGATATACAATAACAAAACAATATCGTGTACTATTAGAGCTATATATTACGCGAAGACAACTTGAATCTCCTGAAAGACAAAACGCAGCTCAGTTGACAATGTGGAATGAAGCGCTGTGTTACTACACTACTACACTTACGCAATGCGTGCCTATTTTTTCTAAAGATGAAAGAAATTTTTTCTTTCTGGCAAATGATTAATAGGCTGGTAGCCATGTTTTTAACCTCAGGAAAAGATCTGTTTCGTCGTATGAACGTGTGCGCCAAAGTGCTTCTGCTGAGACGACTTCTGGGTGACCCCTTAAATGGTCTTAAAGACTCCCGACTTAAAACAATTGCCAGGAACGCTTCAGTTCAATACCAGTGATACTGATGCAGTGTTGATAAAGCCAATCTTTCTAATAACGTTGTTTCTAAAAGGGGGTTGAAAATAATTTGTGGTTACCACATATCACTAGAAAAGCGCCCTTTAGTTAAGATATTGTGAGTCTATTTAGTGTAGTATGAATCACGGCCTTTCCTTTACAGTCATCACAACTGCATAATGATTTACAGTTGTCAAAACAAGAATGCAATGCACAGTTTTCTTCGACAGTGAATCCAAAATATTCTAGGATAACTCTTCTTCTGCAGGTGGCTGTGGTGACAAATTTCCTCATTATCTGATGCAAGTTTTTCTTGTCACTACTTGTACGGTATGAGTTGAATAGAATTCTAGATATATCTGGAACACCATCCCTGCTGGCTCTCCCACTTTCTTGAAAATACTCCTCACTTGTTCTGGGAACACCAATGTGCACAACTTCTCGAATATGAGGGCAGTCTACTCCAATGCCAAATGCAACAGTGACAAAAAGAACTCTGATTTTGCCTGGAGCTCTTATTAGGTCATCTAGTATGTCATTTTTTTTCCCTTTCTGGATAATTGGCAACACAAAATGCAGAATTACACATCTGCTAAAATGTATGAACAAGTTGATTCTTGCTTGTTTGTTAACTCGGCCGGGTTGATATTATTTAGATTAATACAAAGTAAAGCCAGAATTACACAGTGGTAAGTACTTTGAGATCAGCTTATTTTTGTGTAATAGTGAACAAAGGAAATTATCAGATCATGGTCATCTCTAGAAAAGTTGACATCTAGCCCTTGAACCTACTGTACATGTACCAGTAACAATGCAAACGTATTGGAGCCATTCTTCCCTTTAATGAGTTGCAAAAGATTGTACAACTTAAAGAAACAAATGACCAAGATGACAGGAGCAGAGAAAAGGTAAATGTTTCTTTATCCTGGAAGCCTTAGGAAGTACTTTTTCTTTCACGCAGTGCCTATTGGAGATGTTTGTTTCCTCCTTTGGGTCTAAACTCAGTTAGTAGAGTATAGACCTTATTCACGATGGCCACCAAGTTGGATTTGCTATTATCATGCAAATTAGCTACACACTTCTTAGGGGGCAAACAACACAAGTTCGAGAGGTTATAACGAACACCTTAGCCACACAGGTGATTTGTCTCACGTTCATTGAATGTTCATCACCTGAGCAGTAAATTACAATCATTACACAAGTTACTTCGATGTTTATTTAGTGGAAAATGAGCAGATAACAAAGTAGAAAGTCAAAATGTCAAAGGCAATCAAAAGATATAAAAATTTTATAAAAGGTACTTAATTCAAAATACGAAAATGGACTTTTTGCAATGTTATTTCAATATTTCGTTGAGCCGATTTTCCGCAATTTGCTTTTTTTGTTTCCCCCCCCCCCCCCCCCAGCATAACGCATGGCTAATTTGCATGACAATATGAAAACCAACATGGCGGCTATCGTGAATTAGGCCTATTGCACCAGCATCACAGTCAGAGGTCATGGGTTCGAATCTCCTTGAAGGCACCTGAATTTTTGAGGTGTATATAAGAGACAATTGCTTAAATTGTCCAGTTAAGTGTAGACATCCCTTCACTCCTCAGTGAATAACCTGCACTTCCGATATACTTTTGTGTCATTAGTCCAACAAGGGTGGGGCACCTGGTTGGTGGTTTAATTTCAAACTTCAACTTCGACTTGTTTGTTCAGTTCGCCGCTAAGCTCTCATGTCTCTTATGTTAATGGCGTCTTCTACAGACTTGTCTGGTGAGTTATATTATGCTTCATTATTTTTAAATCATGAAGGATATTTTTTATTATTTTACCACAACTAGAAGAAACACTTGCTATTAAGTCATTGTTTAGGAGGTATTGCTTTTTTAAATTAAAGAGCCTTTTTTCGATTTTCGAAACAAACTTTCATTTCTTATTGGTTAATTTGAAATCTGCATATGTCAAGTGAAGGAACTGCAAAAGTTGCACGCTTTTTCCACCTGCCATGCATTTTCTTGTAAACTTGGGAATAAAATTGATTTTAAAGGTTTCCTGTGTCCTTTCGCTGATCTACGGAAGCTCGCAACTTTACTCAGATTCAACAGTACTTTTGGATGAAATCTTCTTATAAGTTTTATGAACCAGAGGGGCAGTTGGCAGGTATACATTTATGGTCTTTTTCCTCTCGGAGATATATAAAAGCGCCTGCACTGGAAAGCAGGTTGAAGAAATGCTTTCACATTCTCGCCGTAAATTCCATATAGTATTGGATCCAATACGGTGTTTACGAAAATCAAAAGTTGTCCCGCTGCCCAATATTGTTTTTTTTCTTCAACGATTTGAAAATACGCTAACGTTCGGAAAATAACAAAAGGTGTCCAGCAAACCACAAAGGCGATCGAAAAAGCTGCAAGAATCTTACCTACCTTGCGATGGTGGTCGGAAGACACTGTTGTAAAAGTGTCTTGAGTTGGGAACGTTCTTGAGCGTAAAGTTACAAAGACGGAACTTTGAGCATAGATCATGTACACTAAAGGGACAATAAAAACGCAAAATGCGTGCACACTATAATAAACTTGTTTTCCCAAATCTCCGAAAGAACTGTTCGTGCAAAGTAATGAACCACTTGCATCTATCTCAGTTTCGTAGGCGTAAAGCAAGGGCGAATTAATCACTAAACTCGAAGTCCAAATGACGATTAGCTTTTTGCACACGCCGTCGCAAGCGTTCGTCCTCGCGCTGAAGGGTGTCACGACAGCCTTGCGTCGCTCAAAGCTTATGACCGCAAGGGTCGCAATTGAAGTTGTATAGCATGCCTCAATCAGAAAGCCTTGAAGCTTGCAAGTAGCGTTGCCACCCAGCCAGGTCCATAAATAAGCTATAAAGTTCAGCAAGCTCAGACCTGTAAAGGATAAATCAGAGACGGCTAAGTTTGCGATGAACCATTTCACTAAAGATTGTCGTCTCTTTATCGTGCTGTAACAGTGACAGAAAACAACCACGTTGCCCATGACCGATAAGAGAAACACTGTGGTATAGGAGAATACGAAAAATACTACTGCCGCTGTTGGAAATCCATCGCTGGTTGCCATTGTTGTATACTTTCGGCGCTCCTCTGCTTCCGCCGTTAAAGTAATTTGACAGCTACAGCTGTCTTAAATTTTGACTCTTGATGTCTTGAGGTATAGCGTGGTTTCGGCAATCGCAATCCAACGTTCTAACCGTGTTCTTTCGGTTCGTTGATTTGACTGAGCAAACATGGGAAAAAATGAATCTTCAGTTATCCTTGCTTGGAGTGGACCTCAGTTTTACGACATTATAATTTAGCTGTCGCAGAAGGCGACATAGTCAAAACAAGAAATTTATTGAAAAATCTTCCTCTCCTCTAGACAAGGTTGACTCGGGATCGAACTTGCCTCCGGCTAAAGCTAAGTGGAAAGCAAAGTGATGCATCAGCACTGTCGTCCTTCGTTTTAAAAAGGCCACAACTGGTAGTTTTTCATTATGAGCTCAAAAATCAACACAAGTCATCTTGGGTTCAAGTTTTAATTTAATGCATCGGCCTTTGATGGGCGAAAAGGCAATTAAACCCCAATAATCAGAGCAGTCCGGTACCGTGGGAGATGGCATCATCAAAAAAGAGAGAAGTGATGTTACACGTGAAAATTAAGTGAGAAAATTCAAAGGAGAGGAAAAACGAGGAAAAACGTTAAAAAACGTTCTAACAAACAGAATCCAGACAACAGCTGTGAATAGCACTGTGGCAAAGTGCTGTGTGGGGTCCCCGAGGACATGTCTTCTTAATTGTCTTCGAACGATTTCCCATTCTTTTTGCAATCTCAAGTCCGGCTCTTCGAAGATGACGCTATCCTTCCCTTATTGAGAACTACAGTCTAACGCATCGTCATCTATTTCGCTTTTGGTCTCAGATTTGTCTGACAATGTTGTGCTATGTTCTTGTCAAGAAAACGAATCCCTTTCAACGACCTGCGCGGACATCATCTCTGCAGTGATGCCCTGATCTTTGTTTATTGTGATTGGTAGTGGGAAAGGTAATTTGGTGGTTGTGAGGATAGTGAGTAGTGATTGATGTATTACGAGCCGGTTTGTAAGTGAAGGTCATAGTAGGTTTATAAGTTGAGAGGAAAAAAGTCTTGTTTAGTTAAAGTGGCTATGTCAAGCAAGATCATGTAATTTTATGGCAAACGAAATGCCCAAAAAGTAGAATGAAACATTGCAATAACAACTTAAAACTGTTGAGCAACATAACAGAAATACAACCAAAGGAATGAAGACTGAATGAGAAGCATGTATGGACACAAATGGCTATGGCCTTTTTAAATGCCGGGGCTTTCAAAGTTTATGAGAACGATAACCTTTCAGTTTTTCGGAGCCGGATTTGATGCCTTTTGCTCACAGGATTGTTTTTTGCATGTTATTTTCCTCAAATACTCTCTCCAAGCAATATTTAATTTGCATTATGTTGACAGCAAATTCAGTCCTTCGGAAAGCTTGCCATATCTCATTTCCTTGTTTTGAAGCAATGATATCCGATGTGGCGTAAATTGAATATTTTATACTCAACATGACACATGTCATCATATTTCAAGACATTATTTACTGTGTGAGAATAAAACTCGCAAGATATTTGCAAACGTTCGCGTATTAAGACCATAACTATTAGCTATATTGCGAAACAGCGCGGGCAGAAGGGATCGATACCTCAGTGCGAATGACGACTTCCCGAAACTAAATTCCACGCTTTACCACATAACGTATTCTCCTTGACTCTGAAAACGGGATTGTCTGAAAGCCTTGCACGTCGGCAGGTGGAAAAGATAATTAACTCATTGAACGAGGTATTTGGCTATTTGCGTTTCGTTCCACTTGTAATTTTCTAGAAGTGTGCACTGGGTGATGTCACGTATTTTCCTGTTTATTACTTTAGGTAGGTGAAGGACTTGCCCAGCCACGATTAGCCATAGCTACTTGCGAAAAAAATTAAAAGAAACGACGACCAAAAGAAAATAAGAAAAATAAATGAAAAGATAAATAAATAAATGATAATCTGTTATTCGCTATTTCCCCATCCCATAATGCAATACGCTTTGGGGGTGGGGGTGGTTTTTTTTTTTACACAAAAAAGAATACAAGTTCTTTACTCTTGAGACTGTATCATGCTTTAAGCTTCAGTGCAAAGGCCACTTTCGATACAGTAAAATGAACTGTTTTATGGGGTTGGGGAAAATAGCCAATTGTGGAAATATATATTATATGTATACAAGAGAGTATGAAGGTAAGAGACGTAATCTCTCATATTGGCCCTATTCCCATCGTAATCCCTCTTAAGTTATTTTTAGATCTCCTGCGAGATCTGGTATTCCCACCAGAGTTAACTGATAGCCAATCGTATGTCCCCATTTTCGCGAACGACGCGAATCATTACGTGGGAATTCGCTCAGCTGTCAACATTGGTAAAAATGGGACATGTGATTGGCTATCAGTTAACCCTCGCGCGAATACGGGATCTCGCAGGAGATCTAAAAATAACTTAAGAAGGATTACGATGGGAATAGGGCCAATATGAGGGATTACCTCTCTTACCTTCATACTCTCTTGATGTATTATATGTTGAAAACTTCCGAGGAAGGAGATGACAAGATGGTTTCTTTTAGATAGCTGCAATGGAGATTGAAATATACGATGAATTTGGCACGAACTATAAATATCCCTAAAACATCTCCTAAAACATTGTTTAACATTGGTCGTCTTCCAAAAAAATTATTCCAGATTATTTATTCCAAATTGCACTCGAAGTCATGCGATTATCTACTCAAAACCGTGGTCAATCGAGGAACAACCACCACCGTGAATCAGTTAGTGCAGTTTTTGTCGTTTGTCGTACATCTCGAATAAATGCTAAAGTGAGCTAATTCTTCTTTTGAAGTTTTGGTACTGATGAATCTAGCGTAGATAGCAAAGCCTTACTTTTCTTTACCGTAATTACTTTGTGTTCATAGTTTTTTTTTTCACTTAGAAAGGGTCTATTCGGCTTCAGTAGTTATGTGAAATAATTCTTGGTTTTCGTTTTGACTATTCATGTCAATTCTGCCGCTATTGTGGACATTTTCTGTTTGTTTGTTTTTTCTTGACGGCGAATTGCATCTGTTCCGGAATGAATCAGTTCGTATGAAATTCTAACTTTAATTCAGATTTGGGTACGCAGTGCTAATTATAAATTTCTCTTTTCGGACTGGCTGTGTAGTCTTTTCGGAAATTTTCAGTAGTGGTGTATATGCGCATGGTTCTCTCCGTATAGTCTTAGTTTTTGTTATCAAAGGGGCATGCTTATCCAGGATGGACGACAATGTTGTATCATAGCAGGTAATCCGCCGATCAGTTCGAAACTTCAACATCCCCCGCCTCCTCCCGGGGCAAACCCCGGAAATTTGAACTTTTGAAGACTGGATCGTTCAAATTCCCGCCCCCTCGGGCCAAAATGGCGTTCAAATGCCCTACCCTATCGTCGGATTTGTCTGTCATACCCAACTAAAGAACAATTGTTGACGGCTCCCTTCATCTTTAATTAAGACCTTTTTTGTAAGCCAATCGCTCACAAATGCTATATCTCTTTCTTTTAACTCTTCCATCTCGTCCAAACACTTGTTTTATAGCTGTTAGCGACTTCGGTGCCCGAAAAAAAAAATCATTTAAGACCTGACACTTGCGGTTAAATTTTCCCCATCCCACGCAGGCAAAGGTCAAATTCCCCACTCCCTGGGCACAGAAGATAGTCAAATGCCCATGGTTGGCTCGGGGTGGGGGGGGGGGGGGGGGTCAGGATGTTGGGGTTGTGATCGGCGCATGTTAACTCAACTCCATAAAAAATACGTCTTATAACTGAGTTATGAACGCTTTTGCGATTTGTTTTCTCCTAGTATTCACTTAAAATGTTATTTCTGGTAAAGTGTTTCATATTTTATGTTCAAATAAATGCTCAATATAAATGCTCAAGATTATTTAACGTTCTTTCAGTATATTTTTTTTGTAATTCAGTAGTCTATCAAAATTTGCATAACAAGGACAAAGATCACATCACTCAAGAAAAAAAAGTCGCATTATTCTCGTGCAAAACACGCGAATTTTTATTGATAGTAACTGTTTGCAATCATCCTTTCAATTTTCAGATAAATCGACCTTCCGCGAATATTTAATGATCGCTTGTTAGCGACGTGATGAGAGGTCATCGGAATGCAGGAAAAGGCGATCACATAACTACGCGTCGCCAAAAGTGATGAAGTATCATCTCAGCATAGTTAATGCATGGAGATGGTTATGAAACTCGACAATTTCCTTTGTTTCATGTTTTTGTCCGTCTTTTTGGCCTTGGCCCTGCACAAAACACACCTTTTTTCGAGAAGATAACCAATCAAATCCTTCGATTAAATTATGCGAAACTAATTTGCAAACCCGTGCGAAGCGAGAACAAAAGATTGTGCAGGGTCACGGTCAATTCAACATCGATTGCGACAACATTGTTCTCGCTTTTGAAGGTTCTAAGATTCCATAACCAGTCGCTCGATTAACTATGATCTCAGAAACCAGAACATCATTCTAAAAGGTTATTCGACGCAAAATCTAGGTAATTTGAGATTGAAAAGACACGTGGGAGCGATTTCAGAATACCCCCTCACTTAAGAGCGTTATTGCTAAGATGCCGTGGTCCGTGGTCCGCAGTCTGGCACTGAATGCCTGGGTTCGTGTAACGCGCTCCCCGGGTCCGAGGTCCCGCAGTGGGCGCAAAAAGTGTTTGTGGAAGGGCTACCGCTGTCCGCAGTCCCACAGTGGGCCACTAAGTGTTGTTGAAAATGCTACCGCGGTCCGAGGTCCCGCAGTGAGATACTAAGTGTTTGTGGAAGCGCTACCGCGGTCCGAGGTCCCGCAGTGGGCGAATAAGTGTTTTTGGAAGTGCTACCGCGGTCCGCACTCCCGTAGTGGGTTAATAAGTTTTTGTTGAAAGTGCTACCGCGGTCCGCAGTCCCATAGTGGGCAATGACTTTAAGTGAGAAAATGAAGGGAAATGAAGATTTCAAAAGGGTGCTTAGGCCTTATGACTGAAACGAGCGCTTAGGCTTAATCAGTAAACGAGTGCTATACTCTTCACACGCTCTCGGTAGAACGTGTAGTTAACGGAACCGTAAAAGAAAAGCTAAGATTTTAAAAGAGTGCTTAGGCCTTATCACTGAAACGGGCGCTTGGGCTTAATCAGTAAACGAATGCTATGTTGTTCACACGCTCTCGGTAGAACGTGTAGTTAACGGAACCGTAAAAGAAAAGGCCAGTCAGTGTGGAGATCGTGTAAACAAAATGTTTGACAACTGGTAGTTAATGAGAGAAATTCAGGTCATTCACTTTTATTTCGTATGAAGAAATGCTGGCCTGCGTTACATGTTTGGATTGTTACGCATGTAATTATGATTGGTTAAGCATGTAATAGACCATTCAACAGTTGTAGCTAAGTTACCTGGCCTACGAATGGAAGCGAGGCTGCCGGTGACCCGGTTTTGATACAAACCTCAGAGCTGTTTTTAATTGTAATACGGACTAATTAGAATTTAAACAAACCAATTTACATGATAAAAGAAGTGGGGGCTGTTTAAAAGCAAGGTCACCGGCAGCCTCGCAGCCATTCATAGGCTAGGTCGCAGAGCAAACAACTGTAACCGTATTAGACATTACAAAAGCACGGAGGTTTGTATCAAAGCAGGGTCACCGGCAGCCTCGCTTCCATTCGTAGGCCAGGTAACTTAGCTACAACTGTAAAATGGTCTATTATGCTGAGCGAATCAGCGTTCGGGCATGTGCTAAGGTGGCAGGTCGCGTGTGAAGGCTGTCAATTGACACCCAATCCTTTCACGTGTGGTTGACATGACACGTCAACATTTTTTGCACGCAGATTATGGCGGGAAACAAAAAAAGCGATTTCAGCGGTTTTAAAATTTCAGAAAACATACTTCGCAGTCCACCGATTCAAGATTTGCAAAAACCAAAAATTTGAGCGAGACGCCTAAATTTTCCTTCACCGAGACCTTAAGTCGCCGCAGCCCAAGTTTCTTGGCCGGTTTAGGCAGCGAATGCATCATATTTTTGACAAGGCGAAGGTCAAAATCGAGCCTTCAGTACGAAGATCAATAGGGTGTCCAGAAGTGCGATCGAGACTTGCAATTGGCCTGGGTTTGAAAATGTCTCCAAGCAACGGCTTGCGCATACTCAACAAAGACTTTATACGATGTTAAGAAAGGCTCTGCTGGCAGGGTGGCCTCCCTACTGGGTTATCCTCAATTTGAAGAATAACCACGAGAAGTGCCACAGCTTTTTAAAAGGTATTTTCTAGGAATTTTACATTTTCCTGCAGGTCAAGTCATACCTTGTTTAAAGCGCTTTTTATTCAGTGATCTTTATGACTTCGAAAGTGCAATATACAGCTGCCATGTATGACTCTGTATGCTAATAACGCACATATATCTTCAACCCATTCAAAAGTGCGTCCCATGGCTAATTTGAATGGTTCAACCATTTAAACAGCAATTTCTTCGACGGGCAGAAGGGTTTGTGAAGTTGCACCTTTTCTTCCCCTTACGATGCTGAGATAAAAATAATGACATTGATGATGGTGAACAATGATGACATCATGTTTAAACATATGCATTTATCAGGTTTTAATCTCTTATTTCCCTTTCCCATAAGCCTTTTAGTGATCTTTATATTCCCTTTACAAGATCCGTTCCACCGGCCATGAAGCCTTAGATGTAGGACTTGCATCGCAAGGTGAAAGCAGTTAACGGGAGAAGTCGCTCTATCCTGAAACAAGGCAATATAGTGACGTCATATTGTTGGATGGTAAACATGATTCTGCAATAAAATCATATATTTAGTCTTTCCCTCGATGTCGTAGCAAGTTTTTTAAACGAGGAAACGCACAGAAAATGATTGTGTGACGATATCGGAGGATTCTTGCAACCAGAAGACAATAAAAAATACCCGTACGTTGTGGAGGGTTTGAATAAAGAAAACTTTATTGAAACGTACGTAAATTGGACAGTTTATTAGCGTAGAAAACAAAGTAAGAAATGAAAATTCACAATCAGCGTATTTCATCATCTACTACTATCATCTGGTTATTCCATCATGCCAGAAGATGGGGGGACTGGGCTTGAGACTGAATTATCACCGGGCCCGTGAGTCATCTGTCCGGAAGAGGCATGTCCTAGTGGGGCGGAACTCGGAGTACCCGGACCGGAAGCCGGGGATGCAGCATTAGATCCAATAAATGACACTGGAGTGCTACAGCCAGAGGCTGGGTGGGAACCAATTGGAGGTATGGAAGCGGGATTCATGGCGGGCGCAGGAGATGGCGAAGCGGATGGGGGATTGGATCCCACTGGCTGGCCACTGGTTACACCTGCAAAAAACAAGCTTAATAGTTTATGACATGTTGACTGGACATATTTTCTCACGGAAAATACGAACTACTTTGTTCTACAAGTACCCTGGAGGCAGACTCTCAACGACGATCTTTGTATTTCTGCGCCTATACATTTCTCCCTTTTTGCACAACGCTAAACACAAGAAGAGTTACGCGGTTTACCCACAACAGCATACAAGAGAGAGGCGAAAAGATTGAAGTAATCATACTGTTCTACCATATTATACGTTTCTCTGAAATATACGGGATGAGTCAGGGACACATGCAAAAAAAAAAATAGCAGCTGTTTATGGGAAAATACCACTTGTAACATCCAAGATGAGAGCAAGGAAATTGAAGCTAGCTGGTTATCGTGCAAGACATCCAGAGGAGACTTCATAACTGGTGCCGTGGCAGCCAAAAATTGGACGCATGAATGTCGAAAAAGGAGCAGTAACCTACATCGACACTTTTATATGAGGGATACAGATCTAGCAAGTGCAATTGATCTGCAAAAGAACTGAGAGCAGCAATGATGATAGACAGGGGAAGATTGCAGAAGGAATCCTGCATCATAGCGAGTGGAATCTCGACCGAAGGAAAAGTAGAAATACACTAATATTGGGAGATTCCCTACCTTGTTGAGGTGAACTGGTAACCTGTGCAATTAGGCCAGTGGAGACTCCTGGATGGGTTGCCTGTGGTGGAAGTTGCTGAGGTTGCTTTTGTTGTTGATGTACCTGCGGTTGTTGTGAGAAATGTTGATGAGGTTGGGAGACCTGAGACAGCGGTTGGATCTGTCCCGGGGAGGACTGTGATGGAGACAAGTGACCAGACGCTGCGCGTGCGCGCACCTCAGCAGCCTTCAGTTGCTCTTGATGAAATTGTTGACGCTCAGCAAGTAGCTGTTGACGCTGGTATTCCAACTGAGAAAACAAAAAAAAAAAAAACAAAAAAAGAGAGAGAAAAGAAAAGAAAAAAGAACGAAAATAGTTCAACACCAAGGGGATGTTGTATGAACGTTTGATGAGGCCTTCCCTATCAAAGGGTTGCCATGTTGGCATCTTTTCTCAGACAATCCGTTTGGAACACAATCGATCAGATCCACGCTATTTTCTAGTATCCTTTTAAAGATCGACCCTAGGAGCAGAGTCCTTACAACCTCCCATTAATCCATACAAAAATACCTTGGGAGCAAACTCTCGTTGAAAGGGTAGGGAAACATCGTCGTCTTCACCCTCTATCAATAAGGAGAGCTTGCCCTTTGGGCGAATAAGAATGTAGCAGCACAGGGCCAGAAACGATTTACGCCCGGAAAGCACTGACTTAATAAGTTTCCGTTCACTTTACACCAAAAATAAAAGACACACAAAGATCTGTCATGCTTGTATACAATTCAGTTATTTTGATTCGGAAAGTACGAGCGACTTGTCTATGTTCCTTAAAACATCGGAGGGCTCTCACTGCAGTTTACGGCTCCCGTTTCTCCACTTAAATTTATAATCCGAGTTTCAGCTCATAGTAAGGAGCAATGAAACAAAATTGGCCAGGGATAACTGTTTTTTCTCTTGGTGCTCAAATCAAGCGGGAAGGAATTAACATTAACTGAAATGAGCAATGATAGCGCACGCAGTTTCCGATATGGAGATAGCTAAGAAGCGAGCATGAAAGTTGAACCATAGCGAAACGCGACCTTTCCGAGGCATACAATCTTGTAAACTCACCGCCTCACGCTCCCGGTCCATGATGGTCTCAAGTTCTTCAAAGTGGCGAAGTTTAATTTCTAGTTTTTTCATCTGAGTTTCCACGAGCAACGCCACAAGGCTCTTGATCTTCCTCTCTTCCACTTGGGCCAAGTGCTGTGAGAAATTAAAATCTTTTTTTATCAAAGAGTCACGCTTATAAAGCAAAGCATGTGCTTTGCTTTCTGCGGACACGGCAAATCAGACAAAATCAAATGTTGCTTTACGACAAGAAGACAAATCCGGGGTACGCGTAGAACATCTCTCCCCCGCGCCCCACCCCCCCCACAATCGAGGGAATTACGATGGAGATATTGGAACTTCGAACAGGTGTCTGTTTGAATTAATGCAGTATTTCGAGTGATCTATCGTAATTGCTGTCAGTGAATTAAGAAGTATGAATTTGAAATAAACGCCACATCGGACACGCTAAAAAAATCAATTAACGCTGCGGCGTTTAATTGAGTAAATACGGTAATCAAAGAAGTTGATAGAAACAAATTAATCACCGAAAGAAAAAATTGTGAAATGACATTTCGAGCGTTAGCCCCTCGTTGGGCTTGTCCTCCAACCGACAACGAGTACGTACGGGACACATTATGCTGTTGGAAGGAGAGTTCTGTCACTGCTGCGCTAAAACAATCGGTTATCTTCGATCGAAAACATTTTAAGACCGGAAGGAGTTTCTTCATTCTTGTCGCCAATGTTGAGATCACAATGGCCTGGACATTCTTCATTAACGATTCATGATTTGTTTCGGTACTTTCTGTAATTACAATCTACAACAATTTGATAATCTCGTACTCAGAAGATTAGTTTCCTCAAGTATTGAAAAAACAGTGTGAAAACAACGCGTTTCTGTTGACATGCCACGCAAAAGGCTCATTTCGTGATTACGTGGAAGGCGTGAACACCTATAGGAGCTTTTCACGTGACGTCAACGGCGCCATGTTGGTGGACGAAAACAAAAGATCTCTCAATAGTTCCTTTTGTTCGTCCACTAGAAGTCGTACATTTTTCTATTGTTATTGGTATCTCTAGAGGTTGGTTGAAAACGTCCTATTGGAAGGGTCTGCTAAGTCGGCTAAAACAAAATTATGGGTGTAAAGCGAGCCTACGAAATACTGACTAAAATTAGCCAGCCCGTGGATAATTTGCATGGTGTGACCTCACATCAGCTGGCATTCAGTTATGAGCATTTTCACAGAGCAGGTGGCTCAAATTTGAAAAAAAAAGGTTATGGACACAGACGGAACAGGTTTGGAGGGAAAAGGGTAGATTTCGATTTTCTTCCCGAATTTCTCGCAACTACGTGACATTTACCTTCGCTTTAACAGCAGCAGCTGCCAGGGCAGAGGCCGCAGCTTTGGCGATGTTTTCTTCGTTGATAGCTTGCATTTTTTCGCCATTCTCTGTTTCCTTATTAGCTTCTGACGCGTCTTCCATCTGAATTTAAAGCGACACACAAGTGAAACGTTTGGTAGTCTGCGGTCAATATCCAGGCAAAGTAAAGCTGAAAATGACAATTTTATTTTCTCCCATGCTAGAAGCGATCTTGTCTCCGTGATTTTCCACAAAAACGGATTTGCCAACAAAACGGAGTGGTTCAAATCGGCCGCTGGTGTGAACAAAGTTGGTTAAACACAAAGAACGGAAGGAGTGCAATAAGAAGCGAGGTACCCAAGGCGCATGGTGCCTCTTAAGGCACATGGTTCCGTGGGGATATATACTTAACTCTACTAACAATTGTGTTTGTGAAATAACTTTATCGTCACGAAAAAACCTTTCACGATTTCCATGTCTGTTTTGCGGACTGTTGATCGCCATTTTGGATTATAAGGCGTGCTTGGATAGATTTAGCAACTGGCACTTTCTTTTATCGTGGCGTCGTCGTGTTTCAGGGATCCGTTAACCTACCTTCACATCTTGTGCCCCAGTCTCCGCTCCATCAGTCCCTGTAGATTGACTTCCGTTGACCTCCATTGGTTGAGATTTTTCGTCTGGAATATAAAGAATTTGACGAAAAAAAGTAACACAAAACTTGATGAATGATCGACACAACACCGTGGCACACATGAACAATTACTCATTCAAAACCTCAACGGTAGTAAACGAGGAGCTTAAGCAAGGACGACGACGGCCACGAGAACGTCATCGAAAAATACTACGTGTGTTTACATATACCATGGCAAAAGCGGTTTCCCGAGGTAAAATGAGCGCACCGTCGGCTTCCTGGGAGAACACTCTCTAGAGAGGAAAGGAACTTCCGACGTCAAATAAGGTGTACCTGTACCTTTACCGTGGTGTTTCAGAGACCGAGGTGTTAGTGGTTACACTCCAGTAATAGGCCATTTTCGAAATATCAAATATCCAGCTTTATAGTGAGGCAGTGAGGACAAAACAATAGAAACACGTTGGAATGAATGTGAAATATATTTGCATATTATCCACTTTCCTTTACATTTGTCCTCTAAACCTCTCTTTCAAGCTGAATTTTAATATATCGAAAAAGGCTTATTTCGCGCGTTAAACAAGTGACGCACGAGGTAGATTTACGCGCGAAAAATCAACAAGTATGGAAAAGGAGAAACAAAAAATTAAAAACGCAATTTAAAAATACTCTTAAATTTCGCGATTATTCCAAGTCGTTCGGCATGGAAAGTGTGTATTGACATTCCAAAGATGAAATTGGTATGAACGGTGTGGATGTTTGGAGAGAAAATTGAAAATTTATTGTCAGGTGCTTACAAATTCTTCATTTCACATCGTTGTCAGGACAAGAACAGCTCAGAAAGATATCAAAATGTGAAACGCACGCGCCGCGCGTTTTTGAGACGCGAACGGCAACCGGAAGAGAACATTTCGCGTGCTAGGACAGTGGTGTCTCCCAGATTTTTATACTTATCATCTCTAATGGAGAAAAGGTACTTAGCAATGTAAATGTAGTTGTGCAAAGACAAGTTAAAAGAGAAAAAAGCTCACTTCCGTTGCCGTCCGCGTGTCAAAAAACGCACGTGCTTAAGCTCCCTATTTCTTGCTTGTTCGAGCAACTTTCGTATGACCTTGAAAAAGTGTTCGCACTTTGCTTCACGGATCAATGTTTGGCAAGATTAAAACAAAGCTTCTCCTCATTCCCGCCAAGGAAACTCCTAATACCAAATTCCAGAAAGTTCCATGGAAAGATGTCGTTGTTTGTATTCGCGTTCGCTAAACCAATGAAAATTCGCGCTCGCTTGTTTTTGTTCGATAAGCCAATTAATCGTTTTGCATTTTTGTTTTCGTTCTGTTTTTACGTTTATTTTTCATATGAAAGTTGCTCTAAACCAATTATTTTGTTGCGTTCTCGATGACGTCGCTGTCGTCCTGGCTTGGGCTGCCTGATTTGGTTTCCAGACTACTGCGACCGGATGATAAGACAGAGAATTAATAACGCACTTTTCCTCGAGGTTTAATGATAGAGCTACTCAGCTAGTGTCTTATACCTGTGTTTTCATCTGCATTTTCCGGTTTAGCTTTGTCCGCTCGAGCGTTAGCAGCATTCTTCACATGGCTGTCAATAACAGCCTGGGGAATCTCTTCTTTCATTTCTGAAAATTTCTCTATTTGCAAAGGTCACAGAAATACAATAAATCACTCCTAACTGATACTATTGTTTTGATCATCAAGCAATGGCGAGACGGTGACCGTCGAATTGTTTATACCCAGCGAACGAACGACAGGACGAGGAAATGGGCATGCGTGGTGGTTGCCAAGAAACACTTTCGTTTCCGGCGAGATTAACTCAATTAATAAACCGTATTACCGGAAACTAAATCAAAATGTCAGGCAAAATTGATTAACAATCAATCAACAAGGTCTTTTCGAAAAAATAACACTCGCCATTTCACTACACAATGACACTCGTCAATTACAATTCCGAAGATGCGATCTTCGAGGTCCTTCATGGTCTTGAATGTTTAGAAAGAGTTTCCGGGCTAGTAAATCCTCGTTTACCCCATCGACTTCGTCAAGCTTCGTAGCCTTAACGCCAAGCTTCTCACAGAAAGAAATTTGGTCGCTCATCAATGTTTGAAGTGGAGCTATCACAATCAAAAGAGGATTCCAAGGGTGCCGGTTCAGATGTTTTCAGTATTGGGATTGTCAAATGAAATAAGAGGGATTTTCAGTGTCCCGTGACCTTTTACAAAACTTTTAAGGGCTTGTCTTTGTTCAGCTGTTGGATGGGTCTGGCTCCTTTCAGTCAAAAACGCAATCCCTTTTAAAAAGATTTTGGTTTTATCCAGACATTCAACCACGTTTGTTTTGAAGTAAATCGCGGGTTCGAGTTTGGTCATGACATAGCCCTCTTAGGGTAAACTGGCGCATGAAAACAGGTTTGAAATCTGAAATTCTGCATCTCATTATCCAGATTAACGGATAGCGGCATTTCAAAGAAAGAACGCAATTTCAGAGTCTCCTTTCCTCGTCCTGTCGTTCGTTCGGTGGAGCCTCTGCTCGCAGGGTAAATTGTTTACTTTTCGAGACCTAAAATCCTAGCAGTCAACAGGACGGGTAAAATGTGATCATTCCAGGTTTCCACATGGGGAAACTTCAACGGATAATCCGTTTCTGGGTAAATCTGCGTGTTGGGATGCTTTCAGTGAAAGCCCTTTTCGATTGCCATAAGACTTCGTATCTCCAAAAGGATGACGTTTTAAGAAATAAAACATTGCTTGGATTCTTTATTTCGTTTTCTTCAAACTATAATAAGAACCCCTGTAGAATAACAGGATCGTACTTACAGAGATGGCCTTTTTCGGACCCGAAAGGTTTTGGGGGCTTGAAAAACGGGCTTCAATATTTAAAATAAAACACCCATTTATATGGGTCAGGGTGCACGTGGGTGGACATCATCGCGCAAATATACGGAAGCAGGGCTGTCGCAGTGCTGAGAGAACTCACCTCCCATCAATGTGGCCCGCGCTCGAATCGATTCCCAGAATTGATGTCAAAAACGGTTGAGTTTGTTAGTTCTCTACTCTGCCTCAAGACGTTTTTCTCAGGGTACTCCCTTCCCGCCCCCCCCCCCCTCCCTCCTTAAAACCAATCTACGATTTCATATGAATTGATTCGATTCTATTTGATTTCTTCACAGTGTGCACAAAAAGAGCGGTTTTCAATTGAGTGTCGAACCAAAACCAATCGTGGCTCGCGCGTGTACATTTTCCCGCGCTTTGTGTCGGCCACGTGTAATTACTTCGAGTTTTGATTGGTTTACTGGATTGTCTCCGTCCTTTTTGATTGGCCAAAGTAATTACTTTGGTTTTGGTTTTACGACACTCGATTGAAACTCGCTCTAGTGCCCAACGGCTAAATAAGGCTAAGTTCATTGTCATTAATAATTTTCTTACCCAAAGCGGCTTTGGCTGCGGCGCTTGCCACACGAGGGTCAACAACTGAAGCAAGGAAAGCAACTGTTGACATTATAGGGTTTCCCTGTTGACTGAATGGCACGGGCTGATGGGACAAGGGACCTAAGAAAAGTACACCAAACTTATGAGTTGCTGGATCATTAAGAGTTTTCCAACTGCATACTCCTAACTTAGCTCAGCAATTGGCGAAGTACATCGTAAAATCGAATTCGTATCGGCGGTACGGTTAGAACTAAATTCGCCATGTTTAAAACAAGAAAGGGACTAGGAAGGAAGGAATCAAAGGGCACACGCCAAAAAATAATTGGAGCGAAGAATGGTTGTGACTTCTAATCCCAAACTAGGCCCTCTTATTTGAGCAAAAGAAGCTTTGCGCGGCTGGACTTGCTCAAGACGATCAGCTTGGTGTTTCTAATAAAAATTACACAATGTACATCGGTTTGCCGGAGACGTTTCAGTAAGTTCGGAATACATAATTGTTTTTCTGGGCATACGCTAATATTTCTTTTGACAAAGCGTAATGTCACATTTGATGTCTTATTTACGTTTGTTGACTAATCTTTTTTAGTTTAGAGTTTCACTAACAGTGACCCCTAAATTTACCCAGACGCCAAAAAAATGGCATTTTTAAAAGATCTGTTCAAACGCAGAGCTAACACTTGAAGGGTTTAATATGAAAATTTGCCAGGTGAGAGCCAATAGCCAATAAATCGAAAAACATCCAGTGGAAAAAGTCAAGAATTCGTGATGTTGTAGAAGATAAATGAAGAAGACACTTCTCCAAGTTTTAGGCCTGTGCGTTAGCGCAAACTTCAGATATTCGACGAAATCTTTCGCAGAAATTTACAGAGCGCAGTATGAAAAACGCCATGTTGGTGTACATCTGTGGTGCACCAATATGGCGGCCGGAAAGTAGTGTCAACATCTGTTACTTACTTTGGCTATCTAGGCGAGTGATCATCTATAATGAACAAACAGCTATTTACCTAAGCACTTTTCCTAACGCTTTCAATTCTAAAAAGGCTCAAAACCATGAGATAAATATATATTTCTCAATAAACTCGATCGTGCCCTCGTGTCACGCACCGCTATAACTCCGAAATTTAAAATGCTGTGGTTTCCAAACAAAGCACGCTATTGAGCTTTAAAATTGCAAATGGTTACAAATTTACCGCCTCTTATGCCTGATGAGGATAACAACTTTCGTGGCTCTTTTGTTTTGGATTTTAGAAAATGCTGACGTCACGTGAAAACGATCCATTGTACAAGTTTGTTCTGAGGGCGTGATTGTGGCTTATACTGCATGTAGAACAGTGCCATTGGCGGATATTTAAAGAAGTGAGATTAAGGAGCTGGCCATATCATTTACCAAGCAAGAAAATGGTCTCATCGAGAGCCACCCGTTGGGTTCTGTCATCGGGATTATCACGTTTCCGAATAGGCAACTTTCACGATGGCGTCACTTGACTAAACTACCAGAGCAGGCAACTTTCACGATAGCGTCATTTGACAACAACTACCAGAATTCAGTTTGTTTTTCTTTTCTTATTTCAATTCTTTATTCCCAGCGGGGTAAAAATAGACCCTTTGAAACTCGAAGTTTTACAAAGAATGTATGGGCTCATTAGCGCTTTTGCAACCCAAGAATTTATCAGTTTTTGATGGCTAATGACTCGCTTGTTATAAAAACCAAAAGGCTTCAAATTGGTTATTTACGTAAGTTTAACATGTTCTTTTACCTTTTGAAGTCAATTTGTGAATACATGAACAGACTTAACTGATTATAGTTCTAGTTTTGTACCCCATATGAACCATGTGAGCGTTAGCCCTAATGGAAATGGGCCCACACAAGGACAGAGAAAAACTCTGACCAGGGTGGGAATTGAACCCACGACCTGCGGGTTAGATCACCGCTGCTCTACCGACTGAGCTACAAGGTCAGACGGGAACAGGCCGTGGGAACTGAAGATGTTAAAGTCAAAAGTAAAGTGGTGCATTTATATAGCGCCTTTATCACAAACGTCTCAAAGGAGCTTTACAATGATCAATTTACCCCCAGCGGACTGGAAGCATATACAGGCGCAAATGGCCGCTTGTAAGCAGTCCATGCATGCTGGTACTAATTTTACCGACCTCGGAAGGATGGAAAGCTGAGTGAACTTTAGCGGGAAAGAAGGTCGCCAAATATTCCACTCTCGGCAAAAGAGTCACGGCAATGAACATGTACCAGTGCAAGGAAGAGTTACGTTTTTACAAACGTTAGCCGTGTAGCCCTTATATTTCAACAGACTTACTGATTAGAGTGTAATGTGAAGTGCTAGTTTTGTACCACATATGAACCATGTGAGCGTTAGCCCTAATAGATGGTTTTCACCTGACGTCAAAGCAGCCATGTTGGTGTACACAACAATAGAGGAAAAAGTCTTTTGGGAATTTGACTCTATTATAAGAAAACATGTGCCATAATTTGCTACTGTTTTGTACTCAAACATGACCGTCTCATCACGTGATTGAAAACCATCTATAGCATGATGCCTTCTGTCAGCAAACTATGTAAACAATGATGTCAGCAAAGATTCGCCTACACCAGAAATAACAGCATATTTGCTAGGTAGCCTTATCTGACCCGTTCATGATTTAAAATATTTACGGAACTCACCGAGCTGCACGTCTTCTAAGAACGGGTCTTCAATGGGTAGCCTCAGAAAATGCAAAATGCATTCGTCCTGTGTTCGGGTACCAACATGTTCTGCCACCTTGTTCCAGTCATCTTTGAACATTTCCAGGCCCTGAAAGCACAAAACGAAATAAAGATCGGCTTTAAAATGCCCAGAAACAATATTGTTGGAAACTCTATAGGTTTTTTCATAACGCAATTTTGTTGCTTTATATGATTGTCGATCCCGCCAAAAAAGTGCTGCTGCATTGTCGTTTACCCGACAAATTGCATTCGGTTTATGAGAAGGTCATGGATACAGTACTCCACATACCTCTAACAGTAGGAGTGTCTCTTGCTCTGTCCATTCTTTCGTGGCTGTTGCTGCCTACAAAAGGAAAATCAATGCCCAGTGTCAAAAGTTAACAAATAACACTTCATTGATCTACAGTGAACATCCTTCTCTTTCAATGTTCCCATTTCCCTTCTCAGGCAGATCACGGCACCAAATCCAGTGCACACCTTTGTAAAAACGGGCATCAATTGACATGCGCCATACACCACAGGTACACCAGTCCAAGACGTCAGTGGTGAGTACTCGCCCTTCCCCGGGTCCGATTCCCTGACTCGGCGTCGTACCATGTATGTGGTTTGAGTTTGTTGGTTCTCCCTGAGAGGTTTTTCCCTGGGATCTCTGACTCTCCCCTCTTAACAAAAACCAGCATTTGGTTTGATTTAGGCTCCCGAATAAGTTCAGAACTTTCGCTCTTGAGACTAAAGTTCCAAGTTAAAGTTATTATTGTTTTTCATTTAAAGAACGTGTAAGAGGTACAGAACGAAAACAACGCCCAGAAACAACTATAATCCTTTCAAAATCACTGAGTAGACGAGGGTTTCTGTTAACGACACCAAACGGCGTCAGGGAATGGCATGCACAAATGACCAAATTTTTCGAGTGCCATTGATCTCTCTTTGTTCGCAATAGAAAGACGTTTCAAAGAAATCAACTTTTTGCACTTACTGCTTTTTCTTGCCTCAATAAACACGTAAAAAAGAGCCTATTTTTCAGAATTAGCGGACCATACAGTTTCAAGGCATTTTGGGCCTGTGGAGGTTTTTGGGAGTTGGGAGAAATAAGACTTCAAGAGTTAAGCCAAGCTGTGAATTAGGCACTAAGTCAAAAACAGTGTTGCAAATACAAATGGTCGGCACGGTGCTTTTTAATACCGGATGGAGACGGATAGGGTGACAGTTTCCTCACAAACCCTTGTTAGTGTTAATGATCCGAAAAAATGGCGTTGATTGTAAGTGGCTGGGACAGTATTGAAGCCTTCCCTCCGCAACCATGCCGACGCTCTATAGTTCAAATTTTCGTTTTTTCGGGTTCGTCTTGCGCTGCCGTCAATCACTTTAGCAGTACCCGTTAATGTGCAACATCCTGTCTTGTAATTGGCTGGTCACAGCAACTGTGACTGAGGGCAGTAAAAACAAGACAAGGATATAGTGGAATTTTAGGGTCCGCCTGGTTCTGAAAGGAGTAACAACAACTCCATTTCATATCATTTACCTTTTGACTCTTTTTGGAAAGATACTGATCTGAGCGAAGCCTGCAAGAAAAGAAGTTTAAAATAGCTATTCTGTACGTCATTGACTCACGAACGAGTCTTGCCGGCTATGTGAAGGACTTAGGCACTAAAATTAAAAGGGAAGAACAAAGCAGCCCTTGGGGCATTTCAGGGATTAAATCTTTGGTTGTAGGGGAAATTAATCCGCAATGGTGGTTACAAAGTCAGACACTAAGGGTGCTTTCTTTTTGCCAGAACTGACCGGGTAGACCCGGAAGTTTGCAAAGACACTGCAACAACTTCACTTGAAGGAACACTTGCATGATAATCCCTCGCTAATGTTGAAACCTTTTTTCACACGTAAATTATATCCACCACATGACTACACTCACGTTCTCTTTTCCTCTCAAACAGTGAAAACTCTTATCGACAAATTAGCCAATCAAATTGCGAGATTATTGATATTTTCTACCATCTCGGATTTAAGCAATAAGGGCGTGCGAAAAGCATAATTCACTTATATGGTATCTACCAAGGCCATGGTCAGTCACAAAATCGAGGTTGACGAAGACAATAATTGAAAGAGACATTTTGCAGAGTAGACTACTAAGGCATCTCACCCAAAATTGGCACCAGTTAAACCACTCCTGAGTGTCTCTTTTCCACCAAAATCATCTTTGAACTGAATCATTTGCTGGGAAGCTGGCATCTGAAAGACAAATGGCACTTTAATTTACAACTCAGTTTGAGGAAATACATTTAAAGTCTGCGCCCAAAGGGTTTCAATCTGTTTTGGAGACAAATGTCTTCGGGCCGGTTATTTAAACCAAGTCTAACTTAGACCGCGGTTTACGGCAATCATTTTACGTCCAACTGAACCTTCTCCAAGTGAGTTGCTTCAAGTTCACAAATGCTTTTCTCTTCTGCTCGTGCCTTCTCGACGCTACTTTTGACATTGGACTTCCTTTACACACTAGAATTGGCCAAAATGAAAATGACTTGGGACTCGGTTGCGTTAAGCAGCCGCTAAACATCGTTTAAATAAGCGGCCCTATGTGTTTTTTAACATAAAACATGCCATGGCTTGCTGAAAACAATGCGTTTCACCTTGCGTTCAAAAACTGCATCATTGGAATAATAGCAAGTGTCAAGTTCTTTAGCGCTGGGCACTCTTGGGGACGCTGCACATTAAAATCAACTCAAATTAACTAACATCAAATGTTAATTTTTGAGGAGAGGGGAAAACCGGTGTACCCGGAGAAAAACCTCTCGGTGCAGAGTAGAGAACCAACAAACTGAACCCACACGCGATCCCACGTCTAGCAATCATACACTGGTAGGAAGTGAGTGTTCTAACCACTGCGCCAATACTGTGCTAACACTGCTAATGATCCAAATGGTTGATGGCCTATTATTGCACTAGCCACACAAGACTGCACCTGAGTCTTTGCGGGTTGGAGAGGCTGCAAGCCTGCTGGGGTATCTGCTAACACATGAAAATGAGATGTTGATGGTGGACCCATTGGCGCCGGTCGACCGTCCGCGTCCACTTGATAATTGATCAGGCCCCACTGCTCTAAAAATGCATGGACCCTAAAAGAAGAGATCAGCTGCATGTCAGTGATTAAAGAAAGGGATGGGTGAAAACAATAACTACCTATTGTTTTGCTTGTATTATGTAAACAGGATCCGGACTGGAACATGCGCGTCTCTTAAGGTAGATATGAGTTACTATTTTGTACTTTTTATTCTTGGAACTGAGTGACATGTCACCTAAAAGAAAGAAACAAAAGAGAGCTCCGAAAGACGATTTTGAGACTTAACGAGGAGACGATAAACGAGCTTATGTGAATAACTGAATTAATTGAAAGAAATCCAATCGAGATCACGACATTTGAATCCCTTTATAACATAGTTGTCACCCAAGTATAAGAGCTATTTTCAAGCTCACCGCCGCCAACTGACAAACTCCGCATAGCATGGTATACAATAAAGGCACAACTACTGAAAGCCTAAAGAGCATTGGACGGATTTTGACTGGTTGGGTGGGATCATTTGAATTATTGAGGTGTTGAAAACCTCCCCCCCCCCCCCGCGGGGTTGAGATCAAAATGAGACAGAGAAGCCGTAAAATCGCTGTAATTGCGACTGTTGTCTGTTTATTAAATTTACAAAGGTTGAGAGAGTAAGTGAGTGACAGGCCTGCACGGATTCCTCGTGTAGTTTTGGCGGTCGCTTCGCATGATAGCCTTACAGTTAAATTTTTGATCTAACAAGCGCATCCTTTAGAGATTTACTTCTTTTGTACGATATTATCGGAGGTTTTAAATAAATTGTTTTCAGCAAAGGCTGGTTTTGTGTTAGACTCCACGATTTTGAAATTTTTTTGCTATCAGGTTTCTTAAGTCAGCCTTAAGTCATGTTTGAAACAGACTTAAGAACTGCTTAGGTCGTTTGAGTTTGCCGACACTAAGACAGAAACACGCTTCTGTGACTTAGCAGTTCACACCTGTCATTTTCACTAAGTCGACTTAAGAGATTACTAAGTCAGACTTAGAGGTCTAATGTGAACCCAACAAGTGAAAACAATCGATTTTTCTGGAAAATGGATGATGTTCATATTGTAAAATCTAGACTCCTGGATCGCAACTGAGCCTTGACCAATAAATTCAATTCCCAACCGCTTCACAAAAAATAAAAGACATTTTAACCTGACAACAGCACACACGTCTCCAGCGAGGTTTCGTCGACAAGCAGTAGCTGTAAGATATTCTGTAGGATTGAGGCGGTAAGCATCCAACATGAAATTACGATAGGCCAGGTACCTTGAAAATAAAGAAGGACTAAATTAGCAAAACGCACACAGCATATCATGTTTACGGTATCTCGTGAGGAAGTGCGGACAAGTGGTTAGGGGTGCTTGCATCTCTGGTTCAAGACCAGTTCTGACTTAGTCCTTGGTTCAACTTCTCGGCTGCACTTATAAATAGCCAACTGGTTTGCCTCCGGGCAGTTGGTATTCTCTAAAATTGTTGTTGTTGTTGTTCTGCCCTGTCGTTTCGTTGACTGTGTTTCATTGGCCCTGAAAAGCCTCTATGGGGAGTGGTCAATCCATCGGCATCGCTTAGGATCCAACGAAATCCTTCGAGATAAAATTTGAATACAAACCACGACATAACCCTGAAATGACCTTAAACAAGACCCAGTCAGGATCAAAGGATCCTGCAAAGCTACAGTAATTTAGTTTAACAGTTTTAGCACTACAGCATTTCGATTTAACAACTGTCAGTAGTTATTAAAGTAGTCTCACCGACCTGTAGTCTATTTAGAAGATTCTTTCTGAGTCAATCACTCATGTTGAACAGCGCCGGTCTCAGAGGCCTACGGTTTATAGTCCCTAACGTGGAAACCTTTCAAAGTCTTAACAATTTCCAGATGAAATTTTCTCAACAGTTCGTTTGAGACCCACAGTGTTGGTCCGGCTGGGGATGGAATCCGTTGACTTCACGAACGAAAGTCCAGTGCACTCTCGACTGAGGTTACTGGCCTTCGGTAATACTCGAAACCGAAGTTTACAGAAACCGAAACAACAACAACAACAACAACAACAAGGCAATCAAGACATAGTTTTTGCACAGATTTTAATTTTATTTACTTACGCTTCTGGTGACTTGGATTTGTTTTTGCCATTGAAAAATTCAGGTAAGGCTCTTCGTTCAATAGCGTGCACACTGAGAAAGACAGAATTCATCAACGTCGTTAGGAAAATGTTTCTTTATTACACAAAGCTTCTTGAAAAAATACCTCATGGATATGCATGGCCTTCAGTTTTTGAAAAACTGAAGGCCATGCAAGCTCTGTTCAAAACGCGCCATTCTACTTTAGCGTATCTCTTTTGCAGAACACTAAAAAAACAGCATTTTAACACCATCTTATTTTAAGCTCCGTAATTACATATACACGTGCATTTCACAAATAAGATCTTCGTATCATATGGTGCTTATAACTTACAAGTCGTATGCAAAAATAAATAAACAAATAAATAAATAAACAAACAAACAAACAAATAACTTTCGTAATAATAATAATAATAATAATAATAATAATAATAATATAACTAAAGCACAAAGATAACCAGAAGCCAACGTTTCTTTGGTCCATGTCCGTTCAATCAACGGTGACCTGAGTGAGTGCATTTCAGAAGTTGTACAACTGTTTTCGGTTGAACGCGGTAGCTTCTGGGAATAGTCATCACAGACTGCTAAGCGTTGACAAGTTGAGGAAAAACAACATTACTGGAGCCCCCGGCCGACCGTAAACGACAGCGGTCGCTACCCACGCTTTTTCAACCGTTTCAAGCTACAGCTGTAGTTTGTTGTTGGTTGAAAAGTTGACGAACCAAACCAACCGAAAACGGTTTTTCGCCAATAGAACACGAAAAAATTGAAGCAACTCAGCGGGCCGGCATTCTAAATCCTCGAATTTGATTGGCTAATGGGGTGCTCGCAACCGGTTCACCCTTTTAAGATCCGGAAATTGAAATTGTTGTGAAAGTTTGCAAACAAAGGCAACAGTTACTCCTAAACAACTGGATTCAGACGAAAGTGTACTCAGTGAAAGTGAAATCCAGACGTTGAAACTTCCAATGAAACGACGGCTTTAAAAAAACGACAGCTATCAAACGAACAAAAAATTATAAATGAGTCACTTACCGGTCTTGGTCAGTCCGTATGGGGGAAAAAACCCTACCATTGATCTTGAGCAGGGTTCTCAGACCTCGGTCTCGGGCACGGTTTTTTCCCCATACGGACCTCCCTTCCGGTAAATAACGTACATGTATTAACGGTCTATCCAAACAATTTCACAATGTCACAATCGTACCAGTTGCACCTAGGCTTTTGGAAGGGGCCATTTTAATGGCAAAATTACACTAGTAAGCAAGCACCTGTTGTAGTCAAACCACGAAGCATAACTTGGGATGATGATGTGATGAGTCTGTTCTGTCAAGTTATCGTCATGTGGTTCTGCGTCTGGTATGCTGAGTGGTTCTTTGAATATTCCATCCTTCTGTTGACTGGATGAAGGCGAAGTGGGAGCCGATTGCTCCGTGCTTTCTTCCGCCTGTTCCTTGTGAGAGAAAAATTACAATAAACGTGTGATAGTTTCAAGTTATGATTATACCGTACGTAAATTTATACCACCCAACAGATATAGGTGGAGTGACAAGGGAAACGAAAACGATAGGAAACAATGGGTTAAATGAACGCTCCATATGTGCGGTTTACATTTTGCTCCATATCTTTGCCGCTCCCATCTTCACAACGCCTTGAACTGATCCAGTTTGAAAAGGTCAAAACCAGGGGACGCGAGCTTCCAATTTTCCCTGTTAACATCCACCCGACTTGTACCAAGTTTATTCCCGGAAACCAGCAGCCCATGACTAGGAGCGAACAAGAGCCATGCATGTATATTCCTGGCACAGCTTTTTCACAGACCAACTTATTTTAGTTTGAATTGCCCGCGAATGAGACTCCCAATCACAAGCAAATACCTTGACGTCATAGCGCCCCATAACCAGAACTGCCTCTGCTTTTTTTTCCGGAAGAGGTAGTCTAAAAATATACCGGTCTGTAAAAATGCCATGCCATAGGCTTAGTATGGGAGTCCCATTCTCCCCATCCTAAAAATTAAACGATACTTTCCTTATTACTAGCCTGCAAACGACGTATTTCCGGCGAGCGCTGGAAATTCGTCTGCGTTCGCAGGCAACGGTTGGACTGGATATAGCATGAAATGGAGGATAATGCGGGCAAATTAATTTGCATTTGAAAAGATTTGCCCGCATTATAGCCTCCATTTCATGCTAGATCCGGTCTAGACAACGCTGTACGTGTCAACCTCGCACATTTTGGGAAATAAACTAATCATATTGCGAGAAAGTTATAGACAACGCTTGCTCGTTATTTGTGGCATGATTTTGCCTACGCTCTGAAATAAAAACTTTCTTTAGAGTTGAATATGTCCACAACATTCTGACCACTGTGATGACGAATATTATTGTCGATAAGAGTACAGACAACGCTGAACCACTTTCGATTTGTTAAATGTACTATTGTGTGGAGTTCCGAGAATAAATGATGAGACGATTGTAGTGAGATGGGGGATAGTGGACATTTACCTGTGTATCCATTTGGCTTCCTGATTCTCCCTCATCTCCATCACCTTCCTCTGGTTTCCCTAAAAAAGTGTAAACAAAAAGAAATAAACAAACAATGAAATCAGTGAATACATCAATCACTTTAAATCAATTAATCAATGAGCGAACATCGTTCCAACAGCAGAAGAAAAAAAAAATTGGAGTAGATAAACTGTAAGACGGTCGTTTGACAACTGGCAACACAGCACTTGGCAACAGCATGCCACAACACAGAAAAACTCAAATCCACTTTTCACGCGGAAATTTGGCTCAAAGATCCGTTTAAAAGAAGGCTTCTATAACCCACGAACCATGCCGCCTTATAGAAGTTTCTAAATTTAGTAAAATTCCAGTCAACTACATGTATATCGTCTTTCACTGCCACTGATGATCAATGACGCAGGATGGGTCAATAAGTCAAATTAAACGTTACGATTGGTTGATTGCGTTTCACTTTGTTTAATGGTTTCTTTCTCTAAGGCCCGTTTCAAACGTCGCATTTTCACATGTGCCGAATCTAATGCAAATGAGCGAAAACAACAGATTTTTCTCATTTGCATTAGATTCGGCAAATGTAAAATGCAACGTTTAAAACGGGCCTAACGTTCCGTCCACGTTGGTTGAAAGGCGAACTTCATACCCTGCAGAAAATTATTTTTGAAAGTCGACATACGGACATCAGTTTCCTTGCCGGTATAATCTCTCACTTAGGGCAAATAATATGTTTAATGTCCAGTAAAACGTAAGAAGATCAGATGTCGTTTGTCCTAAGGCCGAAGTGGTGAAAAGCATGGCTCTATCCATGAGATTACGTCACAGACTGCTGTGCAATTCCCCATTTCTTCCTTTTTTCTTCCTATGGGGTACATGACTGCCCCATTTTGACAACTTTACAAAAATTGTGCGGCCTTAGGGGCAAAATAGTGATGACAATCGACTTTTGTGAAACCAAAAATACTGAGCTTAAGGTCGTTTTCCAGCAATCATGGAATTACTCTTCAAACTAAAAAACTCTATCAAAATTAATTTTAATGATAAACTAAAATGTGCCGCTTCAACAGTCATGTTAACCCTATCGATTATATGGCAAGCAATCCTCAGGCTCAGTGAAGCACTGGGATTGGCTGGTTTTTAGTAGGGAAATTAAACAGTCCGTTTCCGTATTTTTTTCTCTATCCCGGTAAATTCAAGTTGAGCGAAACACAAAGTTTGATTTTTTCATCACAACAGTACAATCATTTAAAGTTGAATTTAGTTTTACGTGTAAAACGTTACCGTTGAAAGTTCAATGATGGAAGACGAAGAAATTTTACGAACATTCACCATCCAGTGTCCGATCGCGATCAAAGAAACGATGTCTTATAAAAAACAAGCCTCACTTGCTCGGGACAGTACAGGGATATTGACCCTCGGTCTTTGTGTATGGACCTTGCGCTCCGTTAGTAAGAGGTTATTACTTTCATATATTACCTGATTCTGAGATGTCTGTTAACGAGTTTCCTTTCATTGGCTGTAAATCAATTTCTTTTCCCTTTGAAGCTGTATGGAAGCAAACGTTGAAAATACATTGTGTAAACCCAGCTCATTGCAATGCAAACTCAATGACACATCTAAAGCCACTGGCACATTTAAATGCAATGACTTGATGGTAATTTGAACGTCATGTCCACTCACAGGAACAAAATAAATGATTGTCAATGAACTAAACCCCGCTTACTTTAATCCAGTCTGCAGATTTAACCCAGTGACAGTGACAAGCAAAATTTACGTGTATTCAAGTCGAGTTTCCTCACCTGAAGCAGTAGAAGTCGTGACTTCCTCAACCTGGACACAAACAAAAATTCCAACAATAAGCATGAGTGTTGTACATATAAACAACCAACACATACTAATTCTCTACCAACGATACTACTTCTTCGTGTGAAACGGACAAAGCTTATAGATGTACATGTACACTGTACAGTACCCACCCTGTGTACTGTACGCATTCAAAGGGCATTTTTCCAACTAAAGGCAGTCGGACTACTATCCCAGCAAAAGTATCACAGATAAAGGAATTTTGAATAAACCTGTCTGGAAGATGTGTCTTGCACAAAATAGTACTTGGGCAGAGTTTTTAAGTCACTGGAAACAACCAGTACAATGTAGTTCTGTTCGACACCATAGAACGAACTTTAATGCGACAATATGACGTTGAGAGACCAAGAGCGTCGGTAAAACAACGAGTTTAATTGGCAAAGGCAGTGGCTTTTCGTGCCCTTTATGTCAATTTACATTTTGGCACGTGAATTTCTTTGCTTAGTACCTTCCTCAAAGCAACTGTCTAACGTGGACAAATTGGAGGCTACCGTAAGTGGTCCAAAAAGAGTTAAAAAAAAAAAACTGGATGTCACTTTTTTGCTAATGCATTATTTTCCATGTCCTTACATTGGGAATTGGAGATGGATTTGGAAGATCCTTCGTTGCATCGTCACTAAAAGCACAACAAATTAATGTTATTCATTTATCATTATTAAAACTGTACATCAAGCTTTCCAATTTTCATTGTTATTAAGATAATTATAACAAACCTTGGTCCCACATTCAACCGACATGGACATGTCTTTTGCAGGCAAATAAATATGGTTCAAGTTAATGTAACTGCAAGACATTTGATTTTGCAGTGCACAGTCTACCTGTCATTGTCTTCCTCTTTTCCTGTCTTCTTCTTTGGATTTGGTGGTGCCCCACTGTCGGCAAAAAAGAGCAAGAAACATTGTACATATATGTACAAAATGTAAATCATCATGATGGATAATTTTGATGTTTCCATCAATTTAATGGATTCATAAAACTACTGTAGTTCGAAATATTAATGATCAATATCAATCGACAACTTACAGCTTCTTTTTCTTTTTCTGGTCTGGTGAAGGAGATCTCTTTCTCTTCTTTAACAGCTTTCCTTCATTTCCCGAAAATGAGGGAAAATAATATTAATAAAATAATTATTGTCTTAATAATTTTTATTTCCTTTTTTTCAAAGCACTGGCATTCTCTTAACTCATGTTACAATCAAAGAGTTCTTAACTGACAATGTAACCCATAAAACTCATTGTTATTAATGGAAAAAACAAACTAAAGAAAGAAATTACCTCCATCTGGGCTGCTGGGTAGCTGAGAAGTAAAGAAAAAAAAATATCTGTTGATATTGTGGCAATTCTTAGTGGACTTTTACTGTACCTGTACTTGAAAATGAATTTAAAATAAAATTCTTTCATACTTCATCAGAACTTGCTCCTGTTCTTAAGCTCTTCCTTCTTGTTTTTCCTGTTAACACAAATTAATGTATGTGTATTTTAATGTTATTCGCACGTACAACAGAATAAGCTTCATGCCACAGTTTGCCACTACAGGCAAAGTAGCTTCACTACACAGCTTTATTTTGAAGACACATGTTCTCTAGCTGCTCAAAATTTTTAAAAGAACAACTTGTACAGTATTCCTTTGGCTTGGAATCAAATTTGCCGGCCAGGATTGGAAAGTGAAAAAGACCTGAACCATGCTTGAATGGTAATTCCGTCAGGCAATAATAAAAAAGACCCAAAGCACTGACCTAAAGCTGGAGAGGTTTCTCTTTTATTTCCCTGAAATGAAAATATAACAAAAAACAAAGCTTGATTACAATCAAGTAGGATGAATTAAAAGCAAATGGAAATGGAATGGAGGGTGACGGGGAAGGGAGGGACAAAATAAGGAGGAAAAAATACTGTATGGTGATGAAGGGGGCGAAGAGGTAAAAGGCTGGAAAAAGGAGAAGGAGAAACAAGGAGAGGTACATGTACGCGTAGGCACCGAAGCTGGAGGAAGGGACAATAAACGAGGAAGCAGCATGCTCAAGGTGAAAGCAAGAGCAGGGCATAGCCAAGAGACAAAGATAGTGTAACTATACATGTACATAAGCAGATAATAAATTTTAAATTATTAGAGACTGGGATACAGAGAAAAATAATTAAAGGGCACAAGGCAAAGGACACCAGAAAAGACGGGTACTGAGTCTTAAGAGGCCCTCCAATTTCACATCGAAATGTTATTCAGGATGATTTCTTTGAGTAAAAACAAATGGAAATAAAATGAAAATAAAGAGTATTACATGTATAATAACCTTAACAGACATAATTTCTTATGTCTGTTTTTGATGAAATAATGTCAAAGAAAAAAAGGTTTTAGCTACAGTAAATGGCTACACAGATAATCATCTGCATAAATGAAATCACTTACACTTCCATCAGTATCTGCTAATTCATAGTCCTCCTCATTCATCCATTCATTAAACACATCAAGGTCAGTCAGCCAGCGGGCATTAACCTAAAGTTACAGAAAAGAAATCCAGATCTTCTGTCCAATTATTAAAAGAACAACATAAATATGAAGTTCTTCATTGTAAATGTGAGAAAGCAGGACTGAGGGGAAATGCAAGGCTTAGATAATTCATGTTCATGTACTGTACTGTATGTGTTCTAATCATAATAATAGGAATCTGCCAGATGGCACCATTGAAATGCAAGGCTTAGATAATTCATGTTCATGTACTGTACTGTATGTGTTCTAATCATAATAATAGGAATCTGCCAGATGGCACCATCTAAGCACCCACTGAGCTACATTTGTAAATATTCTAAGAAAAGGCTTGTACATTATCCTTGACTCCTTTTTTGAGCATATAACTGTAATATAAATGTACATGTAGGCTTTCTTTTCAAGAATCCTGTCTTACCTGCCAAGGTCCCTGGTGTTGGGGCTCAGGTTGAGGCTCATCTTCAATATCATTGGCTGGAACCCATGTGTCATAACTAGTAAAAGGTAATGAAAGGTTGGGGTGTGGTTACTGTACTATGACGTCCAAAGTGGCCTAAACTGCCCAGATTTAGTATTTTGCTCTGTCTAACGCCAATCTCGTACCCAGAGTCCTCTGGCTTTTTGGCCAGCGGGTGAGCGCCCGGAGAGACTCTGGGAAAATCGACTCCATTTTCCCAGAAAATGTGGGTTCCGGTCTTATTACGTATGCTTGAGTTTAAATGGAAACAGAATAGAGAAAACCGTAAACAGTAGAAAAGTCGGGTTGAAAGTGTTCGCGAAACAAGAATTTTAGCCTTACACACAAAGAAACTGGAGAAATGATCATTGGCTTGCAGTAAGAGCAAGTGAAGATGAAACCTCTGACGCTTTCGGTAAGTGTATTTTTAGAGTTTCAGCGTACATTCCATCGTTCAGAATGCCATCGTGCAAGCAACACGATCGACAAATTTTTTGTATAATACAATTCAAACCTCGTCGTTTTATTATTTTTTTGATTTATATATTTCTGAGGTAAAAACATCAAACAGCACTGAAACTAGTTTTAGATTTTGAATGTCCCTCCAAAATCTTGGTCTTCCGAATTACTTACCAAGTTCCTGTCGGACTGCCATTGTTACGCAAGCGGCCAATCAAAAATATTGTTCAAGTCAATTATCCCAGAGTCTCTCCGGGCACTCACCCGCTGACCAAGAAGCCCGAGCACTCTGGGTACGAGATTGGTCTAATGCCAGACGATTTTACTCGTCAATGGGGAACCCCTGGGAGTCAATGAAATGGTTACATTATTCGATTAAGTAATAATTCATTAAAACCATTTCACCCCTGAACCAGCCTAAACTGGCCATAGTATTTTACTCTGTCTAACGCCAGCCGATTTTACTCGTCAATGGAGAACCCCCAGGAGTCAATGGGTTAAAAGCACATAAAATGTGATGAATGTACTGTACATTCCACACAATTTATGTAAATGTACACTTCATGTTCCATTGTTTTTTTTATTTGAACGTCTCATGCAAATTGCAACAAAAAATTAATAAAATCAACACACATTGATAATCAGAGATGATGCTACATGTTAAATAATAACTTTTTAAAACATTCATGTTGTTTTGTATCAGGTGACAGTACAAACTCAGCTTTGCTTTACATACAAACTTAATTTGAAATAAAAGTAAAATGTGATACATGCGTGACTTCACACGGGAAAACGTACATTAACGTTTTAACGTTAAACAGACAAAACTAACGGCTAACTAACGGACGGGTAATGGAAGCTAACAGTACCTAACGGTATGCTAACGCTTTTACAGGCACCGCTAACGGTTTGCAAAGTCATGCTAACGCATTGCTACAAGCGTTTAACGGTTAAGTTAGTTCGACTAACAAGCGCTTCAGAAGCAGCTTAAAGGGGTTAGGTCACGCTATTTTAGGTAATTTTGTTTCATTTTGTTAATTATGAGCTCTAAACGTCAAATTGGCAGAGCAAGAGTCTTTCATTTGCAAAATCACGGCCACATAACAACTGAGAATGATTTTCCAGCTTTGTAAATGACATTTTGATATAGACTGATATAAATTTGAAAAAAGGTGGGCAGACGTTTTTCAAATTTACCCAAATTCAATCCATTTCAATCCTCTCCAGTTTTGTCCATCCATGTCCCTTCTTGGCTTAACTGTGTTTTGTTAGAGTTCTTCTATAGTTTTGAACAGTTATTTTGATATTTTAGTTAATTCTATGACCATTCGATCAGTGCTGAAATTGCCTAAAATTGCGTGACCTAGCCCCTTTAAAGCGTTAAAATGGTCAGCTAGTGAATGGCTAGAGGGGTTAGATGGTTAGTGTAAACTTTATCATGTCAAAACAGGAGATCAGTAGATCCATAAACAGATGAGGTAATAGTAACTCAATAAAACTACACCTGGAACTGTTATCCGATACTTACACACGTAGCACTGTAGGAGCGACATCTCCTTTAATAATACATGTACTTAATGATTACGGTACTCAATAAAAGAAGGTACATTGTACATGCAATAAGAACCTCTTCTCCAAAAATATATTAAAAACAGAAACATGCCCTGTACAACAGGGCATGTTTCCAGCACCAATTTCTTGAGTGGCAGGTACCCTAATTCCTAAATTTTGCTGGTGTGGCTGAGTCAGATAAGACGAATTTTAATGTACATGCAATATTATTTATCCTACTGTGTGTTGTAAACAATGATATTTCCAAATTCAAGCCATTTCATTCATACCTGTCAGGGTAATACCACCAATGAACAAGAACCTGTTTGTCCTGTTTCAGCAGTGGCCGCAACCATTCCTCTGAGAGAAAATTCAAGACCAATAAAATCAAAGCATTGCCATTAAAATAAAGTGATGTTCTGGACAACCTTGCCTGAAAATGTGGTAAAGGTAATAATTTATGATGATGATGATGATGAGAGGAATGGAAAGGGTTGGATCCTGATGGGACAAAAACAATTCTTAAGGAGAAGCCAATAGTTTGTAAGTTACAGCAATGTTTAAGCCCTTTCCTGCTAGACTGTAAAAGTAAATCATCTGGTTTTGATTCAAAAGTATCAACTTGACACAGGAAAGGGAGATACATACAAGTTGTTAGCCATTCCTTGCTAAAGAGGTCCCCTATAGCATCGATGATTACAACCACTCAACAATATCCAGAGCAAAATGTTTTGGCATTATACAGTAGTCAAGTACATTGTAAATTTAAAGGTTTAAATTATGCCGTTATTAAGTAGCACCCAAAAATCATACTAATAGGCAATCAGTGATTTGTTACCTTCTGGAAAAGGTGGAGGAGGTTCATACACAACATGAGTTGCAGTAGATCTATCATCTGTGATGGCACCCTGAAAGAAGGTTTACAAAAGAGAAGACAACTTGAATAATAACAATGACAGTATTAAAATAAAAACTAAAAATAACATCATGATCATAATAATAATAGTAATAATAAAAATAACAAGTTCCGACTTTCTACAAAGAGAACCACCTCCAAGGAGATGGTATTCAAACTCTGAAGGCATCATCTTCTCAAGGATTAGGGACTGGCCCCAATGACAGCGGAGGCCTGCATTCCTCCCAACACATTTAGAATCTTGAGATCTTTCCAACTGACCAGACCCCACAGCCAAAGAACCAACCACCATTGGCACAATCGTGATCGACATCAGATGCAGCATCTTCCTGATTTCCTTTGCCACAGGACTGTAGTTGGTGATTTTCTCATCTTCTTTAATCACCACATTCCTAGTCCACTGCTCCAAGAAATTGGCAAACATCAGTCTACTCCTAAGCCTGCTTGACCCACCACAGTAACATCTGGATGATTATGTTCCTTCTTCTGTGGTGTCTCAATGCTCCTATCCCACAAGATCTCCACAATCCCATACCCCAACACCCTCAAGCTCACCTTATACACAACCTCCTAATACAAAACATCATCAGGCCTAAGGTGTTCAACAGGTGGATACCCTATCCAACCGATAAATCACTATCCAGCGGATAAACACCAGCAAAACCAATTGACTTATCCAGTGGATAGCTCTACCCACCCTTCAAGCAACTGGAGCCAGTGCACCCTCAAACCCATCCCATTGTACCTCCTCCAATAATGCCCCAAACCAGTGTAATCACTTGCCATGTGCCAACCTACTGTACTCCACCTCCTTGCCAAACTCTGCACTTTGGAAAAAACATCCTCCTTCTCAACAGTGGTCTGAAAAAACCTTGGTAGCAAAGCCTGCTCCTGAGCAGCAAAAACATACTCCTCCATGCTTTTTTCCAAAATACCCACCTCTAAGCCACTGCCAAGACCTCTCATCAGCCACTTCACTGAAATCCCTCATAAACTTCCCATACAACCTCTTTTCCGAAAAATGTCTCCTTCCTTCCTTTCTCCATCCACTCTGTGTATTTTTTCTTTGTTTATCCCACCTACAACATCCACTTGTCACTTGCCTTGACATATCCAAACAGACAAAGTTCCTCCTTCTTCGCACATTCATACACACTGATCAATCTCCTCTCAGCATCATGCTTCTTCATACACAATCTCACTCTTGTGGAATGCCCTCAAACAGTGTCAATCTCTTCCTCGTCTCCAAATCCATTGCCCTCAGTCAAATCCAAAGTCCCTGCACTGTACATGTACCTACATGTAACAACATCATGCTAAAGCCCAAGCATTTATTGCCCCAATAAAATAACCAACATACAACTTCAACCTCGCCACCAGTTACAGCCTGCCCAAATACTCCTTCCTGACCTTCTCCTTCATCTTCTTGTGCATAATATCTGCACCCTCCAACGCACCCTCTAATCCTAACCCTAAACCTACCATTATCATCAATCAACCCTAACACAGCACACTTGTCCAGCCCAAACTCCATCCCTAAGTCCCATGAAAAAAAAACCTCTGGCAACTGGTCAATCAAAGTATCCAGCCCTTCCTTACAGCTTCAGATCATCCAGAAACAACAAATGGTTGATCAACCTCTGATCCTTCCCAAGCTTGTACCCAATGTTCTCCCTTTTAAACAACCTGGTGAGAGGTATCATCGCGAGAACAAACACCCAACACTTCCCTATTTGGCATAAACACAGTTTTCCAATAGCTCACAGACCCTTCAAATTGTCAGCCACTTTCACCATTTCAGCAATCCACGAATGGAGAATTGTATCATAGGCCTTCCGATAATCTAGCCCCCCATCGTGAAACAACTTTCTTCACCTGTGCCTTCCTTAACACCGCCTTGTCTATCAAGAACCGATATTAATACCCTACGACCTCTTCCCACACCTCTTCTGCTGATCCAGACTCCACTGAGACCCCAGTGAGTTGCTTCCACATCAACAGCAAACATGCAATAATTGGTGTGTATTTGCTAGCCAATTTTCTCTTGGCACGATCCTTCTACACGTATATCAACACCACCCTCCCCCTTAGCATCTACTCCAGCACCTCCCCACTGTGCAAACAACCCTGCAAACTCTCTGAAATCAACCCATGTAATGGCTTAAACCTCTCAAAAATAACCTCCTTACACCATCTGAACCTGGAGCCTTCCAACTTGCCATCTTGAAGTTCCGCATCCCATTTGCCACATCCATGACTCTAAACTTCACTTCCTCATTCTTCTCCATATTACCAATCCTGTCCATCACTTCATCCAACATACTAACATCCCTGTTTTATCTCTTCTCCACAAACCAAATTCCATTCCAGAAACTTGTTGCCTTGCCCCCACAACTCCTTGTACAACTGATTATTTGTGAACAAGGTGTTGTCTAATCTTCATTTTAATCTCTTACCCTTTGCTCACCACAAGAGATCTGGGTATGAGATAAACCTTCAGTCACGTGTCTGCAAACCACCAAAATTCCATGGTCCCAGATTGGATCTTCCTCTTCATCAACAAACTCACCACAACGTACAGTCCCCTTCTTGACAACCTGGCACCTCCTATTCAACCAATACAGTGTACATCACTTTCCTCCCAAGCACAGTCCACTTCCTCATGGCATCAACCCTTTCCAAATCCTGCCACCATTCCATGATGCTCTTCTCGAGTTACCTTTCTTCCTCCCCACCAGCTCCAACCTGTTCGCAACTACATATGACCCAGTATACAAAATCCTATTGCTCTTTAACACTGACATCCCATCTGTTACACTGTACAAGACTATGCATCAGCCCTCCCACAACTATTCCTTCTGCCTTGAGCCCTCAAACCAGGAACCTCAACCCACTCCTCACGACCAAAGACTGCCCTCATCTTCTGAAGTACATGTACCTCATTCTCCTCATTGCTCACCACTCTAAGACTGTCATTGTCAAGAAAAGTAACCAACTTCTCCACGACCATTTCGACCTCCCCATTGATGTTACCCAACTTCCCCTTACCATCCTGTGCTCCAGTCCTATCCTGGCCCTCAACAGCAAAACAATCTAACATCTCCACAATCACCATGTCTTCCTTCTCTATCTCTACCTTCAGCAACCCCGAAATCTACCTTTCTCTCAGACACGTCTCTTTCATCTAAACAAATCATCCCACTCAGCTTCACCAATCACCATCACCATCATCGCCAATCTCATGCAATCTCATTCCTCACCATCTTCACAATCTCACCCCTTTCCCTCTCAGTCAAAAGATTATTCAGGTGGATGCGCTGGGTTCTTCCTGCACACTCAATCCTTTCTTGTCCCAAAAAGCCTTCACCACCTTTTTGATATACCCTCCAGTCTTCTTCCCACCACTGCTGACAAAACACACTCCCACAACAGCTTGCTCTCCTCACACATCCATGCACTTACATTTCTTCTTCCCTCTCCTATCAGCCTTTCAATCTTTTCCTATCACACATACACCTTATCACCTTTCCTTGTCAAACCTTCACAGCCATTGGTCCCTCCCTCCCCACCATGATCAAAACTTTCAATTTAAATGGCCTGACGCCCCAATGTAGCTTTCAAAAACAGCTCTTAACTTGTCAAAGGTGGTGTTCTGAGAAATACTAGAAATCCATTCAACAGTAACTTGCCAATCACATCTCTCAGTTGTATGTTCAGTTCTCCCATCAAGGATATCCTGCCAATGGGACCACTAGGAGGAATAATTTATTATGTCCACCGGCAATAACAACAACAACAACAACAACAATAAAAATAATAGTAAGGAGGAGGAGAAGAAGAAGAAGAAGAAGAAGAAGAAGAAGAAGAAGAAGAAGAAGAAGAAGAAGAAGAAGAAGAAGAAGAAGAAGAAGAAGAAGAAGAAGAAGAGGAAGAGGAAGAGGAAGAGGAAGAGGAACAGGAAGAGGAAAAAGAAGAAGAAGAAGAAGAAGAAGAAGAAGAAGAAGAAGAAGAAGAAGAAGAAGAAGAAGAAGAAAAAGAAGCAGTGGAAGAAGATGGAAAAGAAAGATAATTAAACTATTATTTCATTTCAATATTATTATATATGATTATTTTGTTATTGTATATTATCCAAAATACTGTACATACATTGTGCCTCTTAACAATATCCTTGAGCTTTGCTGCAAGTTTAGCTTCAATTTCAGGCGTTATAAACACTTGTGGGACAGTCAACAACTTTGCCTGTGGAAAAAATACATTTTACAGCTGTATGTAAAATCTTTCCTACTTTGTTGTTTGAATTGACACAAAGTTTAGTGCAGGAAATTTTGATTTGGATTTTTTACTTCATGTACAGTACATTGTACATGTAAGTTCAGTATGAACAAACAGAGAATTTTTTTCAAAGGCATAAAAATTAAAGCTTACAGTATGAAAACACTATGATTCTACATTAATACAATACTTAGGAAAATTCTAAGGCTTTTCATTTAAAGTCTGGACAGTAAGAAAAAGGTACTCATGCATAGACTTTTTCACTTGCAAATTAGTTTTTGGTTTTAATTTGCTATAGGGTGGCATTTCAAACATCATTTTAAACACATACACTGTACTCAGAGCATCACGCATTTGACATAATGATAACAGCCCCTCATGCTGATTCTTACTTCATTGATCCAAATAAGTACACCATAGTAGACGCAACTGTGCAATTGTACATTGTACATAATGTTCATTGTTATATAGCTGAAAATTTTCCCCCAACAGCACACGCTCTCATTGGTTACTTCAAGGTCACATGACATCTAACAATAAAACTGTTTCCTGCCAAAATACATGTAACAACAAAGGATACCTCTTTGAGTGCTTTCTCAATATTAAGGAAAAGCTCAACATTCCTATCCATACGTGAGGGAGACTGGAAGTCAAATCTTCTCCTAAAAATAAGAAAATTAAAGCAAATTTAAATTCTTATAGTAATATTATTAATTTTAGTCATTAAACCAAAAAATGTACAGTACATACACCATAAAAAGCTCAGCCATACATAAACATTCAAGTTCAACTTTTTGGAGAATTGTCCAAGTTAAAACAAGGAAACATACCATCCTTGTTCCATTTTTGTCTTGAATACACTTGCAAGAATAACACAGAGACTTCCTCCAGAGGAGAAATCCATGAACATCTTCATCTACAACCCAAACGATCACATAATTACCAGTGCAGTTCAAAATACTTATTATTGCCATAAATTAAGTGACTTCAAGTATGAAATTCAATTCAGGTCAAAATGATTTCAATGTAAATTTAAGTTCAATATTATTCTTAGTTTCTAATCCATGTTCAAAATAATTAATATTATGTTTGGGACAAGGCCGAATTAATATTATAACTGAAACTAATTTGGAAATAACTCTATCCCAAATTTCACTTTAAACACAAAAAGGAGGCAGCTTGCTTTTCCCAGAGTCTTGATATTGTAAATTAAGTATTTAAGTTGTTTTTTGTTTATTAGCGGGCAAAACAATGACCTGTGAGATGTGACCTCAGATTGTATCCTTCAGATTACCATAACTACAGCTACATGTACATGTATTAAGATTATCATTTATCGGGTACTGTGCCACCGTCTGTTGATATACACTGTACATGTATACTTAACTTACCGGTAGTTTTGTTAGAAGGGCTTGCTTGCTAACATCCTTACCAAAGTTATCCTATAGAAAAAATGAAGGCATTTGAATAATTGTTCTTTAACTCTGATTCCTGATAATTTCTCTTGATTGATCAAGAAGTGGTAAAGCATTGTTGAAGGTGCTCTTTTGTGTCAGTGGTTGACACATTGACTCATCCAGAAAGAACGTATGTAAACAACAAAAGAAAGAGAAATCATGGTTTAGGGCAGAGCTGTTTCTAATTATTATTATATAGCTGAAATTGAATTTGAGAGAAGTGATCCCTGCACTTCGATGGACAATTATTATTTAAATTGTCCAGCTATAGTAAGTGCAGTTCAAACATATCATTATTTTTCTTAAATTATAGATTTAGTTCAATTTGTTAAGTAAGCTTAATTTTTACGTGTAAACAATGGTGCCTTCCATGATCCCGGCCTCCTTTAACATTCAGTTCGTGTATCCACTAATCAAAACTGTGTGCAGTTCAAGGTACTCAAAAAAGAATCTGAAGTATTCTTAACTGACTTCCTTATACTTAAATTACCCACGAAATTATTATCTTTGTAAAATGGCCTTACTGTACCTCTTGAAACTGTAGTAATTGTGCAGTTAGTGAAGCTAAGGTCTTGTTCGTTGGAGGTTCCATTTGCACGTACTGAAAAAAATTTAAAGAACTTATAATGTAGGGCATCGATCCTGGAGACAGAGGCGCGCTTTTAATCAGCTTGACAGCTACAGTGCAGCTACCATGTGTTCGAATGAGTCAATTAACAGGCAGTCAGCACTCGACCACTGCTGATAAACAGGGGCTTTAGGTGAACAAATATTACCTTTTTACAGTTTTTTAGAAGGTACTGTTTCACTGGCTCAAAAAGAGACACAGTCTCAGCCGATTCATAGTATTTCCAGTCCGGAGCGCCATCTTTCTTGCGAGCCGCCATTTTGATTTCTTTGTCTTGAAGATCTCTTGAAAAAGCATGAGCTCGATTTATGCACACCGTAGCGTCCTCAATAGAAACAAACGAAGAATGGCTTTACTGAAACGTGCAGCGTCTATTTTCCCTCTTTTTCTACCTTTTTCCACTTCATCACTCCAATTTGAAGATCAACGTAAAAAAGCATTTTTTTTAAAGCGGGAAGTATCCATTTCCTGTGCTCGTAAATGAATGGAAATATACACCACAAAATGAGACTGGAACTAGAATTCTTACTCACGTGATCTGTCAAGAAAAAAGGGCGCGCTTTTTGCTGAATTTGTTGTGGTCCATTTTAACCATCGAGTTCCTGTTTACTGGGAATTTTAAGCCATGAATTTACGACAAGAATTTCTGAAATCTGTTGAGCAGGATTCACCAACAACCTTTCTTGTCTTTATGGAAAAGCACGTGAGTGGATTGCATTTTAAAGGATCAGGGACAAATACTAAATTTGACGACGCATTAATTTAATTTGGTGGGCTGCAGATTTTTTTTTCGCAGAACGCCGAACGCCAAACTCAGCTCCGAACGCTATAGAATCGGTACATATTTGACGGTAATGTAATAACTTTACGTATAAATATACAAAACAATTACTAAAAGCTAACAATTTTAGAAATCGGCGTTTAGACCTAATCACTGCAGACATGCAATACCACGATTGAAAGCTAAATATTCGGCGTTCTGCAAAATACCCCAACCCTTCGTGTGCAGTTTGAGAAGAGGAGAAAAGCATTACTATCCAGTGTGAAAAAATCCCGAGTTGGATTGAGATCGACGTAAACTCAGCCAGTTGTGTCCTCTTATTTAATTAATCTGAGGTCGTTTTCGGGATTCAACCCATCCAGTACGTGTAATAATCGAAAGATCAATTATTTATAGGGAAGATATCTGTTTACAAACAGTCCTTTTGTTCTCTAAATGTGCCAAACTTGAGAACAAAAGAATATCAAATCCTTTTTTTCAAAAGGCGAAGAGGCTCCGGTTGGCACATTAATAACAGGGGGTGATGTCAATGATATCTTCAATTAATTAATTGGCTAGATTCCAGAATACACTGCCACTAAAATCTAGAGATTAAAAACCTACTCCCGCAGTCATCTTATTTGCATATGGTTTTCGCCAGACTGTTGAAGAGTTAACTGATTTGAGTGTAATGTGAACTGCTAAGTTTCTACCCCATATGAACCATGTGAGCATTAGCCCTACTGATGGAAATGGGCCCACACAAGGACAGAGAAAAACTCTGACCAGGGCGGGAATTGAACCCAAGACCTTCAGGTTAGATCACTGCTGCTCTACCGACTGAGCTACAAGGTCAGACGGGAACAGGCCGTGGGAACTGAAGATGTTAAAGTCATGGCAATGAACAGGTACAAGTACAAGGAAAGGTTACGTTTATACAAACATTGGCCGTGTAGCACTTATATTTTAAACAGAGTTAACTGATTTGAGTGTAATATGAACTGCTAAGTTTCTAGCCCATATGAACCATGTGAGCGTTAGCCCAACTGATGGAAATGGGCCCACACAAGGACAGAGAAAAACTCTGACCAGGGCGGGAATTGAACCCACGGCCTTCAGGTTAGATCACTGCTCTACCGACTGAGCTACAAGGTCAGACATTACACTCAACAGTTAAGCCTGTTCAGATTCAAGTGCTTCACGGCCAACGTTTGCAAAAACGTAACCCTTCCTTGTACTTGTACATGTTGAAGAGTTACTCTGGCAGTCACACGGTCATCTCATAGGCATACAGTCTTCGCCAGACTTTTGCTGAGCTGCAAATGTACTCCTGCACTCATCAAAGTTGCATTTTACAGTTCGTTAACTACACTTTTTATGAGATTGCGTGAAGAATATAGCACTCGCTTTACTGATTAAGCCAAAGTGCTCATTTCAGTGATTACACTTTGAGCACTCTTTCACAATTTTAGCTTTTGTTGTACAGTTTTGTCGTTCAGATTTAAGTGCTTCACGGCCAACGTTTGCAAAAACGTAACCCTTCCTTGTACTTGTACATGTTGAAGAGTTACTCTGGCAGTCACACAGTCATCTCATTGGCATACAGTCTTCGCCAGACTTTTGCGGAGCTGCAAATGTACTCCTGCACTCATCAAAGTTGCATTCTACAGTTCGGTTAACTTTTTACGAGATCGCGTGAAGGATATAGCACTCGTTTACTGATTAAGCCGAAGCGCTCATTTCAGTGATTATACTTTGAGCACTCTTTTACAATTTTAGCTTTTGTTGTACGGTTCGGTTAACTACACATTTTACAAGATCTTGTGAAATAATTATATAGCACTCGACTAAAAATTTTAGCTTTTATTTTACGGTTCAGTTTACTACACTTTCGACTGCATGACTGCAGGAGCACTAGTTATACACCCCCTGAATTCCTGTTAGATTACAACTGTGTGACTGTGGGACTGCGGTAGCACTAGTTATACACCCCCTAAATTCCACTTAGCTCTCGACTGCAGGACTGCGGGACTGCGGGAACACTAGTTATACACCACCTGAATTCCTGTTAGATTACGTCTGTGTGACTGTGGGATTGCGGTAGCACTAGTGATACACCCCCTAAATTCCACTTAGCTCTCGACTGCAGGAGCACAGTAGTTATGCACCCGCCTGAATTCCTCTTAGCTTTCAACTGGGTGACTGCGTGACTGCGGGAGCACTAGTTATACACCCCCTGAATTTCTGTTAGATTATGACTGCGTGACTGTGGGATTGCGGTAGCAATAGTTATATACCCCCTAAATTCCACTTAGCTCTCGACTGCGGGACTGCGGGAGCACTAGTTATGCACCCCCTAAATTCCACTTAGCTCTCGACTGCGGTACTGCGGGAACACTAGTTATACACCACCTGAATTCCTGTTAGATTACGACTGTGTGACTCTGGGACTGCGGTAGCACTAGGTATACACCCCCTAAATTCCACTTAGCTCTCGACTGCAGGACTGCGGGAGCACTAGTTATGCACCCCCCTGAATTCCTCTTAGCTTTCAACTGCGTGACTGTGAGAGCACTAGTTATACAACCCCAGAATTCCTGTTAGGTTATGACTGTGTGAGTGTGGGACTGCGGTAGCACTAGTTATACACCTCCTAAATTCCACTTAGCTCTCAACTGCGGGACTACGGGAGCACTAGTTGTACACCCCCTGAATTCCTGTTAGGTTACGACTGTGGGACTGCGGTAGCACTGGTTATACAGCCCCTGAATTCCACTTAGCGCTCGACTCTTTAGCACTAGTTTTGCAACCCCTGAATTCCTCTTAGCTTTCAACTGCGTGACTGCGGGAGCACTAGTTATACACCCTCTGAATTCCTGTTAGATTATGACTGTGGGACTGCGGTAGCTCTAGGTATACACTCCCTAAATTCCACTTAGCTCTCGACTGTGGGACTGCGGGAACACTAGTTATACACCACCTGAATTCCTGTTAGATTACGACTGTGTGACTGTGGGACTGCGGTAGCACTAGTTATACACCCCCTAAATTCCACTTACCTCTGAACTGTGGGACTGCAGGAGCACTAGTTATGCACCCCCCTGAATTCCTCTTATAAAGCTTTCGACTGCGTGACTGCGGAAGCACTAGTTATACACCCCCTGAATTCCTCTTAGCTTTCAACTGGGTGACTGCGTGACTGTGAGAGCACTAGTTATACACCCCCTGAATTCCTGTTAGGTTATGACTGTGTGAGTGTGGGACTGCGGTAGCACTAGTTATACACCTCCTAAATTCCACTTACCTCTCAACTGCGGGACTGCGGGAGCACTAGTTATGCACCCCCCTGAATTCCTCTTATAAAGCTTTCAACTGCGTGACTGCGTGACTGCAGGAGCACTAGTTATACTCCCCCTGAATTCCTATTAGATTACGACCGTGGGACTGTGGTAGCACTAGTTATACACCCCCTAAATTCCACTTACAATGTAGCTCTTGACTGCGGGACTGCGGGAGCACTAGTTATGCACCCCCCTGAATTCCTCTTAGCTTTCAACTGCGTGACTGTGGGACTGCGGGAGCACTAGCTATACACCACCTGAAATCCACTTAGCTTTCGACTGCCCGACTGCGGAAGCACTAGTTTTACATCCACGAAGTATTCAGAATTACGCGACGGCGGAGTGCGGGAGCAGTATTTTAAAAGCGATCAAAAGTGGCCGGATATTCTAGAATCGCTCCAATTAATATACTAAAAGTACTTATTTACTACTGCAAGTGTACATACATGGAAAACATACAATACATACCGCAGGTACATGCATTGCATTGTTACGTGTAATTCATGTTATAATCAACTCAGCCCCCAAAAGATTCCATACATAGGTGATGAACACAAAAAATTAATTTTTATCGCATCCTTGATTATATTTATTTAGAAATTTATTATGTGACTGTACATCTACTAATTTTAATTATACACATGAACAGGTGCGAGTACAGTAATCAATTTTGTTGAGAGAAAACAAAACTAAAAGTCTCTAACCACTGTTTAGAGTAACGTGTATCACAAGCCAGTAACTTAACGCAAAGATTAACCTTAGAAAATCAGATAAAGTTAACTGATTATCTGAGTTGTGGTTCAGGTCATTGATTTATCATGTCTTTAAATTTTCATGAAAAATCATTGCAGAAATCAAGAAATGAATCCTTTGATGTTGGAGAGTTGCTACAAACCTTGCCGAAGAGGGAACATGAGAGGTTATGGACTGGACTCCGAGACTTGACTCAAAGGCTGATATTAGCAAATCCAGTCTCATCACAGGACAATGTGGATTCTGAAGATGAGCAAGAAACAGCGGTATGTTTTTTTTTCATTTACATTCTGTAAACCTCCAAAAATAAACCTAATGCTTAGAATTACTGTATTTGCCAAATTGTACATGTGTACATGTACATGTAGCTTCCATTATTAATCCACTATCATTACACTGTAGCTCATTTAACTTTGTGTCAACTTTTCAATTTTTCGTTAACTGGAGTCCAATTAAAAAATGATGCTTTCTAATAAACAATTGAATGCCGAGGGATAACCTGAGTGTTATATTGACCAGTCAGCATTATAGCATTGGAAAGTGATGCTTGTTTTGATAATGGTAGGCAGCTACAATTATACAATGTACATGTAGGTTGGTATTATAATTATCAATATAAGTTATACTCATGTTTAGAACATAAATCCATGCTTGTACAATTTGAAAACAATAATTAAGAATTCTCATGCCTGCCAAACTGGAGATGTAGCCTTGACCACTTTCAGTAGTTCTTGGGATCTTCGATCTTTGCCCGCTAACTTTTAAAGTGGATAAAATGGAGTCTTGTTGTACATGTATATTCAAGTGCAATTTTGCTCCCTCTGGGCTAATTTTATGAGACTGGGTGAGTCAATGTTAGATGAAGCTATTACTTTTGCCATAAATTGTTATGGAAACTTGATCCCTGGTATAGCTTGTGTGCAAAGGCAGTGTGGTGAGGTGGTTAGGGTCTCTTGGCCATTGGCTGGGTATGGTACATGTATGCCCAATCTTAAATAGTCAACTTGTCTCTTGCGACCTGACATCTTTCATGATGTTTTGTGGAAGGCCTGTTAACTACTATAGCCTGATAAATAAATGTACATGTACACTGTATGTGCCTTTCTGCTACAAGCAAGGGCAGAACTTTATGTTATAATAATTTATTTTTTACTCATTTTCTTAAATCATTTTTTTTGCCATTCTTAGGAGCAATGGTCAGTTCTGGTGTCAACCTTGGAAGGCGTAACAACAGTGGCCCTTGCTGCTTTAGCGACATCAGAGAAAACTGCACGCTCTTCGTTTGCTTTTTTAGAGATTGCTGTCACTCTTCACGGTACTTTTTTCTCCATATAATTATAATTTACTTTTTTCTCTAATTACCTGGCACCGATTCAAAGCATACATGTAGCTCCATAAGACTTGGAAAGAAAGTAATCTTAAAGGTTGAAAATCTTACAACATTTTTAATAATTAAAAGTAAAAATTAATACATGTGCACTAGTGTATTCTCACATATGAATATTGTAAATGTAATTCACATTATTCAGGGGTTTCAATGACTTTTCAATTTTGAAGTACATGTAGATGCCAGGGCCTATTAATGTAAGCGACAGTCACTCTTGTCTTTTGCAAGGGATGAGTGAAAGTCAAGGAAGAGTAGCTGGCGGTGAGAGGCAAATTTCTGACAACATACGGTAGACGGCAGTATACCTCTGGTGACCAGCTTCTAATGAAATCCATCATTATTGATGGAAGGGACATAGTTTTTGACTGCTTAACTCTTGACACCTTAAAACCCCAGTTGATGAGTAAAATTGTCTGGCTTTAGACAGAGTGAAATCTGTAAAGTCTCACCCCCAGACTCTCCTGTATTTTTTTTACTATAGGTCTTTTGATGTTCCTACCTAAAGGAGCTGAAGCTTTGCAAAACAACATTGCACGGCTGTGTGAACTTTGGTGAGTAAATTATTAAATTAAATTTAAAGACTACTAACCCATTGACTTCTGAACCCCCCCCTCCCCCACCATTGATGAGTCCTGTAAAAAATTAATCACCTAATCATCTGGCATTAGACAGAGTAAAATTTTACTCCTAGGAGTGATTGGGTTAATTAATATTGCTAACAGGTGATTCATTTGGATTAATTGACACATTTAAAACACATGCATTTACATCAATCAATCCAATTTTGATCCGGTTTTATCCCCGTAAACGGGGGTGGCCGGATTTACCCCACTCCATCTCAATCGATTCATGGCGTCCTTTTTCTCCAAACCAACGCTCTTCCTCTCCATCTCCACTTGCGCCTTCCACGTCTTCTTTGGTCGTCGTCGCTTCCTCTTGCCCTTATCACTTTGAACTCCAACGCTTTTCTCAGAACATGCCCATCATCCCTCCTCAACACATGCCCGTACCATCTCACTCCATTTGCCTTTGCCATCTGAACCACTGTTTCCTTCAATCCCAACATCTCCAGCAGGTCCTCTGTCCTCTTTTTCTCCATCAGTTTTGCACAACACATTGCTCTCTCAGTCCTTCTCAAAATTGCTATCTCATTTTCCCTCAGACACTATGTCTCACTCCCATATAACATCGCCATTCTTACACAACTCTGATAATCCATTCCTTTCACCTTCAGCGAGAGCCTTTTTGAGTTCAGCAACTCTCCACATTCCCTGAACTTCACCCAGCCAATTCTTGCTCTTGCTGTCACCACGGCCTTGCCGCCACCACTTGCATTCACCCTATCCCCCAAATAACAGAAACCTCTCACTGTTTCCACCTCTTCACACAACATCAGTGGTGTTTTCTGGGGCCGGTTCCTGAAAGGTGTAATAACTCTATTCCAGGGATAAATGTGCCTTATTCCAGCACATTTATCCCCGAAATAGAGTTATTACACCTTTCAGGAACCGGCCCCAGGTAGTACATCATGTACTGTAATTGCTATTTTCCATTGCAAATTTAATTGCCAGAAAACTGGGAATTACTTTCACAATCATTATGGAAAATAGCCAATTACCACTTGATATTCAATTGTATTTTACAGTTCAAAGCAGGTACATGTAGTTCCAGGGAAATACATGTAATTCTTCTCGATTATTATTTTCTACCCTTACGAAGAAATTCCCTACAGCTGTATGGTCCAAAATATCTGGCTAACTCTAATATTTTTTTTTGGAAAACCCTCGGAATAATACAATTGCAGATTTTTTGACAAAAATTAATAATTCAAAGCCAGTTTGCATAATGTACATCAAGGTTCCTTTTGCAAAGTAACATGTAAAAGTTGGAAACCAGAATTTTGGGAGAAATATTGACCCCTTGGGAAGAGGCAATACCTCGTCTTTGCCACCGGTAGTGGTAAAATGCCACCGAGGTATGCAATTTTTTTTCCCTCGGTAAAACCAAGGTGCAATTTGCCGAGGGAAAGAACAATGATCTGTTGCACTTGTCAAATAAGCAGTTAAGACTGTCAAATTTTAGATCTCATGGGGTGAAGAATCGATTTTTAATGCAAGAAATTGTAATCAAAATGCGAAAAGGGTGTGATTTACGTAAGGTTTGGTTTGCCAAACGAAATAAGTGGTTTTGAAATGAAACTGTAAGTCACTGAAGAGAGGAGCACACACTGCATTTTACATGTACCTTACGACACACTCATCCAAAAAATTGGTTTCTGCCTTGAGCGGGACTCAAACCACGTCTCCCTGATTACCAGTCGGGCATGCTAAGCCACTACACCATCAAGGCCACCACGCTGGCAACGCAGCAGATTAATGGGGTGACTTAGCGGCGAGGGGAACCCTAAGGCCCAACTTTTCTTCACTTGAGTGTGTATCCTTGCCTCAATAACCCCAAACGGGACTTAGAACAAAGTCAGTGATTTCACTGCAATGAAAGGCTTTTACTTAGTGTACTATCTGCTGCGTTGCCAGCGTGCATGGTGGCCTTGATGATGTAGCATGCCCAACTAGTAGTCAGGGAGATGTGGGTTCGAGTCCCGCTCAAGGCAGAAACCAATTTTTCGGATGAGTGTCGGAAGGTTACGTGTTTCTTTTGTTACGGTTTAGTCAAAATTGAAATGGTTTCTAAAGATTGTTTTAAAATGGTTCAGGCGAGGACGTTAAAACGGAACAGACTAATTCAAATTGGTTTTTTCAGGTCTGACAACAAATGATCTTGTGCCCCGTAGCAGAATGGTTTACTCAAAGAGGGCACCATTCGGCTAATTGCAAATTTATGACTTAACTCACCAGCAAATGATTTCATCAATTGTCAAATGGTTTAATTAAGAGACGGCCAATCGATTCAGTGCAAAGTCAAATGGACAAGACAAGACTAGACTGAAATGGTTTAGTTAAAGAAGGAACGGTTCAACTAGTCGATGAACAACTTAACTCATCACTCACTGGCAAATAGTTTGATGGCCGGGCAAGTGATTCCGTGCAATGTCAAAAATTAATGGACAAGACAAGACTGAAATGGTTTAGTTATTTTTAAGAACGAATGGTTCAACTAATCAATGGACAACTAAACTCACCGGCAAAAAATGGTTCAATCAAGTGTCAAGCGGTTTAATAGCCGGGCAAGGTCAAATCGGCAAGTCAAGACTGAAATGATTTAGTTGATGGGGGGTTTGACACAAACCCGACAGGCTTTTTGTTCTCTTGGTGAAATTGTTTTCTTCCTTGTTTTTTGAGAGCAGGCCTAAATGTACACTGTAACTACAGTCAGGGCTAAATGTAACAGATTAATGATGTCCACAGCATGAAGATAAACAAGATAAGGTCCTACAGCTCTATGTCCCAGTTCAGAGTTGTCTCCTTGATAGCTTCACTCTGTGAAATGGAAACTGTGTCGAAGTGGGGTTTCGAAGAGAATGTAGTCTCCTTTGCAGCTGTCTTACGGAATGTCACACAACCAGCTTTGCATCACATCCTGACCACATGACTACATGACTGACTAAAAAGAAGGGTCCTTAGGGTAGTTCCCTTGAAAATGACGCACTATCCAGAATTTTGTCAATCTTGGCACAATTGATATTCATACACAGGACACTAAAAAAAGGCAATAAAAAGATGGTGTCACCAGGCTTGTTTTTGCACTGCATGCCCTATATTCTAAGTACAACAAAAAAAGCATACGGGTTGGTCTGTGTGTCACCTTGGTTTTTTTGTTACATTTACTTAAAAATTATGCGACACACTGGTCTCTTTTGGTGACTCACCTTCCGTCACGCTTGCCGTCAGAGAACAGCTGTGCTGTTCCCAACCCAGCTTACCACATTTGTTGTGTTGAGCTGCCCCTTAAAGTGGTGTCCAAGACACCCGCCTGGTATGTTAGCTGTGCCATGCTGATGAGGCCCAGTAAGGCCAAAACAGCTGTCCATGGCTGCTAGTTGACCGGGTGAAATGGTTATGCGCATGCGTGATGTGTTGGCCACACCGCGTTGGTGTTTGTGTCACCTTGCTTTTTTGTTGTACTTAGAATAAAGGGCATGCAGCATTTAGGAGCAAGGATTGCACAGTCGGTTAGCGCGCGGCCTTGGTGCAAGAGGTCCTGAGTTCGACTCCCGGATCTCGCATCCTTGTTTCGACTCCTTTCCTTTCCGTGTAGCTAGTAGCTTTAAATACCCGTAAAACGGAGCACTGATGGAGAGGGGGGAGTAAAATGAGCGCACCGTCGACCTCAGGTTTGTCAGTAATTAAAAGTTACTGTTATGAGTTATTGACGTTAAATAAGGTCCACCTACCATAAAAACAAGCACAGTGACACCATCTTTTTATTGCCTTTTTTTAGTGTCCTGTGTATGAATATCAATTGTGCCAAGTTTGACAAAAATCTGGATAGTACGTCATTTTCAAGGGAATTACCTTAAGGACCCTACTTTTTAGTCAGTCATGTAGTCAATGGTCAGGATGTCATGCAAAGCTGGTTGTGAGACATCCCGAAAGACGGCTGCAAAGGATACTACGTTCTCTACGAAACCCCACTTAGACACAGTTTCCATTTCACATACAAAAACAGAGTGAAGCTATCGAGAAGACAACTCTGAACTGGGACATACTGTACAGGTGTAGGACCTTATCTTTTTTTTATCTTCATGCTGTGGACATCA
>NC_090883.1:20307019-20327019 GCF_036669925.1 Montipora capricornis | reverse complement strand
AGTACATTTGAGGTGAAGATGCAAAGTTTAGGTCTGGAAATTGTCTAGAAAATGAAAATGAAAATCGACGAAACTTATCATGTGGTGAGTTGTTGCTGTCCTTAATAATTTATGTGCACAAAGTTTCGAGAAAATAGTCGACTTCACCTTTCCTTCATAGTGTAGTGGCCACTTCACTATGAAGGAAACATGATACTAGGATCGTGTAGATATGTTCAGTTAATTTTCCACTGTAGAACAAAAGTGAAGTTTGTGCTTTCCGTGTTAAATATGAAACCCATATCTTGTACATGGGGAAACCTTCACCTAGTTTTACAGGAGTGTGGCACATGTATTTGTATCATTTCAGGATGTGTTGTAATAGAACTGATGTTTTTTCGTAGGAATTGATCTCAGTAATGATTCACCATTATATCTATACGTAACATCATTACGTATAATTATAAGCTGATGCATTTATTTAGGCATAAAAATGAAAGAGAACGTAGTTGTACAGAGTCCTGACTCTAGTCAGGACAAAGACCCTTCTGAGCTCAAAGATTGGCACAACGCTTAACAAGTAAACCATTGCCTATGTCTACCACCACAATTCATAACATAAATTATATATACACGTACAGCATTAATTGTATGGAGTTCCCAGCTATTCTTGAGTAATCAATGAAAGATAAATACAATAAAATACATATCCCCATAATAATAATAATAATTATTATTATAATTATTATTGTGAGCATTTGTATCAACTTGTGTCCTTTTTGACCTGGCTTGTGCCTACTCTGTTGCAGGATTGTGAATGATTTTGAAGGGAAAGAAGAGTTGGTGACGAATACATTGCCATTTGTCATAATACGAAGCCTTGGCAGAGGAACTGTAAATATTCTTATGATACTGTTAAAATATGAAATTTAAATTCTGTATCTGTATTTCTGTATTACCATTTATCTATTATGCCTCAACTCTGCTTCACAGTTTCATTAAAGATGTTCAAGATAGTAGTAACATACTATACCTTAGGGCAGGGTAAAAAATAATAAATTCAAACAATAATTTTGACAAAATAATTCTGCCTTATTTCAAGTACTAAAATTTTAAGATAATTTTCAACAATAAATTCCAACAGTAAATATCAACAGTAAATTCAAACAATAAATGTCAACAATAAATTCAAACAATAATTTTCGACAACAAATTCAAACAATAAATATCAACAATAAATTCAAAGAAGAATTTTCAACAATAAATTCCAACAATAAAACAAATACTAAATAAGGAGCGAACAAAAGTGACCTACTAGGAAGTAGAATTCCTTTAGATCCGTTAATGACAAAAGTTTTGTCTGATAAATTGGTGATTAGATAACCATGTAAATAATTTGATGTTTTTAAAATATCAAAGCCATTCATATCAACCGGCATATACATTGTAAATTTTTCATTAGATGATATTACATACACGTTTTCCCAATCATAAATACTTTGGTCAAGATTATGTAAAGCATCATTTTTTGATATCGTATATTCTCAACTTTGTTGGACTGCTATTATCCAACGTGCTTTTAAAATCAACATACAACCTTCTTTGAATACTTTGTGAAGTACCATCAGGCGATAGATTCAAGATTGCTCTGATATAGTGATATTGGTTTGAAATCTTTTTGACAGCTTGATAATTGATGTTTATATTTAAACCTTGAAATGACAAACGTGGGCTATTAAATTCATTGTCATAACGACTATCTGGAACATAAATTTCAATGCAACATGTATATTTTTGTGGAAAGTTGTCTCATGAGTTTAAACAAATTCCAATCCCAACTTCCATGATATAAACTTGATCCATCCGTTTTTTAAGAACGTCAATAGCAAAAGCATTTTTGCGGACACTGTGTGGCATTTGGTTAAAATCTGTTTTAAGACTGTCCACTTCAATACGAAAATCATCACTAAGCTCATCGATGGTATCAGTTGCATATTTTAGAACATTTGTTCGATTTTCATGACTGGAAATAGGTGATTGGCCTATTTTTTGATCGACATATGTATTTGTACTATCATTTTTGTCGTTAGGTATTGCCATATTAACTACCTGGTTATCATTAAGATTGAGATTTCCTGTAAGTAAAGTTGAACCATCCCTTTTCAAATATAATCTGGCAACTGAATCTGCTACTGTAGAAGCAGCTTCGTTCAGTTGCTGTAGATTTACAGCATCTAAATTGGCTGTCGCATTTTTCCATTAATTATTTTATTATTGCTCATGTTGAGATTATTATTCATTTCTTGTGTACCATCTCTTAACAAAATAGTGTTTATATTAGGCGTAGATGCTGATTCAACATTCAGTAACTCCAGATTGATAGCATCTTTGTTATTTTGTGGTCCTCCAACATAAGTTATTTTATTATCACCAATATCAAGATTTCCTATCATACTAACAGATCCATCCTTTTTTAAATAATCAGATAAATTAACACTAGCAGAAGCCTGTAAAACGTTTTGATCAACATAGGATTTATTGACTAGTGCGTTCAAACGATTATCAAACCATTATCATCATCAAATTTCATGTACCATTGACTGAAATATTGATATGGAATAGGTCACTTTTACCATCTCTTGGGTTTGATATATCCTCAATATGATTGAAATTCACTTTTAAAGGCCCTTCCATACCACTGTTTGATGAATTGCATTTTAAATAATCAGTGAGATTCAAAGTGAAGCTTGGTGAATCACCTGAATCACCACCATTTGCATCTGAATCATATGTGCCTGGTTTTAAATTAGTTATTTTTATTTTCCTTATCATAATTTCCATCAGGAGTCAAACCTATACCAGGTGGTCCTCTTAAACCTGGTAAACCACGTGTGTAAGTATGGCCTGTACTATGTTCATTAAACATTCCCATTTATATATGTTTGTTATATAATTCCATAAAAGTTTCGTTTGATATTTTTTCTTGGTTTATCAACATACGAAAAAGAATATGGTTTTTCAGTTGTGTTTTTATATTGATCTCCTAATTCTCGTAAAATGAAATTTTGTTCATTTGAACTTGGAAATTATACATACAAAAATGTGAACAATTCAAATGAATATTCGTTGGACAAGAATAAAAGCTTTGTGATAAATAAATTACTGAGCATTTTTTATGTCTACCTTGTATAAAATAGTCAATTAATGGTTTTTGATTTCTTAATAGTATGTAGTGTGTTAAACAAAAAAAAAACAAGCTGAATGTGTTGAACCTTCAGGTTATAAACAAACAAAAAAATGGTAGACTTATGTTTTATTGCACTTGTCCTGAATGCGGCATTAAAAAGACTCGATTTGTTAAAAAGAATAATTTAAACTTGGTAGCCCCTCATATTTAGAGGGGCTTTATAAAAATAAATTACAACCTATCATGGAGGAATTCGATAGAGCAATGCTTCCAAAAAGCATGTCTGAATATGGTTTTGCATCTTATTTAGGTAACACAGCAGCTGATCTTTTTTTAAAAAGGCATTTAATATCTTGGTAAAAAAGCTGTTGAGATGTGACTTTATTATGGATCAGAAGCATTAAGAAATCGTGCTTTAAAAAAAAAAGCTATTGACTATGCTTTGGATAAAATCAATCCAGCAATTCAAAATGTCGGATCACAAGCTTTGAATCAATTGTGAACAAAAATTAGACCAAAGAAAAAATATAAAACAAACAGAAAGACCTTGATGGTGGTCCTCTAGACATTCAAAAAATTTATCAAAGCTTGGAGAACTTCATTTGAGGACTTCAACTGTGGACCTGGTACAAAATTAGAAGAGAGATTAAATAGTGATGATACAAAATATTGTAATCCTATCAATAAATTAGATGCTATTTGTCAAGCTCATGATATAGCATACAGCAAAGCCGGAGATGATTTGTCAAAAAAGCATGAAGCAGATAAGACTAAACAAGACGCTCTATTCGACAGAAAATGAAGAAAAATCTAGTGTAGTCGAAAGATGGAATCGTACGATTAAAAACAAAATGTGGAAGCAGTTTACTATACAAGGCAATACACAATATTTAGACTTTTTGCCTAAGATATTAAAACAGTATAATAACACTAAGCATAGTTCAATAAAAATGGAACCCACAGAAGCATCTAATAAAAAGAATCAAGGTTTAGTTTATTTCAATTTATATGGTGATATGGAGCAATCATCATACAAACCAAAATAGGTGATAAGGTTAGAATCATCAAATATAAATGAAAGACTTTTGATAAAGGTTATACAACAAATTGGACTGAAGAGAAATTCACAGTTGATAAAATACTACACAGTAATCCAATAACTTACAAAATAAAGGATCTCAATAATGAAGAGATGCACAGCAGGTTTTATGAGCCTGAATTATTAAAAGCAAAACAAGATGTTATTAGAATTGATAAAGTTATAAAAAGAGATTATAAGAAGAAACGAGCCTTGGTAAAATGGAAAGGATATAGCGATGATTTTAATTCTTGGGTTCCATCGAAGAGTTTAACTGATTTATGAAAAATAAGTTGTGGTAAAAATATATAATTTTTTTCTGTTAAAATAATATAGAAGAGTTATTTGAATTATTTGCTTGGTAAATCTGATCCTTATCATGATGATGAATTAAATGATAGATTATAATCCTAATTGTAAACACGCATTGGAACAGATTTATGAAGATGAAGAAGATGAACTAGGATTTGATTCTGAATATGAATCAGATGAAGATGATAAACCCATTACTTACACTGATAATGAAGATAGTTTATTTAAAGTATTTGACATCATTATCAGTAAAATGTCTCAAATAAAACGAATGGTTTCAAATATTATACTTGATGGAAATAGGTATGAAATTAGATTAGTTCATAAAAGAGATATTACTGATGAAGATGTTGAAAATATTTACGATACATATGAAGATCATGTAAGTATAATAAATAAAATCTAAGCATATAATGTAATGAAAAACTTAAAACAAATAATTGCTGTTTTGTTTAGCTTATACAAGGGTTCTTAAGAGAAACAAAAACAAAAATAAAAAATCTATATATTTATTTTCAGTATATAAATTATAAAATGATTTTTGAGAATTCATTGATTAGAGATTTTTTTGATTAAAAAATATTTGATGTTTAAACATAATATTCAAGAAATTTTTATTCCAAATTGTATTAGTATTGGATTTGGTTTTATTCATTGTGGTTTGATATTTAAAAAATTAAAAGTAACCAATGAAATTAATGATACATTTATTTATGATAAACTTAATGATTCAAGTCAAAAATAGTTTAAATGAAATAAAATATATAAACCATAATCTTGAAATTGTTTAAAATTTATTTTGACACATGATTATTTTTGATTAAATTTAGCGTTCATTTTTTATTCATATATACCATTGATTGTTTTTTCAAAATACTTGATGTTAGTATAAATACACAGGTGATTATACAAAATCGTGCGCTCTCATTGGCTCCCTATCTCGGATTATCAGCCGATAAATCACCTCGACGGAGAAAATGGCTGCCAGTAGTCGTTTTGCCACTGTAAGTGAAGATGATTTCGCATTGAAATGGTTTTTTTTTCTCTTTTTTGAAATAATCGCCTGTGTATTTATACAAAAGCAATTATTCGCCTCAGGCTCAAAATCTATTTAAATATTATAGTATTATATAAATTAAAATGGAAAACAAAGTTCATCATAAAACTAAATATTTTACTCAAGAAGAAAAAAAAACAAGCAATAAAACAATCAAAAACAAAGTATATGCTAAATAAATCATGGCATTATTACATTAGCAGGAAAATGGACTCGTTTAAAAAGCAAGAAACACAAAAAAATCTGAAAAACATAGAATAATTTTTTAAATTTATTTGATTTTTTTTAAAATGGCTTAAAGAATATTTTCTTGTAGTATAATATAAAAAATGAATGCAAAATTTAACTCAAAAAATTTATCAAATAAAAATATAAAACAAATATTAATAAAAGATATGAATAATAATTTAAACAAAAAATCAGGTTCTGGTTTTTTAAAAGATTTATCTCAAACATTTGCAAAAAGCAAAAAAAAATTAGGATTCAAATGGTCGGATCTTCTTAAAAAAGCATCAAGAGAAAATGTTATCTTCATTATAAATAAAAACGATGAAGTTTTACTAAAGGGTTTAATTCAATTTAAAAACAGATCAAATCTTTATAAAATTCACAAAAGACATAAACAAATTGAAAAATTGGTGGACGACAAAAAAAATTGTGTTTATAACTTTGATGATGATATATTTCAAAAGGAAAACACAAGTACACCAAATTACAAAAATTATTAGTACAAAAAATGTTCAAAAGATTTATCTCAAACATTTGCAAAAAGCAAAAAAAAATTAGGATTCAAATGGTCGGATCTTCTTAAAAAAGCATCAAGAGAAAATGTTATCTTCATTATAAATAAAAACGATGAAGTTTTACTAAAGGGTTTAATTCAATTTAAAAACAGATCAAATCTTTATAAAATTCACAAAAGACATAAACAAATTGAAAAATTCGTGGAAGACAAAAAAAATTGTGTTTATAACTTTGATGATGATATATTTCAAAAGGAAAACACAAGTACACCAAATTACAAAATTATTAGTACAAAAAAATGTTCAAAATAAAACATTCAATTATTTTACAAATGAATTCAAAATAAAAATATCAAAACCTTTAAATAATTCAAAATATCTTTATTTAATATTTCAAGATATACTTGACACAGTAAAAAAAAAGGAAAATTAAAAAATAACGATATGTTCAGAATTATTGTCCATAATGAAGATCTGACAAACCCAATATCAACAAAATTTAAAAAAAATAGAAGATTTTGGATTAAATGAAACGGAAGATTTGGTTAATACTGTTGAATATCATAATGTTTCATTAGATAAAAGTGAAATTACTGTTCAAAGTGTAAAAATTCGTTCTGGTTTAGGCAGATTGAATTTGTCAAAAGATACAACAGCAATGTGCTATTACAATAAAAAATAATGACAGTATTTGTCTAGCAAGACGTATTGTTACAACTTATGCAAATAACAAAAATAATTCATGCAAAATTAACAAATCAATAAAAAGGAAAGATTGGTGTTTTTCTTGTAGAGCATTTACTGAAAATTATATTTTTTGTGACTTTGAATGTACTCAAAATACTGGAACTCATGAAGTTAACTTAGCTATTGTAAAAGATTATATTGGTAATGAATACATTTATGAGAACATTGAAGACTTGTAAAAACATGATAAATGATAAATTTAAAGGATACACAGTTATTGCTCATAACAGCAAATCATACGATTGTTATTTTATTTTAAAATGGTTAGTTGACCGAGGAATTAAACCATATTGTATATACAATGGAGCTAAAATCATTTTTATGGAAATACCAAAATTAAAAATTCGTTTTATTGATGGTTTAAACTTTCTTCAGATGCCATTGAAATCGTTTCCTAAAACATTTCGTTTAAATGAAATCAAAAAAGGATATTACATTACTACTCAAGATGCTTATACCGGGGGTAGTCTTTTTCATGTTCTCCAACATAAACATTATTATTGTCAAATGATCCATACAATACAATGTACAGACTGACATTCTATACTGGTCTCCATATCCGTTCATGTATGTAAGGAGTTCAATTATAATGAAATGTGGTAACTAATGATGAGTAAGTTTATTAATTTACAAATTCAGGTGTGTAACAATTTATGATTAGTTGAAGTACAAGTACACATGAATTGAGTCCATTAAATTAAATTTTTGAGTTCTTTCCTTGTAGGCAGCTGATGTGAAGTGTGTCTGGAGCTTACGCCAGAGTCTTTTGCTGATGGATTTTGAAGACAACTCCTCTGCATGTTTGAAGCAAGTCCTAAACCAGTGCATGATTCATCCCACGTACCTGAAGTTGGAGGAGGTTATTGAACTTGTTGTATTAAGTCATTAACCCATTCACACGTCAAACGCCCTAGGGTTCCCCTATTGACAAGTAAACTTGTCTGGCGTTAGACAGTGAGAGTATAACCTATTAAGTGTCACTCTCAGGGTTCAGTTGGTTAATAATTGTTATACATCATGAACAAGCTTATGACAGCAGAAATCTCTTAGTAAAGCAACTGCGGTGTTTCAAAAACTACACAAAGTCAAGAGGCACTGAAACACGGCTTTAGAACTCAACCAAAATAATAATCCTTTAATTATTATTATTCTTAAAACCTGAACTTACATGTACATATAGTTACATGGGAGGAGTTCCTGATTGACAGGACTACACCACCAAACCCTTTGCACAGAGGAACACTGTACCATCTTTGGACAAGAAACCTTACTATAAGCAATTCCTTGTACATGTAGCATCTGGATGAGAAAATGCCTGGCCTATGTACGTAAGAATTATATGGTACTGCAGTTTCACAATAGCCGTAAAAATATAGCCAAACCACAGTAGGTTCGTATTGCATTCAAACCCAATGTCTTCCAAAGTATGCAAATAGCTAATTGTGTGGAAAAAGAATGTAAGTGCACAGAAATTTCACACCAATGCTGAATCAGTCTTGATCCCCTCCTCTTAAGCATCTAGCTTGGCTGCTTACAGATTATTTTGCATAACCAATGACTCTTGTTTATTGTTATCAAAGGGAAGACGTTTTCTAAGCTATTTGTTTGGCTTAAACCCTGACCTGTCCAAGGAGTTTCACAAGACAATCAAAAATCAGATCCCATCTTGTGCTGTGTAAGTTGCATTTTGACAACAGTGTACAATGTTACACTCGTCTAGAATCTGCAATACACTGTATGCATGTATGTTACATTACCAAACGTGTACGAGGGAGAAGTAATATCATTGTACAGCATGCTCTCATTGTGTCATGACAACGTGATAATGATGATGATTATATTGAAATAAACATGCTGTCCATTTTTGCAGGAATTCCCTTTATCTGTATGGTGAGGTGTACTTCCGTGCTTGGAGAGTTGCTTCTGGAGTGTACTTAAAGGTTTTTTTTTTTCTGAATCACAATAAGAGTAAAATGTTGCATTATAATCCACTCTATCGTCAACCTGATGCTCAGCAGATTGTTACACCATTGCACTATAACTTGATCTAATGGAGCAACTAAGTGTTACAAAGAGTATTTTGTGCAGTAGTTACAAGAATGTGAAAACATGTAAGGCTTTATTATATTTTGGTCAGATTATTCTCTTCATTAGCTACAGAGCTTTGAAATAGGAGATTCATTTATATGTATATGATATGTAACAGTTGTATGTAATACATATCTTTAGCAAGCAAGAAGGCAAGCTTTTGTTTCTTATAAAGGTGCTGGAAGAAAACTGCATTCAGGACCTGATGTATTGCGCTGTGCATGCTCAACGCACAGGAACTCAATCCATGGCATCCAGACTTCGAAAGGTTTGCTATTGCTGTTCATAATTCTGTCATATTTATTAGGTTTTCAAACTGGCACATTGTGTTTCTAGCATTCTTATTGGTTGTTTAAATCGTAGTTATCAGCCTGTTTACAATATGATCACATCAAGTATTGATGAAAAATGTTCAAGTATCCAAGCATTCAGAAGTATTGAAATTTAAGCAATTTATCATTTTATTGATGTTGGTGCTACTGTACATGCCATGTCATGGCTAGTTACATCGTCAGCATGACTTCATTTTAAATGAACCGGAAATTTTTACGAAAAATTATGTTGAAACCAACTGTTGCTTTACAGTTGAGATCTATTTATAGAGAGAAGATTAAGACCACATTTGTATACATGTACCTAGCAGTCTACTGGATTGCTGTCGCTTTTTTGTACCTGTACATGTACTTTGTTCTTGGCCCGTTCCTGTATGTGGCAAATTATAGAGCCACATGTATGATATCATTTTACATTCGTCTTTAAAGCCCTTTTTATTGATAAGAGATAAAAGGCTGAAATTAAAAATACCGATTCACCTAATAAGTCTTCACTTTATTGGCAGGTTTTGGAATACTTTAATAAGCAAAAAAGGCAGAGGGGGGTAGATGAAGCCCTCCTTCGACTGTATCAGCCAATCATATGGAGAGCTTTTAAGGTACACTGTAGTAGGTGTTTACGGTAACTTTCAATTGACAGCATAAATTTGTGGTAACAAATGCATTTTGTAGCTGTGGCGAACAGTGCCTGGGACTAATAATAAAATAGGAAGGGCCATTTATAGTAAGTGCATGTTTTCAGCCAATATTGTAAGTTCTTTGTTTTTTCCAATTCAAAGGTGTAGCAAGCATTACTTTTTGCAAAGCTTATCTTCTTGAAAATGAAGCACAATTCAGAGAAAAGTAGAACAGAACAATGTTCTTAATTAAGGCCATTTCCAGGCAACTTGCAAAATTTCACCTAGTTTTGAGCAAAACTGAAAATCGGCAGTCACTATGTTTATGACGAAAGAGTGACTGAGGTGGTCCTTGCACTTATCTGGACAATTTAAGCAATCATGTCTCTTTTAGACACCTGAAAAATTCAGACAGCTTCAACAAGATTCAAACCCATGTCCACTGCAATGCTTGTGTAATGCTCTACGAACTGAGCTTTGAAGCAACTCATTTGGGAGTAGGTCATTTTTTTGGGCCATGTTTATGTGAGTTCTTGAATACCTGATAAGGAAGACCAGGCTGTGATGAGACTGTTTTGTCATTTCACGTGATGAAGAATAGGCCCAGTTTTTAAGAGGCTACTCCAGTGAACTGACATGTGCTGTATGTTGGGCCTCTTGTTCATTGCCATTTTTGGGCATGCCTATATGTATAGAACCTGTGTATAAAAGCTTTGAGTGTTGAGGCACCAAATTTGCGTTCAGTTATTGTGTTCAATAAGTGTGTGTTTCCTGGTGCTTACAATGTAAGTAATAATAATTTGTTAAGTACCAAACTATTTGATCTCGTGACGAGAACTGAACTTCAAGAACCTAACCCTAACCCTAACCCTAACCCTAAAACCATGAGAGTGTCATTACTAAAATGAGGGTGAGGTCAAGGGCGAGGGTTAGGGGTAGAGTTAGCCTAACCTACAATTGTAGACCTAGGTTAGACCTACATGTACATAGAGTAACCTAGACCTAGGTTAGGCTAACCTTAACCTCACCCTCACCCTCATTTTAGCAACACCACCATGGGAGAAATTGGTCAGCTAAGAGAATTTGACCAAGCGAAATAGTTGTTTGAAAGGTTACATGTAAATCCAGCTCCTTGAGTGCAGTCTTGCTAAGGGAAATTGGACCGGAGACTCGTGACCTTCTGAGAGATCTTTTGACTCTGGACAAGCCAGTTGCTAAGTCATACAGGAATTTGTGGAAATTCTCAACAGTCATCTCCATCCAAAACCTCTTATGACCGCTAAGCAGTTTAATTTTCATAATAATATAATTGTTTTTGGAATGACTCCAGATCTTGGGCAGATTTTGCTGCACCACTGAAGAATCTCACAGCTCACTGTGGATTGCTAGAGAAGTCGGTTCAGAGAAAACTTCTGGGCGAGAAAACCTTGGATTTGTCAGAGCACTGGAGATTGCACAATCCAAGGAAATGGCCAAAAAGAACTCCTCGAGACTCAAGGACTTAGGATATTTTGGGGATGCTTGGGAAAAAAGCTCATAAACCCAGGAAATTTACCAAGGATAAGGGAGAGAAGTCTAAAACTGCATGTCATCGTTGTGGGAACACTGAACATGGCCGCTATGAATGTAAATATGAGAAATATTGCTGTGATGCATGTGGTAAATTGGATCATCTGAAAAAGGTTTGCCAATCCAAGGAGTCTAAGGATGTCAGGTACATCAAGACTGCTGGTAACTGTGATATGGTGCTTGATTCCTTAGGATCTTTACAAACTGTGAGCAGGATTCCCAAGCCACTATTGTAACTATGATAGTAGAAGGCAAGGAATTGGTATTGGGATAGGACACAGGAGCATCCGAAACAGTCATGCCCAAGAAAATGTTTAAGGAGAAATTGGGTCATCTGAGGCTGAGGCCAGCGTGCACCTCCCTAAAACCGGAGTACTAAGTACTGCGTTAACTTTATGTGGAGAAACTGAGGTGCATGTATCACAGCCAGAGTGCTAAGTTACCTCTAATTGTTGCTGAGGTTGATGGAAAGCCTGCTATTACTGCTCGTAACTGGCCGAGTGTTGTTAAGGTGAACTGGTCCAAGGATCTTTTTAATGTTTCTTCTCTTGATTTAGTAAACTGACTGCTAGGTATAAGTGTGTTTTTGGTCCTGGCCTGGGAAAAATCAAGGAGTTCGAAGCCAGGCTGTGTTTTCACTCGGAGACTAACCCTAAGTTTCATAAGGCCAGACCTGTGCCTTACTCCTTAAGACCTGCAGGGTTAAATCCCCTAGAGAAGTAGGCGGTTATGTGTTCACGGTGTCATGCAGTGCGTGGGCTGCCCCAGTTTGGGTCGTGTCCTAGCCAAGTGGCAGTATACGTCTATTTTGGGAAGTGAATTAAGTGTTGAATGCTGACAAATACCGCGCACCAAATCCCCGAGACTTGCTAAGTGCTCTGGTAGGAGGAACAGATTTACAAAGTTGAATATCATTATGCATATCAGCAGTTGTTACCGTCCTCAAGTGTACTGACAGTGTTGTGTTACATCAACAACAATTGATTACTGGACGAAATGACCAGGACACACCTTCCCAAAGCAGGTTGTTGAGTGGTCATGGCAGTGTCGAAAGATTAGACAGAAATTGTCCATAGTACTGAAGCACTCCAAGGAAGGGCTGCAGCTCTGTAACATTTGTAGATGATGGGGCTTTAACAATGGCTCTCAGCTTCTGGACCCCCTCAGCATCAATCACATGACCAAGGAACTGGGCCTTCTCCTGCAGGAAACTACACTTGGATAAGTTAAGTTGAACTTGATAACATTCAAGCCTACTCACCACCGGCTCGGACCGATTTGGGTGCTCCTGGTCATGGCAGCCAGAGTGCCAAAAGGTTTTGGAGTCTGCAAAGGAACTGCTGCAATGTTTGAAGGTTCTTGCTGACCCTGATGTGATACCTCTTCGTATAGTGTTGGAGTTGTGTTATCACATTTGATGCCAGGTGGCAGGGATTCCAATAAAAGCTGGTTTATACAACTGCCTATAGAGACTGTAGAAACTCGTTATTATGTCCTGTAATTTTGGAAGAGAACATGGTTTGATTGACAGATGACTGATTCGTTTTGATAGAGTTTTGTCGCAGTGAACATTTTTGCTTCGGCTTGAGTGTGTTTTTTTGGTCGTTTTGGAACAAAGAGTCCATCAAAACTATCTTGAAGATTTGTTTGTTTGTTATTTAACAGAGCCTCGTGCCACTGAGCGTTTAGCCAACGATTAGGCTGCACGGTGATCACAGCCACTTATGGAAAATGGTTTTTAAAGCCCTGGTGTGGTAAAGAGAAGTACCTTTACGGAAGGAAGTTTTACCTTAGAAACTGACCATAAGCCAATCTTGACCATTGTGGGTCCTAAGTCATCAGTGTCAACCCTGGCTTCCGCACAGCTGCAGAGATGGGCTTTGATTCTGTAAAGGTGGTTTCTGCAAAACAACAGAACATATCAATGCAGATGGGTTATCGAGACTCCCAGCTGACAAGGCTAGCACCAAGGTTTTCCATTTCACTTACATGTATGTGAATGATCTCCCAGTAACAGCTAGTGATATTGCTAGTGCAACAAAGAAGGATCCAGTATTGAGCAAGGTGTTACAATTATTGGTTAAATTTGGTTGGCCACAACAAGTACAGGGGGATTCCCCAAGCCCCTACTTTACCTGTCGAGGTGTCTTGAACTTTCTAGGGAACAGGATTGTGTTCTCTGGGGGTTTCCAGTTGTGATCCCCAAGGCATTACAAGACAGGATCCTTGAAGACCTCCATGCTGATTATCCTGGTGTTTCTGAAATCTTTAGCTAGGAGTTACGTGTTGTGGCTCTGTCTCAACAAGGCAATTGAGTCTGTGGTGCGAAATTGTACAGCATGCCAGTCTACTCCGAAACAGACTGTTACTTCACGCCTGGTTCCATGAAAGTGGCCTGTCGGAGTTTGGCAACGATTGCATATGGATTATGGACTTTCTTGTGGTGGCAGATGCCCATTTGAAGTGGCCAGATGTATTCTCTACAGGATCTTCTACCACCCATAAAATTACTGAGGTTTACTGAAAGTTTTTATTCTTGGCATATGGTCTTCAGGAAAAGATTGTATTCCTGGCTATCACCGTGCATCAAATGGGAGGGCAGAGAGATACGTTCAGACACTGAAACAAACCTTGCAGACGACTACTGTAAGATTAAGCGAGGGAAATCACTTCAGCAGTGGTTATCTACAGCTGCAGTTTTCTGTCTACACTGTCACTAATCCTACCGCCCTGAGTTGTTCCTTAAGAGGAAACCATGCACCTGACTGTCCCATCTTCAACCAAAGCTGGCTCAGCATAGTTTTCCTTTCTTCACTTTCACTAATCCTACCTCCCTCCTACCAGGGAACGTCAGACCAAGGTAAAGAAGTGGCATGACAGTGGCTGCTCCAAGACTCGTGAATTTCTTCCAGGCGATCAGGTACTTGTGCACAACTTCAGAGGAAACGATAAGTGGCAGGGTGTTACAGTGATTTTGCGGATAGGTTGCTTGGCATACAAAGTACGAGTGCAGGAACGCATTCGCCATGTGCACATAGTTCTGCTACTACATGCAAGTCCCAAGCAAGAAGTGATACCTGTCTTACCCAACCTTAGGGGTAACCCTTTCCAAGTTGCCTGAACCGTAACCACCTACTAGACCTTCAGACCCAGGCTCCGCTCCTGTTACTGAGCTGTCCTTACCTGCAGTTACTATTAGCTCATCAGAGACACCCAGACGGTACCCAAATGTGTTTGCCTAAGTTGGTAAAAGGCCTCCGCTTGTAATGAGTGGAACTTAGTGGAACTGTTTATTTAAGTTGAAAAATTTATAGGAAAAGGGAGATGTTGTATGTTTAGCTTTGAATTGAGTGTTGCTCAAGGTACTAAATGTGTGTTCAGTTATTGTGTTCAATGTGTGTATGAGTTCTTGGTGCTGAAGTAATTATTAACAATGAGCTATGCTAAAATTGTGCCTGATTGAAGGTAAGAGCTGGAATCTCAGAGTTTCATTATCATCCTGCTTTATCTCTAGGTTCCAAATCCAATGGTAAGAGCAAATGCGGCAGCTCTGTTGACAGATGTGTTTCCACTTCAAAATCCAGATGCGGGAAATGAACAGATTGATGCTCTGCTGCAGAAGCAGTTTGACATTCTGAAAGTAAGGGCACAAACAAAGTTCATTGTGTTGTTATTTACTTTTTACCAGCCAAATAGCTCCCATGGCAGAGGCATGCTTCATTTTTTTCCCTAACAAGAAGGAAAGGATACCTTTGCACAGACCTTCACAACTTTGATGAATAGTAACTCTTAATTTGTTAAAGTCGGCTATAACCAGTTTGAATTTAATGCTTGCCTGATGGCAGAAGAGTAGAGGTGACGTTGCATGGATGTTGTGTCATGCATGCATGACTGAACATTGGGAACATGAGGTTACCTTCTTGCTAGAGAGTGATAGAGAGGGAAATCAAAGAAACCTCTGCACAGTGTTCAATCAGACTTTGTGGAGGGCTGATGTTTGAAGGATTAGTCTTCCACTGAAGGGTTCATCGAGAAATAAAACTTTTTTCTTACGAATCGGTGTGTGAATCCGTTCAGCTTAGTTAACCTTTTCACACCACATTGTATATAGTTCAAGTTTTCAAAATATCTGACTGCTGAAGTATTGTGAAAATGAAAAACAGGGAAATGTTTAATGGTTTATTGTTGAGGGCGTGGTGGTCAGAAGAGAATCTGTTTCGCTAACCACCAAAGTTTGGGTGGGCAAGTACAGTTCAATGTGATCTTGAAAGGAATGATTATTTCTGTTATGGAACCATCTACATGTACATGTATGGAAGTCGCGAAGAAGTGAAAATAAAAGTTGAGGCTTGAATGGGACTTGGACTTTATTTTACATCTGTAGATCAACTGTGAAAAAAATAACTTTATTCTTTAAAGCATTGCATTGATACTTAGCTTCTTCATTTACCCAGGTACATAAACTTAAAGCTTATTATTCCTTTTGATAGCCCTTCTGTTTAGGGTCATTTAGCCCAACGGGAAGTTTATTGTTCTCAGAAATGGCATTTTTTATGTGACATGTGTTCATTATATTTCAGGATCTGCTTGAGGACCCATGCCCTACAGTCAGGGCCACTGCAATTCATGGTGTTTGTCGTATCACAAGTGTTTTCTGGGAATTAATTCCTGCACACATCATTAAGATGTTCCTTTCAACACTGGTGAGAGAATTTTCCCCGCATAGGCAAAAATGTGCAGGTGCAGGTTTATGCCAAAATGACTAAACTCCATGCAAGCTACATGTAGTTCCACTTTCACAAAGTTATGAACCTTTAACCACCAAAACAAGCAAAAAAGAATTCCAAGTAGACATTTCGAAATAAACTTTTTTCTGTGGGGTAGTGCATTGAGAAGAAGCTGTTGGCATCGTGCGAATTTTTTTTCATTTCAGTACAAAATTCATATACAGGTATTTACCATTTTCAACAGATCACTGACCTGGCTTTTGACATGTCTTCTAGTGCTGTTAGAGTGGCTGTTTTTCAGGTGTGCTGTTTGAAGTATTAAAATAAATTCTATTTTCAAGTTTTTATTTTATTTTCTCCAACTTGTTTCTGGGTTCTTATTTATCATGAAAAATCTAGAAAGCTGTGGAGTCAAAGGAATTCAATCTTTTCCTTTTCCAGTAAATCATTTTTGTCAGGTGGGTTTTAAGTGTGAAAACTTGATCCCATTCATAACCTGAAATTAAGGGTGTTTTTTGTGTTGTCAGTGAAAAAGATGAGGGAAGAAAACTACATAATGTAAAATTGTCTTGAGGGAAAACGTTGTTTTCAACTACATGTATTTTAGAAAGCAATCATTGCTATTTGTCAATTCAATTTCTCCAAAAAGGCGAAGTATGGCTGTCATACTTTAAAAAGTTGTCAAAATTCGATCAATGGCTTTTGAATGCAAAAGATTACCTTACATCCTTTATTGTCTATATACACTGTACACTGTACTTACTTGATTAAAGTTAATTATCATTGTTCCGTTTTGCTTGAAGGGTTTAAAAGTCTTGCTGGACAATCGCCTCAGTCACCCTCTTCTCAAGACACTGTTTGTTCATCTGCAAGACTTTGTGCATGATTCATCAGAGAAAGTGCGAATTGCATTTCTAGATGTTCTTATTTTTGTCAAAGGCCTGAAAGCAATAAAGGTCAGTTAAAGGACATTGTTTTGTTTTTGTACGTTTACATTTTAAAGATAGGAAAGACTGACTTTTCATAACTGAGGCGACAAGGACACTTAAATAATAACTATTTTCATACCGTAGAATTCCGAAGTAACAGCCCCCGTTACTTTTGGATTTAACAGGCGTAAGGGCCGTTACTTTCAGATAGTTAAAAAAAACGGTTTGTAATTCAGTAGTGCTCTATCAAAAAGGACACGTGACGTGAGATCAAAAGTTCATTATAATTTATTTAGTTGTTCAGATTACTCTCTGGTTACGCAACCAGACAAAACCAGGCTGTAACAATTTTAATAAGTTTTTTGCCTGACAACGTGCAACGGAGATGGGTTTCCGACATGTATTTTTCGTATTGATACTCGCAGGTGTAAATGACTTAAGTCAGTAGTGAATGCGTTCGTAATGTGTATATCGTAATATGTAAGTTAGTGTTCGTAAATTTTTCAGTAGGATTAAGTTAAGTTAATAATAAACGAAGGATCCCAAAGGTTTCTGGCTTTGCTGAGGCCACCCAGGATGTTCCATCCACATTACGCATTACGCTTACAACATGGTACCGGTAATTCGTTTTTAGTTCAGGAAAACTGAGACAGTATTTTCTGTATACCTTATGATACCGTATTAGAGTTTTCCCACGTTCCAGTTGCTGGATTCCAGGAGACAATTGTTTGATATTCCGCTGTAGTTTTCTTAATCAATCGATCCTCAACTACGCTGGTACGTGAAAGACAATACAGATCAATGCAATGTACATGTTATTGCTTTAAATGACATTGTTGAAGGGGCGGTTACTTTCGGGATTTAACAGAAGCGTCAAAAATTAACGTTACTTTTGGGGAGCTGTTACTTTCGGGGGGAGGGGGGGGCGTTAGTTAGTTTCAGAATTCTACGGTAGTCATTTCATCGTATTTCATCATTTCATCACTTAAATTTCCTATTAAGTGAACTTCAATACAATAAATTTTACTAGTTCAAGACCAACCTTCCTGACACATTCATACCATAAGGACTTGTCAGCCTTGTCTTTCTTTAACATCTCAGCATTTCCTCCTTTTCCTGTTGACAGTTTTGGGACATAGTACCACTTGAACAGTTACTTTGTCAGCTGGAGGTTGAACAATCTGCATCAGTAATCAGAAGACTTGTGAAGCTGCTTGTGAATTCATTTCATCCAACAGGGAAAGGCCCTGATGTCCAGGTGAAAATTGCAACCCTCCTTCTCCTTCCCACATCTTAAGGAATAATGTTAGCACCAGGATTCCACTATTTTAACAGCATTTGGGTTTGGTTGAAAAAAAAACAAGACAATAGCCTGGGACTGTAGGTTTTCCATACGACAGTTAACTAGGCCTTTAAATCCTGTTAACTCCCCATAGCTTCACATTTCACAGGACTGGGTGCCATATTAGTTCCATATAATGCTCTTACTATCCCATATCTCCCCCACTTATGGGCCAGATATGGGCCATAAGTTGCCATATCAAACCCATACTTTCACTTTGATATGGGCATGACAATTTGCATGGGTGTGTTAACGTCAGTTCTTGTCCAGTCCATGATGTAGAAAAATTTTAAGCCATCCTGTCAGATTTACATGTAAGTTAAACCAATTAGATTCAGAAGACTTCTGTAACCATGCACTATGTAAGGTTCAACTAAATGTAGTATTCAGCTGAAATCATGGACTTGAAGCACAGTGGAGCTGCATCCTACATGTATAACACGCATAAATGGATGGTAATGCTGAACGGTAATCAAAATTTCAAATGCAGAATGTGAAAAAGCAAGGTTCATTTACTGTATGTATGCTAGTTGAAAAAATATGTATCACCAAATTAAAGTGAGCACGTTTTTTTCAGTAGAACACCTAAAAGAGCTTTACCTACTTAGCCAACCAAACATGATTGACTGCTATGAAACAGAAATCGTTGCCTTGAAAGTTAATATTTTACTTCAACTTTTCTTAAATTTTCTCACAGATTTCTCGCTGTTCAGCTCTTTGGAAATCCAATCCTGTTGCAGCCAGAAAGTTCTACCAATATGTTCATCTGCACTCAACAGTCTCAGCGACAGGTTGATTTCATCATTATTCACCATTTGGCCACTCCAAAAATGCTATAATATTCACCATTCTTGTTTAGTAAGCTTTGCATTAATTATTTTAATAGCTTCCCAAATTAGGATTTCCTTTTTCATTTACACATGGGGAATGTGAATCTGCACTGTTGTTATCTCTTGATTTCCATATGTCTGTCGTCGAATATGAATAAATAATGTGCTTACCAAGCAAATTCACGATGCCATACTCATCAACTGTATCCATACATGTACCTCATGGCCATCACATAGAAATCATTTCTCATCACTGTTAAGTTGCTCAATCTTTTCAATATCAATCAATCTCACATTGATACTGCAAACCCCACTCATAAAGGAAAAGGGTTGAGGAGATGAGGAAAGTGGACTGTGCTCTGGACGGAAGTGGTGGATCTATTGCATAGGAGGTATCAGGTTGTCAAGAAGGGGACAGTTGCTTTGAGTTCGTTGATGAAGAGGAAGATCGACACCGGAAGCA
>NC_090883.1:20267019-20299519 GCF_036669925.1 Montipora capricornis | reverse complement strand
TTGAAACTCCAAGCCATTTTGTTTTTCAAAGCACCAGCAAGGTGGTGGGCCAAAGCTAAATGAACCTTAATTAAGGGCGTCTGTGTAAAATAATAAAGTAGTCATTTTTGGCCTTTGGGCATTATTAATTAAATTGAGTGTGGGAAAACTAAAACCAAAGTCATTGCTTTGACCAATCATAAGAGTTGGCAGTTTAAATGAGCGAATTGTGAAGCAAGGAAAATTCCTAAAGCCGGTATCAAGGGCGGGAAACTTGCTTCATGCAGGGCGTGATTTGTAAGTCGATGATCAGGCGTAGGAATGAATCATCAAAGCATGGAAGGAACTCCTTGATCTGAAATTAAGGTTCCATCAATAGAAGACAACAGGCATGAATGAGCTGTTAGATAAACGCTGTGTCTGGGACTGGCTAAAGTACAATATACAAAACCATGCAACTGCTTATTCCAAAAGAAAATCCAAACATGGACTTTACAAAATGAATATGACGCAGCAGCAAAGTTATATGAAAACAACCCTAGTGCTTTGAAGCAAAAGAATCACTCGAGCTGTTTTGTGAAGAAAAAGCCAAAGGTGTAATCTTTCGCGCAAGGGCTCTGTGGCATGAACATGGGGAGCGAAGCACAAAATATTTTTTAAATTTAGAAAAGCAGAATCATGTCAGAAAGCATATAAGAAAGTTGGTTGTAAGTGGCGTACGTAATAACCGACCCATTTAATATACTCAATGAACAAAAACGCTTTTACAACGGATATAAACCACATAGCTGTTAAAACATTTTAAAATAATCTTAACGTTCCTACAATATGGGAGGAACAAAAACGATTTTGCTCTAAGCTTAAGATCAATTACCAAACAGAAAAATACATTTATACAAAGAACAAAAACCTATCTACATTTTATAACAAATAGACGAAGGATTTTCCTTTTAAAGGTAAGTTTTGTTGTTTTGTTAAAGTAACTGGTTAAGGTGTTAGAATGTACTTATATTTATATTAAGTTTTTATAATCAATACTAAGAATCATACATGCCATCAGCAGATGCGCGGCTGTTTGGCCTTTTTATTTGCGTGTAAATAAATAATTCTTAACATTGTAATAAGTATTGGAAATTGGTAATGTTGGTAGTGTAAGTAACTTATGTAAGTCGCAACATTGTCATTCAACAGGCTACAACATCATACAACATTTGTTGGTCAACAAATGTTGCACAATGTTGAACCGTGTGTCACCAGTATGATTATTTTGGTGTAATGTGAAAACGAAATTCTATTGTGTGTCACGTGACAAAATACTCCACGATTCGTGGAGTATTTTGCGGGGGGTATAACGGTGTGTGCCAGGGTCTTCTCCGACCCGCCATCTTGAAAGCGGAGTAGACCCTGGGAACGAGGTTGCCAATAGGGCAACCACGATACATCACAATTATTCAAGATGGCGGCGCCCGGACATTTGAAAGCCAAAAGAAGCGATTTTCAGATTCTTGTTTTTCGAATATAAACGCTTTTATTTGAAGAGGTTTGAACAATTTTAATTGTACACATTATGTTCTGTGGTTTAAAGTTAAGGGTTTTTGCGGGTGCTGGACCACTCAGATCTAGGTATAGATGCTATTAGCTAAGTGGACAATGCTTGGCATATTCAACCATTTCAAATACAGATGTGGGAAAGAATGATAACTCGCTAGAGAAATATGTAGATTGTAAGGTCAGAGTCCTGGTGGAGGGTGGTAGGCTCAATTCCAGCTAGATCAAACCTTGGGGTCCATAAAGTCATCTGCAATTGGTTAAGGTTACTTGTCTTTCGGGATGATAATTAAAAATCAGTCTCACAAGACCTAAATGAACCCATTTAGAAGTAAAACAACCCACACATTACGATTCACAAACAAAGGGCAGCAGTACCTTGCTTCGGTTGCCTTTACTTTTTGGTACATAATCATTGATTGCACTAATGCATTCTGACATTATCTCCTTAATTAACACATGAAGAAGTGAGATATTTCATACTTAGTGTAATGAAAGTGAGGCTAGAGATGACCTTGTTTTAATAGAACCTCATTGCTTTTTTAAATGTAAATTCCAGCTAAACATGATTCACATAAGAAAAGCTGGGAGGGTTGTATCATAACAAGGTCAACACCAACCTCACTTGCATTTATAGGCCAAGTAACTAAGCACATAACTGTAAATAGGTCAATTGAAAACTGCGTTTGATTGGTAACCTTGTATAATTTTTAGAGTTGTAATGACAGCTTAATTGTGTTTTCAGTGCCAAGTGTCTGTCTTCGCTTTCCTCGCTACCTGCCGCTGCTCTTTGCACTGAGTATGGTCCATTATTGAACTGTCTGTGTGCCTGGGACCGAGTTTCTGAAGTTCTGGAGGTTATTGATGAGCGAATCAGTGCTGGTATAAGTGGAACCACAAGAAGTACAAAAAGGGTAATTTGCTTACATGTATCTTCGCCGTTTTTCCCTTATTTTTTTTTACTTTTTCATTTTTTCATTTGTTTTTTTGTTGGCGTATTATGTTCTGCATCATTCTGCCTTTTAAATATGAAAAAAAAAAAAGTTTATCATCTTTAATACCGCCCATTTTTCTTTGGCAGTGCTTGAAATAAGCAGCGTCCGGTCATCTGAGATGACCAGAAAGTTTACTGGGCGACCAGTTTTTGGTAAAATAAAAAGCTGGGTCACCCAAGGAAAAAATAATGGACAACCCAGCCAAAAATGGATAATGTACCACCCGACTTACCAGTAGTTGTCGGCTTTCCATTGTCAATGTCTGATAGTAGTGAATGTGAATTAAATAATTATAATTAAACCCAAACTTCCGTGCTCACTAAGAGCTATGGAATATTCAAGCTCGAACACCGTGTGATAGCATCTCAACATAACATGCATTTAATCACACTGGGTTTCCTAATGGGCAACCAAATTCACGGATTTGGCTGCCCGGATTTTATTTTTAATTTCAAGCAGTGCTATGGAGATGCTCCACTGCACAATAAGAAGCAAAAGAAGATTTTAAAATCCAATGATTTGTTAAAATAATGCAAAATTAAGTTGGTGCTGGAATGTTTAACTTTAGCATGCACTATGAAATCTGGGCTTCAAGTAATTTAAGCAACGAATTTTTTTCTTGTAGATTGAATGGAAAACACCACTTGTTTTGTTTAATCTAGGGAGAAGGAACAAGATGCAAAAAGAAATCTGTGACCTTTCAATTACCTTCAGAGAATAAACACACGTTGGCCCTTGACTTCCTCTCTTGGCTAATGGTAAGGAGAATGTGTACAGTGTGTGTTCTTGGAAAATACATGTAGGCAGAGATTTCAGGCTGGGGGGAGGGTTTAGGAGTAAAGTAAAGTAAAGTAAAGCAACCATATTTAACGTCGATAACTCGTAACAGTAATTCAACTGACAAACCTGAGGTCGACGGTGCGCTCATTTTACTCCCCCCTCTCCATCGGTGCTCCGTTTTACGAGTATTTAAAGCTACTTAGCTACACGGAAAGGAAAGAAGTTGAAACATGGATGCGAGATCCGGGAATTGAACTCAAGACCTCTTGCACCAAGGCCGCGCACTAAGCGACTGTGCCATCCTTGCTCCTTGCTCCTTGCTCCTTGAGTTAATGCATTCACCCAGTGACTCTTGAATCACCCCCCATTGGCGAGTAAAATATGTGCTGCGTTAGAATAAAATTTCATAATATTTAATTCCCAGGAGTCAATGGATTAACACGAAACTAGAGTGAGAATTAAAAAAGCTTGGCTTTCACCAAGCAGAAAACTGAAAGTTTTGAAAACGGATAAGTGTGGATCAGACTTTAGCTTCGTTACTGTTGGTCTGTGTTCTTCTATTGCATTCAGCTAAAAGTGCGGAAAATTCGGCAGAATGTCACATGATGCAGTGCGTTTCAGTTGGGCTTGACCGGACGGAACATTTTTTGACCACGTTTGAAGGTTGTCCACTGTGACCCGCCCTATCTGGACTGAAATGTTTCGTCTTTTTGTCCAAATTTTTGTTCATTGTTGTGTTATGCTTACAACAAGGTCTCCTTCATTGGTGTGAAATTAATGCAACCTCTAGGTGGCTTGGGTCGGGTTTATGCAATTAGAAGGGAAATAAATTCCTGAAGTTCAACCTGGAAGTTTGCCCAACAGAAAGTGCCCTTTATGCCTAGAGGGATGGGAAAAGAAAACAATATTGCAGGGCTCGAGACTAACTTTTTAGCTCACTAGCCTCGTGGCTAGTATCAGGTCTGATTTCACTGGCCAAATCTAAATTTGCACTAGCCAGTCTCATCATGCGCAGTTTCATTCATTTGCATAAACTATCATGAAAAAATTCCACATATTCTCATATCCATCCTCGCAACAAAGGTGTAAATATGCTGCAGTGTACGGCCTCCCGTATTTTTCTCATGAAGGCAAAGTTTTTGTGACCTCGAGGCCAATTCTCACAGAACCATTGCCAAAACTTTGCAACTCACAGATGCAATGGGGTATGGAAAATGCGGAATAAAGTAAATCAAGAAATAAACCGTACATAAAACTAAACTGCTCGTTTGGAAGTCTGTGGAAAGGCTGTTCCTTTGATTAGAGCTATATTGGATTAAAATTTTAACCTGAAATCGCCATTCTACGCATGAAGCACAAAAGCAGCGGAATGCAGGAAAATAATATCTTAAATCAGATATAAAGGAAATTCGAAAGGACAGACTTGCCCTCATATAAGATTTTCTTTTTAATAGTTTCAAACAGCAATCCATATGTTTTATGTTTGAATGGTTTTCGGAGTCAATTAATATTCGGCGGCCACAGTGCTCGTTTTCTCTCTTTTTATGTGACATTGACCATTCCTAGTAAACGAGATAAGTCGCTTCACATTATCTCTTTCTTATCTCATTATCTGTTCCACATGATTTCAAACATAATTAATCATTAGTAATGTGACGTAGGAAAACTGTAATCCATGTTGGTTTCCTCCTCAGTTTTTTTTTTTTTTTCAACTGATCATTTTCTGAGGCAGTAAATTCCATAGAATCCGCTCACAGTTAGTGTAGTTAGTTTCTATTCTCTTCTTTTGCCTTATCCATAAGAAATAATTTTCATTTTTGTTTTCGTCCAGAACTCTACTGCTTCACAATATTTACTAGTCTAAATGGCTAGTGGAAGCTCAAAATCTACTAGCCAAAACTGAAATTTCACTAACCCGTGGCTAGTTGGCTACTTATAGTCTCGAGCCCTGAATATTGGAAATGGGACTACTAAGACGTATTCATGAGGGACGCTTTCATTTCAAATCTTTAAGTTATAGAAGGAATGAGATGATGTACCCAACATTTCAGAATGAACTCTCTCAGGAGAGACCTTAAATCTAGGACAGTGGAGTCATCACAAATCTCATTGAAAATTTCATGTGCACATTCATCTTTTACGACCAAACGATCAAAGGTTTGCAATTTTTTGGTAGCCCTTTGCCGTGAGTATGGTACTAGATAGTAGGTTGAAGAGGGGCCACTTGAAGCGGGATGCTTTCTGGATTGAGCAACCTCTTCCAAAAGGATCACTGCTTGGGTAGGATTACACCTTGCAGCTCGCCCAAAGTCTTTTTCCGACTTCACTTTTGTATTTTGTGTCAACTTTGTGGTATTTGGTTTATTAATTTAATTCATTTTGCTTCATCAGAGCGAACCAACTTGCCGTGCTGCAGTGCAGGAGTGTACTGAGAAGTTAAGACAAATTGCTGGCCATTTGAGGCTTATAATGGTAAGGAAATTAAGAGTTATGTGAAATTCTCTTTCTAGTTCTGTCTTTTTTTTGCTACAACGGTTTATCGCCATCTTGTATGTGATCGATTAGGCCAGGATGAATTGGAATGGTTTTGACTGGAATAAGATGAGACACTTTGTGACACCTATACAGTTGTAACATTTGGTGACATCACGTGGCAATACTTGACAACCTCAGTGTGAACCCGCTTTGGCAGATATTCAACTCTATGCATTTGTTCTCTGCTTGGTTAGGCACTGATCTCTAGTGGTTAGGGTTAAGCGCTGACTCGAAATGGTTAGCTTTCATACATTGTTCTGGTGACACCATATTTAAACTTAGTAAAACTTTATTGAGATCGTTTGGTACTTTATATGCCATTCATTCCAGTCACGACCGAATTGGAAGTAAAGCAGGTGGCAGACCAACGTCTTTTATGATATTTTTATATTTATGATGTATTTCAATAGCCAGAAAGCCATCTTCGGATTGGATAAATCTCTTGGCTCCATAAAAGTTAAGGACATGATTATTGTTATTATGATGGCAGATTCTATTTACTTTTGTGCATATCATTATTCCATCAACCAGCAGATTTGAAATCTTAGCTAGTTAATTACATCAATTTACATTCCTTTTTCCACTTAAACAAATTTGTAGAACTTCTTAACGATATTTACATTCTGGCTCAAAGTCCATTTCTGGCAGTGTTCGATGAGGTAACTCAGTTCCTTGTCAGTGCTCGTAATTGTTCTTAAGTCATTTCTCAATTGTTCATGGTGTTCATTGATTTGATATACGCTTGTACTTTTGTACTCTCTTTTAATGCCTGCGTGCAGTTTTATATATTTTGTTTGTATCGATCTGCAATTTTGTCTACTTGGCAGACACTGCCTTCAAATAGAGTCCAGATGTTGGTATCTTTATCGTACACAATCACGTCAGGCTTATTAGCTCCATTTTCCAGTGGCTTCTTAAGGATAAAGGGCACATTCCAATATATCTTTGCCTTCTCATTTTCAAGCACTGTGTGCGGTAGGCTCTGTTGGTACCATGGCTTTCCATGATCACTTTCCTGGAAATTGTACTTATCCAGTAAGCAGTGGTATATCAGCCCTAGCATCCTGTCGTGCCTGGCTGTGTAGAGTGTCTGGGCGATCTTTGAGCAGGCACTTAGCACATATGTTGTTGATTCTGTAGCAGTGTGGCACATTCTACAATTGGCGTCTGTGACGGGCATCTGTGCTTTGCTTTGCTGATATGTCTTTGTTGTTAGTAGTTGTTGTCGTATGGTATTATTATTATTATTATTATATTCAATTCTCTCCAGTTGTCGGGTGTTCTACTGGGTAATGTTTAAGGTGTCTCAGCAACTCCCCATAGCTTAGAGACACAACACAGGTGAGGATTTCCAAGAATTGCCAATACCAGTAATTGTACACTTCTAAGGAAGTCAGGTACATCTACAGTCATAGACAAAACTGCTGGGAAGGTTAGCAATTTGGACGTCTTCATTCTGAAATCCAAATCACAAAACAATGAGTTTAACCAAATTTCAGTATTGTGAGATTTTATTTATGCATTGGAAAGAACATTATAAGAACAATTCCAGAATAAGAAATGGAAGCCACGTGTCAAATACTGCAAGAGTTATAAGCGTTCAAATCAGATTTCCTACTCTCATACAATCATAGGCAAAACTGTTTGGAAGGTTAGCACTTTTGACGTCTTCATTGCTTCTCTCCCCTCCCCCATCATTCAATGTTGTGCAAAACTGAATGGTTTCAGTGGGAAATTGTTTGAGTTACCTTCCAACATTGAATTGGGGGGAGGGAGCTGTATAAGAGAAGGTGAAACTATTTCTTTTGCAATTTAACAGAAGCAAGTTGAAATACAGCTCTGGTGCGGTTCATTTACACGACCCTCCCAACTACTTTTGTCTATGATTGTAGCTTGCCAAACCAGGTCTTTGATATGCTTCCAAGAGCACCATAGGTATTATTGCTAGCAAAGATCAACTAGACTCTCTTGTTCAAGTAGTAAGGATCTTCTCGCAATACATTAACATGTCGTTTGGGAAAGCTTCTTACATCCACTGACAATGTGTCGTACTGTTTCAATACACACAATCTACACAGTGGTGTCTCTGAGATCTTATCTATGCTATACTTGATCGAGTTTGTTCTGAAAGCTTGTCCCTGAGCAGCAAGAATCAAACCTTCTGTCTCCTTTTTTAGAAATCCACTCCTGAGCCTTCTCCAAGACTCCTCTCCAGCTTCATTTGATATTTGTTGGACAAACGCACCATGTAGGGCTTTCTCCTTCCAGTTTTTAACTTTCTCGTCTTTCCTCCTCCTCTTATTGTCCTGCAGACTCTCTTGTTTAACAATCACTCTCTCCTTTAAGGCAGCTTGAAGCATCCACTCTGTGCTCTCTCTTAGGTAGCCATGAAGAGATTTCCTCTCCCTTCTTACACACTCCTCGATGCCGATCAGTCCTCTTCCCCCTTCCTTTCTCGGCAGGTACAGCCTCGCAACATTACTCCCGGTGTGCAGACAGCTATTCATTGCCAAGATCTTCCTAGTTCTTCTATCCATGTTGGCTACCTCCTCCTTTGTCCAGTCCATAATCCCTGCACTGTAGCGTTGAGTTTTGATCTACACAACTTCTTGACTCTTTTGATATACTCCGATGTTATCTTGCCTTTCATCTTGGTGTTCAGCATCTGGTCGAACTCTAAGATACTAAGGTATTTGTTGCCTTCTTCCTCTATTTCCCTGATATGCTGGTCGTCGGGTAGTTCTATTCCACTACTTCTTATTTCCAGGACAGCACACTTGTCTACCCCAAACGACATGTTAATGTATTGCGAGAAGATCCTTACTACTTGAACAAGTGAGTCTAGTTGATCTTTGCTAGCTCCGTACAACTTCAGATTATCCATGACTAGTAGGTGGTTAACGGCCTTCATGTCTTTTGCCAGTTTGTATCCTGCACTCATTTTTCGTAGTACTAGGTTCAAGGGTAACATGATCACTACAAACAGTAGTGGTGACAAGGAGTCACCTTCAGAAATTCCTCTCTTAATGTCCACCTACCCGAGAGCCATCCCTGATGTCAATACTGTCTTTTAGCAATCACTCTCTCCTTTAAGGCAGCTTGAAGCATCCACTCTGTGCTCTCTCTTAGGTAGCCATGAAGGGATTTCCTCTCCCTTCTTACACACTCCTCAATGCCGATCAGTCCTCTTCCCCCTTCCTTTCTCGGCAGGTACAGCCTCGCAACATTACTCCTGGTGTGCAGACAGCTATTCATTGCCAAGCTCTCCCTAGTTCTTCTATCCATGTTGGCTACCTCCTCCTTTGTCCAGTCCATAATCCCTGCACTGTAGCGTTGAGTTTTGATCTACACAACTTCTTGACTCTTCTTATATACTCCGATGTTATCTTGCCTTTCATCTTGGTGTTCAGCGTCTGGTCGAACTCTAAGATACTAAGGTATTTGTTGCCTTCTGCCTCTATTTCCCTGATATGCTGGTTGTCGGGTAGTTCTGTTCCGCTACTTCTCATTTCCAGGACAGCACACTTGTCTAGCCCAAACGGCATGTTGATGTATTGCGAGAAGATCCTTACTACTTGAACAAGTGAGTCTAGTTGATCTTTGCTAGCTCCGTACAACTTCAGATTATCCATGAATAGTAGGTGGTTAATGGCCTTCATGTCTTTTGCCAGTTTGTATCCAGCGCTCATTTTTCGTAGTAGTAGGGTCAAGGGTAACATGATCACTACAAACAGTAGTGGTGACAAGGAGTCACCTTGAAAAATTCCTCTCTTAATGTCCACCTACCCGAGAGCCATCCCTCCTGATGTCAATACTGTCTTTTAGTTCACCACGCTGTTGCTGATTATAGAGATCATATTCTTGGCTGCCCCAACCATCTCCAGGCATTTCAGGATCCATGAATGTGGCACCATATCATATGCCTTCTTGTCGTCTATCCAAGTTATTGACAACTTTGTCAACCTTCTCCGTCAGTTCTTCAGGATTTCCTTGTCTACAAGCAATTGATCTTTAGTTCCTCGGGATCCCTTCCTGCACCCCTTATGTTCATCTGTTAGCAGTCCATTCGTATCCAATTGGTGGTATAACGCCTCTCCCATAACTCTGTCAAGAGCTTCCACATCATGGGTAGGCAGGCAATAGGGTGGTAGTTGCTGGCCTGGGAACCCTTCGCTGTGTCCTTTTGGATCAAAACTGTTCTTCACCTGACCATCCACTCTGGCACATTCCCTTGACATACACAGGCTTGCAAGCATTCTTGCAATCTAGTGTGCAGTCCAGTCAGTTTCGTAAATCAGAACCCTTGAACAAGATCAACTCCACCTGCCTTGATCTTTTGTTTCAACATGCCTGAGACATACAAAGTGCCTCTTTCCTCAAGATGATATTTTCTGTTCACCCTTTCCCTCTCTCTTTGTTTCAGTCTCATGTTTCCTCTTCGGACTTCCTTTACCTTGTTCAGGTCTTTTCTCCAAGTTTTGATGTTCTGCTTAATCCTTCTCTCTTTCAGTCTCCTGATGTTCATAGTCTGGTGTAGCTGTGGCATGGAGCTCTGTAGTTTCAATCTCCTGATGTTGAAGTCTTACTCGTATTGCTATTTCCTCTTGCTCCACCGTCTCTAGCCACTTCTTGTTCTTAATTTGGCCTACTTGATCAGCCAATCTGTGCTCAGTGACGTAGTTAGTTTGTTGTTGATGTTACAGGCTTTCCACAGGTCTTGCAATCCTGTCCTGTACCCTTGCCTCTCTGGTTCATCCTGATGTAACATTCAAACAACCGTTTGTTATCCTCCTTGGACCATCATAATCTCTTCTGTCGTTGTTCAGCAGTAGCAGGATGACAACCGGGCCTGCGCTGCTGATCCACAGGACACCTGCCGGGGTGTTGTTGGCACTGCCAAAGGTGCCACCCAAGACTCTGGTGAGCGGGAGCGTCCATATTCACGTTGTAGGCTAAGGCACCAACCTGTCCTATCCCAGTGCCCCTCTATTACTATGATCATTATTATTATGGGGTAGGGGATTCCATATGGGGTCTCAGGAGGGAGTAGTGTCCCTGCCTTCCAGAGATGGTTTTCCACCACATTTCTCAAAATCGTGGGAAAGGCTTTAGTCTCGGGACCACTAGTGTCTGAAAACCGAGGTTGGGGGTAAGGAAGGGCATGCTCCCGTAGAAAATATGCGCTCCAATAAAACCCTCATGATGACAGCATAAAAACATGGGCACCAGCCAACCCAAAGGCTGGGGTGGTGATGACGGAAGTGATCGCACTTGAGGAAGGAGTGGTGAAAATTATATGTGCGTATGGTCCGCAAAGTGGCAGAACGGGTGCAGAGAAAGAGCGTTTTTATGATGATTTGAGGAGGGAGTGGGATCTGCACAAAATGGGTGAGCTAGTATTGGGTATGGGTGACTTTAATGGACATGTTGGGAAACTGATTCAGGGTGAGGGTGTGCATGGAGAGAAATGTTGAAGGAAAGATGTTAGATTTTTGTGATGAAAAGGAGTTGTGTGTGGCAAATACATGGTTCAGAACAGGAGAGAAGAGAAAAGTGAGGTACAGGGCAGGGGAAAATGAGACAGAGATTGACTTTGCACTGGTGAGAAAGGGAAATAGAAAGATGAGAGATGTGAAGGTCATCCCAGGTGAGCTTCAGCACAGGTTGGTGGTCACGGATCTGGTTAAGAAGAAGGTGGTGAGAAAGAAATCGATTGGAAGAAGGAAGATTTGGAAGCTGAAGGAAGGTGATACAAGGGCAAAATTTGAAGGAAGAGTAGGAGGGCTGGTAAGCGCTGATGCAACGGACTTGTGGAAATGTTTTAAGGAAGGGGTGTTAAAGGCATGTGATGAAGTATGTGGGAAGAAGAAAGGGAGGAGAGATCAAGGGGACACATGGTGGTGGAACGAGGACGTGAAGGAAGCAATAGGGTGAAAGAACGATTCACATAAGGAGATGTGTAAAAGTGGGGTTGAGGCGAACAAGGCCGGATGCAAGAACATGAAGAATAGGGCAAAGAAGCAATTAAACAGGCGGCTGAGAGGGCTGAGTGAGCATCCAAACAAGGTGTTGAAGCTTGTGAAGTCAATGAAAAAGGATGGGATAGATGTTGAGGGAGGAAGCAACGGTAGGCTGAATTTCAGTGAGAAAGATAGAGGGAAAGTCTGGAAAGAGCACATGGAAAGAATTATGAATGAAGAGAATGAGTGGGAATCAGAAGGTGGAGGCAGACGTGATGGAAGGGCCATTTGAGAGGGTTAGTCGGGAAGGAAGTGGTGAAGGCAATGGGGGAAATGAAAGCGGGAAAGGCTGCTGGACCCTCGGAGGTAAGTGTTGAAATGATAGCGGCTAGTGGGGAGATCAGGATTGGTATGATGGTAGAGCTGTGTCAGGGTGTGTTGGATGGAAGAGTAATGCCGGGTGAGTGGGCACTGAGTGTTGTGGTACCGATTTTGAAGGGGAAAGGGGATGCAATGAGTGTGGGGCATATAGCGGGGTGACGTTGCTAGAGCATGCAATGAAGATTGTAGAAAAGGTGCTTGAGAGGAGATAGCGGTGTATGGTGAAAGTGGACAAGATGCAATTCGGTTTTATGCCAGGCAAAGGAACGATACATGCAGTGTTAATTTTGAGGAGGTTACAAGAGGAGTACTTACAATAGAAGAAGTTGTATATGTGCTTTTGTGACCTGGAGAACGCATTTGACGAGGTCCAAACAAAGGTATTGGAGTGGGCAATGAGGAAGAGAGGTATACCAGAGGCAATGGTGAGAGCAGTGATGAGTTTGTATGAAGGTGCAAAGACAAGAGTCAGAGTTGGGCTAGAGTTGTCCGAGGAGTTTGACGTGAAAGTTGGTGTGCATCAGGGATCCGTGTTGTCCAGGGGTTTCAATAACTTCTGAAATAGCCGTCCATGATAGCCCATTGAAGGCGGCAGTTTGACAAGTTTATGATAGCATTTTTAGTGAAAATCAAGGCAAACTAGCAAAAGTGGCAAAGCAAAGCAGGCGGCAGTATACGGCGAGTAACCGGCTTCTGTTGAAACCCCTGGTTGTCGCCGTTGGTTTTTGTAATTGTGGTTGACGTGGTTACGGAGAGTGTGAGAAATGGTTTGATGAGTGAGATGTTGTATGCAGATGACTTGGTTTTGATGAGTGAGACGATGGAGGGACTGAGGGAGAAGTTCTGGAAATGGAAGGAAGCATTCGAGAGCAAGGGGCTGAAGGTGAACCTCAGGAAGACAAAAGTGGTAGTGAGTGGGGTGAAGTGTCTGTGAGTAAGGGAAATGGATCCATGGAATATGCGCGAAAGTAAAGAGGGTGACCTAGAGGTTGGGGAGAGATTTTGTGTGTGGAAAATGCAAGAAGGAAGCTGATGGATTAGTGGAACCGGTGGAGGAGTTGTGTGAAAAGGTGGAAATGGTGAGAGGTTTTTGTTTTTGGGGGGATAGGGTGAATGCAAGTGGTGGCTGCAAGACAGCTGTCAGAGCAAGGGCAAGAATCGGCTGGGTGAAGTTCAGGGAATGTGGAGAGTTGCTGAACTCAAAAAGGTTCTCGCTTAAGGTGAAAGGAATGGTTTATCGGAGTTGTGTAAGAGTGGCGATGTTATATGAGAGTGAGACGGTGTCTGAGGGAAAATGAGATAGCAATTTTGAGAAGGACTGAGAGAGCAATGTGTGGTGCAAAACTGATGGAGAAAAAGAGGACAGAGGACCTGATGGAGACGTTGGGATTGAATGAAACAGTGGTTCAGATGGCAAAGGCAAATGGAGTGAGATGGTACGTGTATGTGTTGAGGAGGGATGATGGAAGTTTGAAGTGAAGGGCAAGAGGAAGCAAGGACGACCAAAGAAGACGTGGGAGACCCAAGTGGAGAAGGAGAGCAAGAGCGTTGGTTTGGAGAAAAAGGTTGCCATGAATCGAGCGAGATGGAGAGTGGGAGTTAGAAAGATTGCTGACAATAAGGGTAAATTTGGCCAGCCCCGTTTACCGGGGTAAACCTGGATCAAAATTGGATTGATGATGATATTGTATGTACACTGTGGGCGAATTGTGTTTTTCATTTTTGTATTATTTTTTTGTAAGGCAACTATTGAATCTCGTCTAACATCAAGTGATTCACCACCTGAGAGTCTATCTGTGTCTTCGAATGACGAAGAATTCTATCAAAAAGTATTTCAGTCTTACTGCTTGATAGAGATTCACTTGCATCATATGGTAAGCAATTTGACTTCTATCATATAGCATATGCACTGTGAATGGTGAATGGGCAATTATGGGGCAGTATTTTATACAGCGGGAGGCCCACTAAATCATGGTGTGCTTTCCTGTTCCATAAGATTGCCAAGAGAAAAGAAAAGCCTCTGCATGACTAACCTCGTTTTCACGGGCCGTGCTTTTTTTCCCATTTGAGTTTGTGTGAACGAGTGCAAGAAATTAAAGTTGGAAAAAACATTATTCATTAATGAGAATGTGGCGGTCGAATTCAGATTTTAAGTGACATTGCATGGTATACTCAATGATGGCTTTTGTTTCGAGAATTCCCGGCATTTTCAAAATTATCAAATAGCTTGAAATACAGTCCATGGTGTAAGCTCTCACTTCTGTTTAAAATATGCATAAGCTTTGAATTGTGGAGGCAATACACTGGTCCAAACATTTTTTTTTTTAATTTAAGAAATATCAAGGAGCTGATAGCTAAAAAGCGTCAAATCGTGTTTTAATTGGACACGCATTTTTTGTGACCAACATAGTTACCCAACCGACTTGGAAAATGGGGCCTCAAGCGACTCTTGGGTGTAATGGTTCGTTGATATTGCATCCAATTTCAATGATCCATTGCTTACCAATGCTTCGTTACCTGGACTTGGAATGAATGCGAGAGGCTGCAGTTGACCTGAGCTACGATACAAACTTTACAAATCATGCTGTTCTGATGCTAGTTAGCTGTGATTTAGGTACATAAGAAAACCAATGACATTTATATTAGGAAAAGGCTAACAATAAACTCCAGCCTTGCTCTTTATTCAAAGGGCTTGCCACAAAACAAACAACAGCAAATTTCTCTATTGCATACTCTTGCAGGAAAAGAACGAGGAATATGGGGGAGCTATGGTCGCCATGGAAAATATTCTAGTTTGGGCTGATAGAGTATTGTTGCCAAGCATCAGCAGGTTAGTCTCTTCAACTCGTCATTTATCACATAAGTTTGAAGGTTTCTATTCCGCTGGATGTCGTGAACAACAACCAGTTTGTTCTCAAAAAAGTCTCTTAAAAGTGAGCAAGAGAAGTTTATTTTCGGCACCTGTGGGTGTTATTGACTTCACTGGCATTGTGACCTTCAAAGAAAATATTAGATGCCTAGCTTTGTTGTCATTGCGTTTCATTTCAAATTTTTCATTTTTACATCTAACGGTATTTTAGAAATTTCCTCAGCACATCATTACAAAATGCAACCGCAAAGAATCTGAAACGAGTGCACGAGGAACAGGAGAAAGCCAGCTCCCTAGTTAAACAACTTGTCAAGGTACAGTTGGGTAATTGTTTACTTCCTCTTTACTTGTTTGTTCGAACGAAACTTTTGAAGAAGCAGAGAGACCTACATGTATGCTCAAACGTAGGGTCCTGTGGTCTATTTTTTCCTGGTGTGCTCCTTCCCCCCCCCCCCCCCTCCCATACACACACAGTCTGTTTTCCCATGACTCTTACATTTCGATTGGTAAAAGGTTGTAATGGCTGGTTTAACATTGGTCTCGTTGTTTTTTCTAAAAGGCTTTAACCAATGCGTTAGGGGAGGTAAATGTAGTTCCCTTATACACTGGACCAATTTTGGGATGATTTTGTCCCCACGACGTGTCCCACGTGGGACACGTGTGACTGGAACACATCACGGGGACAAATTCACCCAAAGATTGGTGTTGCACAATTATAAAAGTATCAGCTCACACGAGGGGACATGTCCCTACAACATTTTCATGTGTGTGCACATGTTGTGATTTTGTCCCTGCTTTATGTCCCTGCTACACGACCCAAATATGTGTCGCCTCAGTGTGTACTACACACCTTTTTGTCGATGCAACATGTCCCTGCCCCTTGTGTTTGCCCACCGTGTTATGCAAAGCCTGCAGAAATATGTATTAAAATCCGTGTTACACGTGTTTTTTAACCAATGATATCATTGCTTTGTGGCCACGTTGATGTTGCTCTCACCGCTGTTGTTTCTTAAGCTCTCTGCTATTAATTTCCTACAACTCCGGTTAGTGAATTGTATTAAATGGTGGGCTTGGGAGTTTAACAAGTATGAAGTTATACAGTACCGCCTGAAAGTATTGACCCCTAGGGACAACCAACGAAACACTCATTGTCATAGAGGCTGTAATACTGTATGTGTGCGTGAGAAATTTCTTTGGTTTCGAAAAAAAATTGATTGTATCTCTTTTTTTGCATCTCTTTTCGTGTAAGTCTGACCTTTTTTTATTTGGAGACTCTCAATTCAAACTTGGGCGATTGTCTTCATCGCCATTTTGGTGAAAAGCAAGTATTCCTTTCACATATTATTGTTATACTTGTCAAATTACAATTTTAATTAATACATTCTTGCGAGGCATCGGAGCCTCTGTCGGTGCTATTCTGAGACCAAACGTACCGGTCGACGAATAATTTAAGAACGGTTTCTTTTTTCATTGCTTTCATCAGCAATAAAATTGTTATGTGTCTACACATGGAAAACAAATTTAGGAATAGACCGTGATTAGTGGAGAAATGAAGTCTCTTAATTATCTGAACGCTCATCGTTTGCATACCAATTATAGAAGACCAAAACGAGCAAGCGAAACAAACTTGGGAAATTGTGAAATTTCGCCTAAAGAACGACCTAATTCTTAAGTTGACATTCTTCCCATGCTCATGTTGCGCTTTCACGCGCAACTCTTTCAGCAGCCGGCTGTCACATAAGCCATGCCGATATGCACCAATGATCAAATATTAACCAGAGCACAAAAGCAATCTTATCAGTTGAGATCAAATAATTATCGACTACTTCAGGGGTTTGATATCCTGGTTTCTTTCCTTGGAATGTTTTTCTCTTTAGTTACTCTCAACAACGAAAGTAGCATGAATAATATTTGCATAAGTCTTACTTTGAGCAACAAACGGTTGGTCACCCAAGGTTTTCGAGGATATGTTGAATGTGTTTTGAAAATTCTCCGTGACCAGCAACCCGACTTTTCAGTCAATTTGAAGTGAATCTACAATAGTAGCGTTTTATACCATTCAACCGGGCATTGCAAGAGCCAGTCACCCAGACCCTGAACATGTAAGCTTTCAGTTTTGTATATATTGTCAAAACCCTCTCTGGCTGCAGGATATCGAGATAATAAATGTTTTGTACACTGAACTGCAAAAAACAAGCGGACTTATTCTCGCATAAACTTAAACGAATAAAACTTTAATAATGTGATGACGGCAAAGTCCACGGAAGCGCGACAAGCGTAAATGAAATCGAGTCACTAACCTTCGAATGAACAGTCCACAAGAAGTCTTCAAAATAATCACTGCCAGCAAAATATGTCACAAAGAAGGTTTCAAATGTGGTCGGAATCTGGCTACGGATATATTCTTCGCACCAAGGTCCATGACTAGCGGCTACGATCCTCTTTTGCTTTCCACAATTTACAGCCAATACTTGTCCAGTTTCTGTTCTTCGGTGGGATTTCAACGTTATAACCTGGCTTATTGAAACACGAAGTTAACGGAAACCCTTTGCAACTCTACCGCAGAACCAACTTCAGAGCCTAGCTGTAAATTTCCCTCGGCAGAAAATTGGCCTACCGTGGGAATATATATATACCGAGGGAAAGTCACGACAGGGTGACGCGGTAAAGGGGTCAATACTTTCAGGCGGTACTGTAAGGTCATTTGGATGATATATGTTAGCGATGATTTTACATGGTATCTATATCAACTTTGAATCATAGTGGGAGTGGAACATATTGGGCAAGCTGGTCACATCATGAAAGAAAGTTTGTTCAGCCTAGTCCTTTTGCTAGGGCACCAGACACAGGACTAGTCTGAACAAGGTCCTAAATATATTAGAGTACTACCACAGTGGGCTCATTTGTAAATTATCTTTCCTTACAGATCATTTTAACTTGCCTGGGTGAGATGATTCTGCTTGGGATTGCACAAGAAAAATTTTACACTCAAACAGCAGTTTTTACGACCTCTCTTGCTAATCTCGGTAATCTTTTGTCTTTTTTTTTCAGTTCATACTGCACTTTTGAATTGCTCTAAATTCGCTCATCTAAGGACACCTTTGTTTTATTCCACAATTGGATTAGTACCTCAAAAAAATAAATGTTTCCTCAGATAACGACGCTTACAGAAAGCACATGCCTTTATTTTAGCCATTTGGTTATTTGTCTTCAGAATAATTTGGGTAGTCCAAAACAAGAAAGCCCATCATGTCCACACTCTTTTTCAACTGTCCAAAACGCTTTTACTTTTCTTTGTGTGGTTTTTTAGTTTGTTCATTTGTCTTTTTTACCTGACGTTCTTTGATGTCACTCATGTGATAAGACGCCCATGTTGGTCCAAAAACAGAAAAATGTAGCTCAAGTTTTGCAAAATAATAGAGTGAAATTCCCTAAAGGCTTTTATGCTATTGTTCTTTCCACCAACTTGGCTATTCGTGATCGTGCACAAGGAGCTGTCACATTTCATGTTTGAGCTGTTCCATGTGGGACGTCCATACAAGCTTTACTTCCTAGCTTCCCACTATCGCGTTTCCCTAATTTACGAGTTCTTTGCACTTGACATGTACATTTCATACGTGTCACTGATTTGTGGGATTTCCCGCGATCCATACGGTTGTGTAGTCCTCATGGTTTCACGGTTGTGCCAGCAGGTTGCAATGCAGTGAAGTTTCTGCCCCAACTCGCCAAACTTCTTTATCAAGCAGCGCACAGTATTTTCCTCACAGACGGTAAGTGTGGGTCATCAAGTGTGGTCTCCTTATACCAGATAGTTTCTCTCCAGCCTGCGAAGGTTATTGCACATGCGGAAAACAGCATTTTGAAGGAGAAATGTCACATTATTTTAGGGTGTTTAGGAGAAATCTGTAGTTTATCAGGAGTTTAAAACTCGAAAACGGTAATGTGGAATTCCTTTAATGAAAACATTATCATTACCATCGCGCAGAATTGTATGACACATCCGGGATATTCACGGGTGCAATGGCACTAAATTTGAAAGGCCGAGACGACAAATGACATGAGACAATAAAGAAAAATGGCCGCAACAGGGAAAGGTCCACCTGCGTTTTACTCTGTTACAGCTTAACTAAATAAAATTTGGAAAGGGTTGCATATGGCTTTTAAAGAAGAAATTCTCATAATAAAATAACAACCATTTTTGACTCGGTACCATCTCGTTAACCTGTATCAATTTTGTGTTCAACTTGACTTATTTTGGGTAAATTTGAGTATGGGAAATAGCTGTATGATAACTTTGAAACTGAATTTCTTCTAAATGAAGATGTCAACACGTTGGGTTGCATATGGATATGTTTTCTTAAAAAGTATAAAGGGTGCATAAAACATATGAAGGGAATCCGATGTCTAGAAGTAGTATCAAATCCAGCATTTCTGAAACATACATTTTTTCTCTTTGATTCCTCGCCGTCCTAAGGGCCTTTGGGAGTTGAATTGATTCATTTTGAACCTCGCGCGTGCATGTTAATGACTCTAAGCTCGGCCTCTATGAACAATGGCCATGTTTCGCCTCATTTAAGCATGAAATCAGTAATAGCTGTGAAAATGGCGGTCAATTTAATAATGAAATTTATCGTCCGCTCACTTAGCATATTAACATTGTTGTGTTGAAGGTAGTTTTAAGCAACTGAATGGGTTTAGGTGTTTCTGATCCTTTTATACATTTTATTCCATTTGAACGGATCGAAAATTGAATAATTATTTGCAACAAACAAAAGACGTTCCCACTTGGACACTAGCAAATCACGGACAAAAGATAAAATGAAAGAGGCTTTTTCTTTGATGATTCGCTCTGACGAAGGGCTAACGCTCGAAACGTCAGCTTTTAGAATCTCTGTACGGTGGCGAATTTACATTATCAATAAAACCAACATTTGTGTATTTTTCTTTGATGAGGCTGTGCAGACAACTGGCAATGAACGGAAAAGTCCTTAGTGAACTCACTCTACAGGTCTGTTTTTCAGAAAAAATATTACATCGATTGGATATTTACACATTGCGCTGGTTTATTTCAAGATTTTTCTAGGTAGCGGGCAACAGATAAAGCATGAGGAATAAGCAAGCATTAAGCCAGCGTAACTAAAACGTTTCACGTTTTTCTCTAAGACACTTCTATTCTGGTCTGTTGAACCAAATAAACTCATACATGTATCAACAAAAAGAATTGTTTGCCATGTCACTTTCAATGAAGCAAACAGTCTGCTCTTTAATCTTTAGTGTTATTGTTCACTTTTTTATTCTGCTCATCTTAATGTTTGATTGACAGTTGCAGAATTCGGCGAAGGGACTCTAGTATTCCCAAAGCTAAATCAGTTGACCAATCATATCCCACCAGTGCTGAATGCGTGTTTCTTTATGCCGGACTTGTCACATATTTCGCACTGCAAGTAAATGTAACGGAAGACAATATAATTCTGCGCAATGACATCACAAACAAGATGATTCTGAGCACAAACGGCATGCGAATGAGATGATAGTCGTGCAGACTAGCAAGCTCCAGCGATGGTCATTTTGTCAAAGGGACAAAAGCCAGTGTGTTCACGAAACTCACAATGAAAGGTCAAACACCCCTCTCGTAGGAGTGAGACGTCAGAGGTGCAATGGTTTCAGGGGCGTTCTCTTTTCTCAGGCATGGGACCCGCATAGATGGCGTTCGCAAGGGTGTTGAAGAGATGTGGAAAATACCCTTCTTGAAATTGTTGGGATCCAAGCTAAATTTTTTGGTGAAGGAAGCAAGAGGCATGGCAAAGAACGACATTGAGTCAATAAAGCGGATGTACCCACCCTTGCAATGAGCTAGCTCCAGCAGTTTGCCACCCATACACGTGGCCTTAAACTTTTGTTTGCACTCAATCATACGCCTCACGACAAAGTAAGTAAGTTGTGGACAAGAGCTGTGAAGTAGCGTGTTTCCTGCTCCATGAGTTCCTCCATCCATTGCAGAAATTCTTCAATTCTTGCCATGAAAGATTTGAAGCGCGTTTACCTACATGGCCTCTGTATCCCAAACGACCAGTAGCAGTCCGTGGTAGGTATTGTCCTCCTCCTAGCCCACAATAGCAGCATTGGGGTAGTTGTGTGCCTCACAGCAGAGTCAGGTCAGCTAGTTGATTTGAATGGTGCATGCTCGCTCCTCAAGCTCTTCAGGGTTGGTGGGGACTTGCACGAAGCATTGATGTTGGTTCAAGTGAGTCGTTTCGTGGCACGACGGGCATTCCCTGTGCCCACACCGATGTCGTCTTGTTCGTTCATTGAACGAAGCAGTTTTTGGCAGTTCGCACATTTGTGACACAAGTCACATAGCGATGCCTGATTGGGGCCACATGCTTTTCCACTGAGGGTCTTGGTCTGGTGTTTTTGAAAGCACGCACCCCCATAAAATTGGCGCCTGCAATGAGACGGGATGTGGGCAGAACGTTTGTGCAAGTACACCTGAATGAAATTGTCGCACTCATTCTGTTCGCAACCAGGGCAGTGAATGCCTTTCCCTTCAGAACAGTGGTGACAACCTTGTTGATTATACGAGTCCACAGCAATCATCTGATAATCGCAGAGACAGGGTGCTAGAGCCAAGATTACCAGTTCCTGGAGACCCATGGGACCCGGATGGAGTGTGGTTTTCTCCAAGAGAGCCATAGCGGCTTTGTTGCAATGCCATTGACACTTTCTGAACCACTTGTCCCGTTCCTTGTTGTTGGAGCCTGCCAGGTGCAGGGCACGGGCAGTCACAATAGCATACTCACAACATGGTAAAAATTTGGTTGACAGATCATAAATTTTGGTCGCCAACTTATTTAATATATGACTTAAGGCCTGGCCAAATGCTCGCAACATTCTAATCCAACATCTTGCAACATTGTTGCATGATTTTGCGACATGTGTTGAACGGGGTGGCCAAACACACGCAACATTTCCATCATTTTCAACTCAACAAGTCAATGTGCATGTGCCCCAGGCCCCTGGCGCACAAGAATTAGACCTAACTCGCATGCCTTAGCGCAACAATGTTGCGTGAACGTAGCCAAAGGAGTACAACATGCAACAAGGCAAAGCTAACAACAGAAGGATGCCTCCGCATTGTTGTCGTTTTCAAACGCCTGGACGTTGCATCATGTGCTGTCTTCCTCAGCTCCCATCCTTTTATATCGTTTGTCTTTGCCCAACATGCAAGGATGCCAAGATCCCAGATAGAGGAACTCATTGGCACCTTGCACCACCGTCGAACTGTCTGTACCGTCGGGCTTCAGACTCCGGACCCCATCGTGGGACATGAATTAATACATGCAAAGGTATCCATTGGGATTCTTACTGTTAATCTAACGTGTGTCTGGGTGCACCAGGATGTCTTTGGGATGCCTTGGAGCAGTGGGTGTAGGAGGGAGCCACACGCCTGACAATCCTACTTCCCATTGATCGTCCTCCTCCTACCAGACACTATCTTTAGGCAACCATGCCTTGAAGTTAGGCGGCCCATTGTCGGGGAACTTAGCCCATGGCGCGTCGCTTAACAGCATGGCATAACAAGACATCTCTCAATTTTTTTGTTGTTTCTCTTGTCATTTTTATAGCGAGGTCAAGGCTGATTGAAGGACCCAACTATTGTATTTTTGGGGCAAACCTAACTACAGTATTGTGCAAAAGTAATGCAAACGTATTTCGCCGAAATTCGCGACTTTTCCTGGCTTTTCGCCGAAAAAATATTGAATTTTCGATGGAAGAGAATTTTCAACAAAAAGTCATGATAATTCGCAAGGCCTATTGTTTCCAACTATGCGAACGGAACGAAAATTGACTTCGAATTTTCGTGCAAAAAATCGCTCTGTTCGATAAATGACTTCGAAAAATTGAGCGAAATCTCGCTCTTTATTTGCGCAGCTCTTTACACAATTATTCTTCGGTCGTTTCTTGGCTCTACAAGGCCACTCGTCGACACACGCCATGTTTTCGTAACCCAGACTCCGCACATACTTCTTTTTGTATCATCATAGCAACCACTTGAGTTCAATGGTGCTAGCGTGCACTTACAATCATTCCCGTTGAAACTATCTAGTGGTAATCATGCCAAAAGTTTCCAATTACATGCGAGCACGAATCGAGGTTCTTTACAAGCAAGATCTCCACCCAGCTGAGATATTTAAATTGTTGAAAGGAGAAGGCTTACTCGTCAGCTTCGCCAGTGTAACACGAATAATTAAACTTCGACTCACCTGCCCGGTAGCAAATCTACCACATTCTGGAAGACCCATTAAGGTGGATGCTTGCAGTCGATATTAAAGAAGAAAATGCTTGAAACAAGCTTATTACTTTTAATTCAGTATATAAGGTAAGACATCCGAAGACTGTTTTGTATGACTGACCTCTGGAACGGATTGAGACATGCACTGCTTGAGAGCTTTTGAGTTTTGATTCCAAAGCGAAACTACAAAATCAAAGTTGCTAAAACAAAATACTTGGGAAGCAATCACAGTTTTTGTTGTGTGAGGCAATCATTTTGTTTTTTTCGTTGGAAATAGCCGATTAAACTGTTGCATCATTGAATCTATTTTCGATACGATTTTAGTTTATTTATGCGTACATACGCTTGTTCAGCAATGTTGATGATGGCGGCTGCCGATTCATGTCACAAAATTTCGAATTTCGCTATCTCGAATTTTCGAGAAAGATCGTGAATTTTTCGTTTCAAACCCTACAAAACATCGTTCGAAAATAGGATGACTTTTCGGGGAAAATTCGCAAGAACAAAGGACGAATTTCGACGAACTTCGTTTGCATTACTTTTGCACAATACTGTATCAGACTTTCGCCGCTTGTCAACGTTGTTGTAAAATCTTTTCCACTCGGAGCAAGGCGACGTCAGGCGCGGTGACTTTTTGGACATCTTGCTCGTAAAAGCGGCCTTCCAAGGGCGTGCCATCCAATTCCTCCAATTTGTAGGTGACCACAGGTCCAGCCAGGGAGATAGCCTTTCTTGAACAGGCAATGTTTCTCACGCAAACGCACACGATCGCCCACCTTGAATTTAGGTCCAGTTTGTTGTTTCGAACGTTTGCCATACAGTTTGGTCCATACAGCTCGTTCATTGTCATCGGTGACGTCTTGTGGGGCCATGCCAATACTTCGATGACGGGTGTGATTGTACCCCTTTAACAACTGGGGTAACACGTTCAGGTACGTTCGAGTATTCCGTGGGGTAAAATACTAATACATGCGTTCTTTTAACGTATGATTGAAGCGTTCCACTACGGATGCTTTGGCATTCCCACGCGTTGAAAAGTGTGGGATCCCTTCTCATTCCAACATCTGACGAAACGGAGCATTGTAAACTCTTTGCCCAGATCCGTCTGTAAACATTGGGGTTTTTGTCCTTGTGGTAACACTTGTTCAAAAGCTTGAGTCACCGACGTACCCGTCTTGTTCTTCGCAGGCACCACCCACGGGTATTTAGACAACACATCGATGACTGTTAAGAGAGGTTGCATCTCCACCAGATCGGCTTGCCATTGTTTGAAACACCAAGACCAGGAGCATCTCAAGCCATCGTCGGGCAGGGCGATGCAGTGTGTAAGCCAATTCCCCTTGCAATTCTCGTAAGGCTTCGTCCCGCGTGAATCCTTGAGCTTGACCGTAGCGAACCATGCTCCCTAATGAACGCGGGGTTTGAGTATCCATGTACACAATCACAATGGGATTGGCAGCGATGCGGCACTGGCGTTTCCATTTCGACATGTTTTGGTGACGAGCCAATGGGTCATCAACACCAGCATGGTTGGGATTTCCCACATATGAAAACTATGTTCAGGTCAGAGCATCATCGTCAACCAGTCCATATATATGACAAAATTACTCCACCTATAGTTGATCCCTTCTTTCATGGCTTCGAACATCGCAAGGGTATCGATGGGTTCGACAGTAGGAAATCCATCCCATTGGTCTGTGCCTCCGAGCACCTTCATGAATTGCCGACAGAGCTAAGTCAACAAATGCCAATAAACCCGTTGTCCGAATTCACGATGAGGGAGTTGGGACACATGAGCGACGACCGCTCTCAACAGACGTCCAAGCTCAGCACACGAGATAATGACACTCAGACTTTAAGGTTCAAGCTTTTATTTATACTGTACTTTAATCGATCTGAAGGTCATGACATTTGAGTTTGCATAAGCAAGAACATAACAGTGCAGGTGTGATGTGGTGGGTGCGTTGACAGCACACCTGCCACTAGAGATTCTTGCTTACAGAGCTTCTTGGCATGGGCCTGCCATCGCTGTTCTCTGGTGAACTTGTCCAATTCCTCGTGCATTTTTTCCTCGGGCAGACTTGGCACTGGGATCACCTTTACGGGGCCGGCTTCTTGCTCTTCGAGCTCTTTCTTTTTCGGGCTTGATGAGGGTCCAGTGGACGTCCACTTTGGCCAGCCCCTTGGATTTTTCCTTGCGTTCTCCTTTCCTGCCATTCTTTCTGGCCTCTTGCAATTAGTGCTAAAAGATCTGGTCCGACCACTCACAGTCCAAGCATTGGAAGAACCGGCAGGGCATGTTCTGGTGACACATCAAGAAAAGCGTCTTGATATCGTAATGGAGTTGCTGTGGTATTTCAGCCAGCCATTCGTAGGCTCGATCCACACCCACCACCCGAAAGGGACACACCTCATCGTACTCTTAACCCATTGACTCCCAGGGGTTCCCATTGACGAGTCTGTCCAGTTTAGGCCGGTTAGGACGCCAAAGGGTTAAGGAAAAGAGATATCCGAAGGACAGTTCACCTCTGGTCTAGTTCTTGCCTATTGGAGTTTCGTGGAATGGACACAAAGTTACCTTGGGCTTTGGGGATGGCTCCGGTAGGGGCACAATCAAGGGTTACATCATCTCTTCGTAGCTGGGCAACTGGTCCAAATCAGGGACTGACTCTAACAGTTCTTTCAATTCCACACCGAGAGGCATCCACACCACCATCTCTGTCGGTGGTGGTGGTCGGTCTGAGGTGACGAGAGTGTCCAAGGTTTCAGTGGCTTGCTCAACTCCGCTACATCTTGTTTATTTTTTCCCTTCTTGCTTTTTCTAACCCCTCTCCACATCTTTTTTACAGTGGATTTCCTTGGCGGACCACCTCTTGTTTCTTGCTAGCATGAGAATGTTTAGCTGGTTTGTCCCGCTTCTCCTTCTCTTCTTAAAACAGATAGCGAGCAGGCAACAGGTCTCCATAATGGCAAGAGGTACTCATCTTTTTCTCAAGACAACTGACAACTAATAAAAGTCGTTTCGCACATTTATGGTTGGACGGCAGCACGTGATGTAAAATTCCAGGGTCTGTCATTGGTTCTTGAGGGTAGTGTTACCTCCGTCCGCTCTGTCATTGGCTCTTCAGAGTAGCGTCAAGGATATTCAAGGTCAGCTAAATTCCGACCTCCCTGTCATTGGTTCCTCAGAGTGGCATCAAGGACGTTGAAGGTCAGGAACATTCCAACCGCTCTGTCATTGGTCTTTAGAAAATGTCTTCAGCTTCTGTCCACGTGAACACCCTTTGGTATGTAAAGAGTCGCGCCAGCCAGAACAGTCAGTTTGTCATGAGCTTGGAGAGGTGCTGTAAACGTATAGACTTGCTGCTGGATTCTGTCTGGTGAACACTTGCAAAGAAGAAAAAGACGAATGACCTATCAACGACCTAACAACTTGGGTCCTGGATCACAATTGTCGTCAGTGCCAGTTTGTTCACTACCTCCACCTGAAAGCTGACGATCTCAATGTCTCACTCTGATACAAAGACAATCGGACTACAAAAGAATGATGTGAGGTTGGAAGTGTGCTATTGATACATGAACTTTCTCTTGGAGAAAGATTTGTATCAGAGATAAAGATCAGTTGCCTCCTTTTTGGCGAACTGGGAACCCGATTGGAATTGCAATTAGTATCACTACCTCTTTCAATGGGCTGACAACCTCAACTTCCCTCTCTGAGAAGACGAAGAAGACTCCGACTCCATCAACAGAGAGGACTCACCTTCATGATAACGTGTGTATCATGATCAACCCAGAAGGATTTTGGTTGTTGACGGATGTCACCCACAAACGGTGTACCACCTTTCTGCCTCGAGAACTGGGTTGCTGCGATTGGACCGGAAAGCAAAAGGGTTCGAGTCATTACAAGCCCTCCTCCACTCGCTTGAAGATCAACAAACGGCTTATTACTGCACGACTCATATTCACGGGCTCCCATACTACTCACATAGTTCGTCCCATCTGGCCTATGAGTTAAAAATGGATGTCATGTGCCTCAACAAACAACATAAGACCCCCGAGCGACCTATACTCACAAAAGGAGTATCATCAAGCAACGATGGTTGACCACCTGGGGGATTCCTCACATCGATTTGGAACCCTTGGGGTGTCCGAAATTACACCATCTACCGCGTCTAACATCCGTGAGTTCCTGTGGTCATGAGCAACACTCGCTACATCACCACTGTCCCCAAGTGGAATGTTGTCATTTCGTGCAATGGATGCGTGGTCAAAGGGGATTGGAACATGATACCCATTACATTAATCACGAACAGACCCAACGATTTCTAGCACCTCAGAAGCCCAGGACCTCTCTACTCCCAGTGCCAAGCCACACTTAAATTTTTTCCCAAACGCATGTAAAACAGTCATTATTCTGATTAAACTTTGTTTTATTTGACATTCATGTGTGATTCCTTTATTACTGACCTGTGTCTTTTTTTTTTTAAAGTAAGACTCAGGTTTTTTTTTCGTCTGGTTGAAAACATGGGTCCTCAAAGTCCTCTGAAACTAGGGTAGATATGGGCTCTCAAAGCTACATGGCATTTAGAGGGAGTCCTGCCCCAGTCCCTCCATAGGAAGTGTGGTTGAAAAGGAGGCAAGGTGATCGGTATAAAACAGTGAACTCCAGTCCAAGAGACCCAAAATTTGAAGATGGTGAACTATTGGGACTTTCTGCCACCAAAACTGGAAGAGTTCATTTTAAAGAAGAAGACACGGCTGGAGTATAGGGACAAGATGGTATCCCTGGTCAAGGAGATTGGTGAGTTTAGCCTTCAACGCTCACCTGAAGACTGTCATCAAGGAGACTCGTTTTCTTTCTTTTCTAGAAAACCTACCCATCTGTCCGTGGCTTGCCTTCGCTGTCCACCAGACCACCAACCCGCCCCCCAGATCCAATCTAGACTGGTTCCGGTGCTTGAGATGTGGGCAGTTTCATCGTGTGGGCAGTCACCGCCACTATTACTGGTCCGACCTTTTTTGCTGCCCTGGCTGTGGATGGATTTTTTGTTCATGCCTCAATTGAGATACATTGTAAATAGTTATTTGAAAGAAACAAAACTTGTAAATGTTACAACTTGTGTTTATGTTTAGTTTGCCCAATCCTTTTTCTTTTCCTTTCGTTTTTTCTTCCCGAGGAGGCTGTGAATGGCTCGGATTTTTACCACAATTGGATGAAAAAGAACCCTCCAGGAATTTTTCAGAACCTTTTAAACCAGTCTTTCAGAACTTTTAGGTTCCAATGATGAGATTTTCATTCATAAGAGCTTTAGCTTGATGATCTAGCACGATGTTCAATGCAAAAAAAAGTGGGCTGAAGTAGCATTTAACACAGCACAGGCTCACAAAAAACAACTTGTATACACATATTTATGTTCATCATGAACCTCCATTTCTCGATGTTATTTTCCAACAGCTGTTCTAAAATAGCTTGAAATGGTTTCCCTGGTATGTTTCCCATCCTTTTTTCCATAAAAAAAAGCATTCAAACAGTCCTTGAATAATAAACACACCAAATTGTCTGAAAAACGGAAGAAACAAAATGTTTTTGTCAATGACTGGAAAAAAACCTGGAACCGGCAACCTTGACATCGACTGTCTCTTGTCTTGCCGTTTGAGCTATCCAATCTGTTAGGTACTGTTTGTTGATCTGATACGATACATGTGCAGGATGACGTTAAAACCCAGGACAACTTCAGGGAGGGGAGAGTTCGGAGCATTTTTGTTCTTGGTGGGAAAGGAAAATTTTTTAATCATTCTTTGAAGACGTTCTTGTCAGGAAGTGGGTCTCGCTCCGCTCAAAGTCTGGAAATGAGCCAACCTGGACAAGGTCAAGGAGCAGAAGAGGAGATGGCGAGAAATACAGAAAGAGCGGTGTCTCACGTCGAACACCTCAGAACATATTCTCATAAACGACCACCAGAGCATCAGGATCTTCTTGCCCAAGCACGGAGGTGTCAGGAGGAACTCTTGGTTCAGGCCTGGAGGCGTCGACAACATGAGTTGTTGAGACTCAGGGGAACCTTATCCGTACCTGCGGAGCACCAAGATTTTCTCTCACAGGTATGGAGGCCTCATTGAGCAGCTCCAGAGAGCACGTCGCAAATGGTATCACCAAAATATCCTGAGGCAACAGCGTGGGTAGTACGAACAATACCGAGAACGTATTCATGACCAACGCTGGCTTAACTACCCCTCCCATCACAAACAATGACACGAATCCTATTAACGCTATAGTCAAGCCGTCCGTGAACAGATTCGAGGATACAACCAACGCTATTATGGAACCCACTGCGAACAAAATCTTCAAAAGAAGCTGTGGTACTATGCGAGGCACTGGGTTCATGTTTGCTTGAAGTCATGGTGACCGATGCCCGTCTGTCCCATATCATCGATACAACCAGTGGCGGTTGGCTCGTATGTAAGTACAGTCTCCAGCCTCCTACGCCTCAATAGCTGAGAGAAGGCTTGGCGTACGTAAATTGTTTGGTACCTCCTCGTCTTCAGACCTGACGGAGACCGCGGATCGTCTAGACGAACTCCTGCTTCAGGCCTCCCCGACCACGGCGTTAATGGCTTACAAAGTGGTGGCGGAACTCGAGGAACTGATTCCACCACCTCCCAAACCCATCTGACGCTCTGAACGTTTTCAAACCCTGCCAGTAGATGACACAGTCGCTGATACAGCGGCAGTCATCTTAGCCTGTCGACGATCGCTTCGAGCCCAGACCAAGGCCCGAAGAGCGGAGATTCAGAGTGTTGGTGACATTTTAAGGGACATGGTTGTGAATTATCCTGGCCCTGATAGGGAATTTTGGGTGGGTACACGATTTCTGGCCAGTACTCAGTGATAACGAGAGCAACTGATTTCTTTCTTGGCGTGATGGGTGGGATGACCTTGTTCTGGATGTGGATCCCTTCAATCCGTCATGTCACCAAGGAACCTTTTTGTACATGGTGCATGTGCCCTGCACCACCGATCTAAAAACTGAGTAGTGACACTACAGAACTTAGGTGACTTTAAGGAGACTCTACTCGGATGTGACCGGTGGGATGATTGTATTCTGGGGGATTCTCTCATCGACCAGCCACCATCCAAATCAGCCTTTAAAGAAACAATGTTGCCCTCATGGAGACCTACCCTCCCATTTTTTCTGTAAATAGTTTTTTTCTCAGGAGAGTGGTTACCTTATGGAGACGCACCCTCTCCACTTTTTTACCTTCATTTTTCATCATTTCAATTTCATGGTTTCTTTGTATATAGTTTTCTTATTAGACCATTTGATTGGGGAGAAAATATCCTGTCTTGTTTTTTTCGTTTGAACCGTGAGGGGACTAGGACTCTGTGACACCCCAACTTTGAATATCCAACATGATTACGCAAAACTCTCCAACCTGTTCCCTGAGGGTTCGCAAAAAGGGAGAAGTCTCGTCTCTGTGACATCATTGTTTGAGTTTTCAATTTCCCGCCTAACGTACGTTTGAATTTCCCGCCCAAAGTTAAATGTCCTGCAAGAATTTGAATCCACCAATCAGACTGCTCCAATTCCAACCATCAAGAGGGTCGTGAACGATCCCACACCACTACTGAAGAAGAGGAAGAAGAAGAACAATAACGATAATGATTATAATAATAATAAATTTATTCCTGAAAAGTTGCTGCACAATTTCCAGGCCCGACTACTTCAAAAAGTGTGGAAATTATTAGAATGAATTTAATGCCATTTGTGTTTGAAGATACAGATGTTCTCGTAGCGGTGCTGGATGGCCTTGCATGAGCTTCCTAGGTCCCTTTCCAGCTCCACCAGTTTATCTACCGGTTCTACTTAATGTTAGATGGGTTGTACCCATGGTTTTTTTTTTTCTTATTTCAATGCATTTCTCACGCATCATTAATGTTATTTTTTTCACCTTCAACAGTAACAGCAGGGAATGTCAGTCTAATAAGCGGACCTGTAGAGATGATCCTCCAAAATCTGTTGGATATCCTTTCTTCTTGTGACACACCAGAAAGCGATGTGTTACCTCAGGTAAGGGCTAGTCAACTTCTGCGGTAAATATTAAGCCAGCTGTGTTTGTTTGTTTTTTTTTTCAATTTCAAGAACCCGCGCTCTGTTTTCCTGTCTCCCATCACTCGTTGTTCATCGCAGCTCAGCTCTTCAGACTTCCCGTTTGCAAGCACTAGCAGTTTTGAAGGAAGGAATAAACAACTCTGCTTCAACAAATGCTATAATGGACTTGTTTGTTTTATTCAATGTGTTAGCCATTCGAACCCTAAGACGACCATTAAGTTAATAAGTTAGTGATTATGGCATTTGTGCAGAGTTGTCATTATGTTTCCCTCAAATAAAAATTGGATTACTTGAGTTGTTTTTGTCAAAATTAAAAAGCCCTTATTTTATACTATCAGTCTTAAAGTTTAATTGAGAGGTTGCATATTGGGAGCATATCTCTTATCAAATATTATTATATCTCTCAGATACAGTAGTACGTGCGCTGTAATTGGCTAAATTAGCGGGCCGTATAGACCACTTTCATAAATGGCGACCAACTTTACATTCTTTTGTGTTTATGTTAATTAGACCTACTGCCCTCGTTTGAAAGCAAATATTCTTTTGAACTTTGCTCATCGTAGTGAGGTTAGTAGGGCTTATTAGCATTAAAACAAAAGAATAATTTATTTGGCCGCCATTATGAAAGAGGTCTATTCTACAGTACAGCCCGCTAAATTTAAAATTTCGACAAAACATCATCTAGCGAGTTTTTCATGTCATTTCTGTTGCATAAACTTGTACTGAAAACTGTTTGAATCTTGCAAGCAACAATTTCAAACTTAACAGCCAAGAAGATTTAGTTTTTGGGATTTTGGCACGGCATTCTTTGTGGCAGTTGAACCTTCCGCTTCACTTTGACTAGTTTCCTTGCCCGCTTGCGGTTAACCTCAGAGATATAATAAATATCTTACTAACCCCGTTTTCTCGGTCCGTACTGTAAGTTACGGATCCTCGTTTTTTCCCGTTGATTTATGGTCGAAGCGCATGGGCCATAAATCAACGGGAAAAAACTCGGTCCATAACTTACAGTACAGGCCTCGAACTCGGTTAGTAAGAGGTATTTCTTG
>NC_090883.1:20259519-20262019 GCF_036669925.1 Montipora capricornis | reverse complement strand
TGAGCTAATATCCCGTAGGGTTCTTCCATCTTTTGCAAAACCCTAATTTCATTCCGACGTTTGCCGTTTGGTGTAAACGTCATGCTTAATCCCTCTAATTTCAATATATCGAAATCGGTCTATGCCAGGTGGATTATTTGGGGACACCAACATGGCCGCCGCTCCTTTGTTTAGGGACACCAACAATACATGGCCGCCGTAACGTCACGTGAAAACACTTTTTAGACCAAATCGGCTGACTCAATTTTGTACCCGATTCAAACTCTAGGAATAACACGTTTTGTTTCAGGTATTTCCATATCATTTAAGTAAGAGTGCTACATTATAATGCGAACACAGTACACAAAGAATCTTAACCCCGAGAGATTTGAATTGGGTACAACATAGAGTTAGCCGATTAGGTTTATTGTACATTTTCTCGCAAAACTTGGTTTTAAAAAAGGAGACATTTTTCTGGCGCTGATGGGGGAAAACCTGACACCAGATTCTTACTCTTGGATAATGGTTTTCTTAGTGAAATAACAAATTCATCTTCCAGTAACCGTTCGTACCCATCCTTCCTTGCCATTCAATGATTGTTGCATTCTTAGTTCGTTGTTTTTTTTTTTTTTTTTTGCCTTTTTCCTCTTGCCAGATCTTTTATGTTTGAGCTAAAGCAACAAGTTTTATCTGGAGTACTCTGTGACGCTGTTGATTCGACAGTGTCAGTCACCAGGCTCTTGGGAGCTCTTCACGGTTTGTATGAAATGTTGCTGACAGAATTACGAACTCCTGATTCGTTCAAATTGCATATTTTCCATACTTGCCTAAGATGATGTGATCCGGGTTTCCAATGAGGATATGAAAATAATAGGTCTTGTGAAATTTTAAGAAACGTCCTTTTTGTTTGCACGGTCATTCTTATGTGATGTTTGCAAATTCCGTGTTTATTTTTAGCAACTGCTGACGCAAGTGTAATTAAGACATGCGCAATTCACATTGCTGATCACCTCAAAGTATCGGAACAAGACATTGACTTGGAAACAAGGTTTGTTCCATGGGCCATCTTTTTTTCAAATTAATACTGCCGTTTTATTTCAAACGGGCAAAAAGTAATGGTATATGAAAGCTTCGATCCACCATGAACCGACAGTCTAATATACGTAAATAGATATACTTCTATGTAGAATTTAAAACATCGTTAAACGTTACAATGCCGTTCATATCCTCTGGGAGAACCCCAGTCTCAACAGACAACTAAAACACGCAGAGCCTACTCTTTCATTTTAGAAACAGTTATTGTATGTGTTGGTTTTCTGTTGCTTTAGTTGATTGCTTTAATTTCGTGTCATTGTATCTCTTGCGCGCGCATTATTCTTGCTCATTGTACTGGTGACTTGCAACTGAAGATGATCTACGCTAACGCTAGATTGTTTTCTGTTATCAAAACCATTTGACATTAGGCTCTGTTTTAATGGGAACTCTTCACTTTTTTGTTTGGTAAAATGCTATGTCTTTTGGTCGTTGATATTTTCCAGTCATTAGAAATGTTCGAGAATGTCCTACTTGTATTTTACTTTTCAGGACAACACTCTAGACCCAGCTATACTGTACAATAGCTCAGACCTTAGATCGTATCTCCCTCACTCACCGTCTTAGGAAATTATGGAGCTTAAACCGGAAGTGAGCTGTTTTCGTTTTTAACTCGTTTTCTTGCTACCGCATTTATATTGCTAGTTTGAAACTCAGGGAGAGACCACTGTCCTGGCATGCGAAATGTTCACTTCCGGTCAAAAACTTCGCTTGCCTTGGCTCCCTAACATTCAAATCTTCTTAAGGAGGCTCCCAAAAGTTTTAGGGCCGCGCGCAAGCTGGGCACTAGTATGGCGCGTGTTTTTCTGGTTTTTGTGACGTCTGCGTGACCAAATCTGTAAACTTAATTGCTAATTTTCTCGCGTTCTCTTTGGAATATTTTTTTAATCGGCTGAGTTCTCACCACGTACAGTTCATATCAAATACCTTATATTTGTTAAAATATGCCAGAGCTAATCGAATGGATTAAGAAAAAATGACAAATTACAGAATATTGGCAAAACCGTCTGAACGACCTTGACTTTTTACAACTTCAAAATGTTAGGCAATATCATTTCCATAATGTGGCAAAGAATTTAAAAAAATTCACAGAAGGAAGTTATAAATATTAAGGAATTTAGGCCAAAAATAGGAATATATCTGCCTGTCATAAGATGCGATGTTGCCATGGTAACGGCTATATTGCAAAAATTGACACCCAAAAAATAAGCCTTATTATATTGGTAGCCATGTTGGTAAGTCTCGACAGGGAAAACTTTGAGAGAAATTAATTAGGTTTCCTTTAGTAACTCGTGCCCTGTAGTGACGGTATTCGCAAATACTCTAGGGAGCCACCTTAATCCAACATTAAAGATGATTATGATTCGCTTGATGAACAAGATACATCCTTTACTTTAACGTACCATTCTTTCGAATGTATTCAGCCGAA
>NC_090883.1:20247019-20254519 GCF_036669925.1 Montipora capricornis | reverse complement strand
GATAAAATCGAAACTAAGGGTGCGTTCGATTCACCGTATTCCCGAATAGGAATACATAGAATACAAGTTGGAAATCCTTCGTTTTTGCGGAGATTCACATTAAAATTGCCAAACATTTGCTAAAATGTTATTATAACATATTTTTATCATCCTTGCAGCTTCGAAACGCGCCAAACATACTATTTTAATCATCACTCGACATATTCTTTTTCCGGAATAGGGTCAATCGAACGCGCCCTAAGTATTTCGATAGGTTTTACGTTGGAGAGTTGACACAACTAGTAATTGGACGAAGAGGTACGCTGACTTTGTGGATCTTGGGGAGGCCATAGACGGCTGCAGAGGTAGCGTCCGTGCTGTGGAGTTGGCGATATAGCTTAGGATCCAGTTGGGCTTTATCGTGGTCATCAATGCAAGGACTAGACTTTATTTCGGACAGCAAGTGATTAAGGCCCTTTTCAACTCGTGAGGTTGGATTCCTGCGTTTGTCCGTAATCTTCTCGTACGTATTGTTATCATTTAACACAGTGTTGATTTTACTTTTGTAATCACTCGTGTTCATAACGACTACGGACCTGCCCTTGTCGGCTGGTACAATGGTAGGGGATGGATCCTGTTTAAGGTTCATTATTGCTTTGAGTTGTTCCTTGGAAATGTTACGAGTTGTCTCAGGCTTGCGATTCTTCCAAGATTTTTACCACAGAAATGGTATGTTTATCAAGAAATGGGACTCCGCTCGCAAAGCCAGGCATCGCGACTCCAACACTAACAACACTGCAAATGAAGTAACAACACCATTTGTTGTCCTACCCTACGTGAAAGGCGTAACAGAAAGAGTGTCGAGAGTGCTACGTAACAGCGGAGTCAAAGTTGGTTTTAAATTAACCATTCAGCACTTTACGCACAATCTTTTCAAGACCAAAGGACAAACCAACCCTGTTTCACTCTCAATGTATAGTATACAAAGTAAACTGCCTTGATTGCGATTTCGCATATTATGGCCAAACGGACAGAGCACTGACCACCAGGCTTCGTGAACATAGAAGAGCGACACGCAAACCAATTTGGCCATAATATTGACTTTGACCACACCACTATAGTTGACAAGGCAGTTGACTATCACAAGAGACTTTTCCTGGAAGTTCGGCATTCAAAGAGAGACCAGAATGCGGGGAATGAACGTATAGAAATTCCTGGCATTTATGTTTCACTTGCATAATGCCTCGCCTCGCGCAGAGATCACGTGTGCTTGTAGTCACGCTCATACGGCAAATGAAGCTGTCGCTTATTCAAACCGAGGATGACCGAAGGATTGCGGTCGAAACGTCTTTATCAAGTTTTGAGTGAACGTTAGACGTTCAGATAAGGCAGTGTCCAACATTTCTTATAGTAATTATGCAAATTCCTGAGCGCAATTTCAGCACCCTTAATCGGATACTTTCGTATGATTTTCATGGTTACTTGTGAGGCCTTGAACCTGTTTATCAGATGCTAGTGTGTGTGAAATCAACGCGGATTGCAATAGATGTGAACAGCTCTTCGCACCACTTGACGAGTACAGCCGTTTTACACCTGTACGGAGCGAGGCCTGGGGTTGGGAATGAAAAAGCTATAAACTGAGTATTACCGCGGAACAGATGGCAAAACTACGATTTAGATATAAATGAACAACAGCTAAAATTACGCCTATCACAAAGGAAGAAAAAAAAAATAGAGCATTACTGTATGGGACCATTGACATGGACATGAGAAGCATTGAACTAATATATAGATTTAGCCAAGCCTAAAAGCGGAGCTCCATGATTATTTATTCTTACTGCCTGTAGGGTTAGTGAAAATAAAGGGCCAGTTATTTAAACAAAGTCTAACTTAGGCCGCGATTTAAGACAATCAGTGGACCTCCAAATCTGTTTATGAGCGGTATATTTTAAGTAAATAAATTGCTTTCTAGCCTGGTATGCAAACCTTCTTGTTACCATCAGCAGCACACAATACTTCGATATGATTGTTGGCAATATTGAAAATGGCTTAGAACGCGGTTTTGTTAAACATTGTCTAAAATATGTTTTAACAATCGACCCAAAAGGTTTCGAATTGTCCGCGTTTTGATGTTTCCGCTTGCTACTTTAATAATTAAATCATTTCCTTTGCTTTCTTCTATAGAAAAATTCATTGCCTAACTAGTGAATTCCACGGTAAATTTTACGCTAACAAAGCGATATTGCATGAATTACGAAGCGATGAGTACGATATCAGTTTTTCGAGTGAAATTTACTTTGGAATTCACCAGTTTGGCAGTGAATTTTTCTTGAACCACATGAGTTTTAAAGGAAAACAAGTACACCCTCAACTATTGAATGGAAAGGAAAAAAGCCATTTCATAGTCAATTGTCAATAGCCAGCGAATAGGAATCACGCTAAAATTAGAAGCCGTAAAAAAGAAATTGTCCGTTCAAGGTCAAAGAAGAGTTTTACTGATGTACTTTATTCCACTTTATCTCTGAAAACGAAATCATCCACATTTTGATGTATTTCATTGAAACACGCCAGGTTGGAACAAGAATCGGCAAAATACGGCAAGGCAACCAAGAAAGGACTAACTTCAAACAAGATCCGCTCCAACACTTCAATAACGTTTAGGTGCTTTAAACAAACTTCCGAAAACACAAGCTAGTGAGATTTCCCCCTAATTTTACGAGAATGTATTGCGACTACGTCTTTATAACATAAGGGCACAATTTTCTTCTCACTGTCAAGGCACAACGAAAACCAGTTGGGCAAACGGATTAAAAAAGCACTTGTTCGCTCGCATTTTAGAGGAAAACAAACAAACAAATCAACTTTTTCTTTATGTCCAAAAGAGTACAGATAATTGTTATTTAATTCCAGTTGACAATAAAAATTCGATTCTCATTCCTGAACAAAGGAAGAACCCATAAACCACCTTTTCAAAATACGCATCCGTAAAAATAACAAACGGTTTAGTGCCCAAGGTAAGAATTCGTGGAGTAACTTCTTCCACTAAGTATGAGCTATTACTGGTATTCTGTTTTGTCGTTGTCGTTCTCCTTTCGTTTCTGTTCTAGACATAGGTCCTCCAGGCATTATGTAACCTCGTCAGAGCTTCTAAAGATATGCCAAGAATTGCAATACAGAGAAAAAAGCAGCTCTAAGCAAATTAAAAATAAACACTCAGCTTTAAGTTTATATCCCTACGATGCTTGACTTAAATAACTGCGTAGCCACCAGTGTGGACCACAGATATCATGATATGTTAAACTGGATTGAAACCAGAGAAAAATGCAGAAAGAAAACATCTTCCAAACCGTTTTCCACCTGAACAAGAAAAGCGTTGACTGTGTAAGAACTATAGTTGATGTAGTATGGCCGTGGGGCCGCGTCGAGCCACAGAAAGCGCGCGAAAAGTGAAGCCTCGCTTATGTTTAGGTGAGTTAACCTGGGTTGAACCTGGAATCCAATTGAAAACCAGTACCTGGTCAGCAGTCAACTTAAAAAAAAAACAGTTGACCTCGTGAGCTCTAAGCTTGAACCCGCGATGTGGTCTCGTGTGTCTTGTTCTGACAGTTGTCATTTGATCAAAACATGAATGTCCAACATCAAAGATGTATGCTCTAAACTAGCATGATACTGGTAACATTGGCATACATGGAGGGCTGGACGTACGTACGTACTGTCGATGACGTCATGGCTATAAAACCAAGATTTCTCGCGTGGGATGGGTTACCATATTTTCTTAAAAATGGTGCTCGGCGCGCGCGGAGCTCCTCTATGCAGTAAAAAGTAGGCTAAACTTACGTCGGACATAGTGTAGGCTACGTTAAGCCTCTTATTTCTTTTCTTCTCTTTTTATGACGAGTTTAAAGTAAGCAGCTCTTCTTTAAAAGTAACAAAAATCCCGATCTAGTGACAAGGATTCATCGAGAAAAGGACCTTGGTCGAGAAAGGTTTCTCTGACAGCAGCGTCACAAATAGGCAATTTCTTCCATTGATTACGTCACAGTCAACCGCGTTCTTTAATTATAAATTAGAACTTTGACAGCGCGGAAAAGCATTAATTATCACTAATTAGTTATCAATTTGACATTCTTCTTCAAAGGAGACAGCCAGGGTATTGTAATCTGGATCGGTGATGATAAGTTTCCTCGGAAAATGGCTGTACTCGGAGGAAGCAGGCCGAAATCCATCCTTGGAGTGTTTTGTGAACGAGTCGGAAGAAGGCGATTGGCTGTTGATAGATATCGAATTGACCAATAACGACGGCGAGTTCTTGAAAGACTATGTTGTGGTTCCAGTTATCTGTCGGGACGGAGAAAAGTTGCTCTCGGCTCACAAGGATAAGGGAATCAGAAAAAGCTTAAACAACATCAAGAAATGTCAAAAGTTCGTTCACGGCAAAATGATCTCTCGATTGCAAGCACGACGATTGGTACTGCCGTATAGAATTGAACATCCGTTGAGGCTAAGGGCGGCGGTATTTGATGCGGAGGATATGCGAAATTTGGAAAGACTGCAACAATTTAATTGCTGGTTAAAAACAATGATGATGAAAGATCCACAGCTTCTTGGTACCCTGGGAAATACTGCATTCCCACGTGTGAAGGTTCAAAGGTAAGTTGACATGTAACAATTAAAATACATAAATATTTTCATGCTTTCTTGTCCTTCCCCACTGTACTATTGTCCTATTGTTCATGGACAAAAGTGCACTTGCGCTCTTTACGTACGCGCAAAACAAAGATGCCCAAGAGATTCAAAGTACACGTTCTCCCCTCCCCCCATCCCACATACAATGTTGAAAACACATCCCCGCGATTTTTTCTGACCTTTAACATTGCATTGGGTGGGGGAGGGGGCACATGTAACAGACTTTTAAAATATAGCACTGCTTTTGGGAGTAATGGTCAAATCATCGATAAGTACGTATACCAGTTTTGCGTGACTGTCCCAAGGAATTTCGACCATGATTGTGGCCGTTTATCTCGTCCAGGGAACATGATTCAGATAGTAGTGGAGCAACACTTGGCTAGCTTTCCACTAATGCTATTTGTAGATTCTAGGAATCTTCGTCATTTGTGCTTGTCTAAAATTCCCTGTTTCACCAATTTTCGTCGTTACGTAAAGCATCGTAACATGCTTGTTTCCATTTCTGCGCGGGCAAACTAACAGAGTCAAGCTTCGAGGGAATAATTTGTATTTTCTTTTGTTTTTTAACAAAAAAAAAAAGAATGCTAATCATCCCACCTGATCCTCGACTCTGCGCTTTCGCTCCGTCACAATTTTTGACTAGCTTATAAATGTGCTAACCAGGTTGTTATGGATGTTCAAACAATGACGTCTTCTTTTCGGTAATTGACACTTTTGAATATCAATAGAAATTTGACCTCAATGTTCATAAACAGAAAGCATCGCTACTTAATTTCAACTGCGAGCTATTCTTGAAATCTAATTTTTGCGAGTTGAACTGAAATCATGTAAAAGGAATGAAGCCGAATTGTTTCATCGAGTCTCCGTGGTCCCATTCATTGAGATGGTCTATGCTCAGTCATAATCCTTTCACTTCCATAGACAATTAATTGTTGTATTTTTCAGCCCCAGGTCACCTGTGACAATTCAAGTAGGACGTTGTACGCAAGTCATCGAACCAATGAAACTGCATTCCAAGCATGCGCATTGGCTGGTTGATGATCTGAACACGTGCAAGTCACTTGTGAAGTACGATCCTTCGCCTTTGATACAACTGTTGAGTGACCTAAAGAACCTAAATCGAAAACAAAGCTTGGAACTTGTAGTAAGAATGGGGGACGCCCTGCAGGAGCCACTGTGTGTAACTGTGGCGAAGGATCATGTGTGCAAATTTGTTAAGAATCGACCAAAAAGCAATTCCCTTGTAAAGTTTGAGGTACCGTGTGCTGATCATCCGGTTGTTACTTCTGAGCCCACGCGCAATCCCGTACCGTTGCTTGCATTGGAATGGATCGGGCAACAACAAGACGAAGGGCCAGCGGATTATGAAAAAATTCAGCAAAATGGAGAAAAATCTAACTGGCTTGCACAGCCTGCGATTTCGGTAATCAGTGACATCTGCGAGATGACATCAAGAATTGGTTACCGCGTGCCGCAGGTTGCCATCTTTTTGTGGGCTCAGCTTTTGCAGTTCCTGTCTTGTAGCCGGAAGTATTTTTGCAAGAAACAAGAACCTGAGGTTCACTCGAACGGCCGCACCGAGATAACTGGAGAGCCCAAGTGCGACTGCTATTTAACCTTGCTTAGCAAGGGTTTCAGTGAGGACAAGTGTCGCGCGGCAGCGGAGAAAAAGACTAAACGACAAGATACGAAGAAAAATCTGAAGCGTGCGCACGCGGCAATGGTTCAAAAGCATTGTTGTAATACCAACCGAAAGCGGGCTATGGACTGCGCAAGGTTTAGACAAGGAAATGGCAAAAGGGGCTGTTGATCAGTTTCTCCCGGCAAGAACAGAATCTGAGAAGAGTTCGGTTAACTACACGATTTTGCTGTCCCCGACATCAAACGTGAACAATGAAATTCCATAGATGCTTGCCTGTTTCTTTGTGCCTAAAACCTCCCTGCAAGCACATTTGCATCACAAACACAGCGACAGGAAGCATGCACTTTGTGTTGCACTGAAGCTAGTTTTTGTTAAAAGGCCATCAAATCGCAAAACACAGCACATGAACTTTTGACTCGTCGGATTCTTTCTGAAGCATATAACGTTCAGAGAGACTGATCTCTATCAGAAATAAAATTTATCGTCATCACTCTACATCTGTTCTATTACCTTTGGCCAAATGCAAATTACGAGCAAAGCCGAGTTGAATATATTCGAGATTTCTGCAAAGGGCTGGGCAGGGCTGGGCAGGGCTGGGCAGGGCAGGGGCACCAGGACATAATCATAAAAAGGGCACACAAAAACAATGAAGCTTCATCCATATGAGATTGTAGGTTCAAGGAACTGGTTGGCGCCTGGGTTGCAGCCACTAATTATTCAACAACGGTTTTCAGTAGATGACTTGAATAACATAGCTCATGGCTTCTAGTTATTTTCCAAAAGTTTCAGTTTTAGTACATAATCCTGATAAACATGCACGTTCTTGTCATCAAAGTGTAACCAAGACCCATTATTTTTCCTAAAAATTTCCTTTATTATTCAGCAAATTATTCGTTAAATATATCATTTTACCATCCCAAGATGGAAAATGCTGCCCAGTTTAATGCATGGCGGAGCTAGTGACAAGGCATAGGTTGAAACCGCACTCCTTTGTAACGCGAAAAACCGTTTGAAAACAGGAATGCAAGATAGCGTGTGCCACCCCAAACGTCATATCGGTCTTGGCCTATCAAAACCTCTATCGTGTGACAAACACCGGCCAGTTTGAGTAAATTGTGCAGAGCACAAGAGAGTTCCCTTCAGGCAAAAATAGCAACATGTATGCAAATCAGTGGGCAGATTTATCGTACCAA
>NC_090883.1:20204519-20237019 GCF_036669925.1 Montipora capricornis | reverse complement strand
ATAGCTTAGGGTTGTTTGAATTCCTCTGCAAATTTATTGCCTCTAATATTCCCCCCTGAGGTCCCCAACAGGTCTGTGTTTTAAAACCAAGACACAAATTCTTTGCTCAGTTGTACTTTTTATTAAACACCAAGATGCACTATAAAAGGCGTGGTGCCTTGATCACATGCAAATTATTTATCAATCAACCATGGACGCAACTGACCTGTGTGATAATTATTTTGTGCAATAAAAAAGCTCCTTATGGCAATGTGCCTGTAATATGCCATAAAATATTATCTGTCATTCTTTTTTAAATTCTGAGTCCCTTTTTCTCGTACTAGAAATATCTTTTAATCAGTTGTGCTTGAATTAACTTGAATAAAGGCAGGGCGTGAAGCCACCCCCTTTATAATGCGTCTCCGTGTTTAACATGGGAACTACAAAATTCAAATATTGCAATTAGGTAACTGTTTCATTTTCTTCTGCCATCAGGGTCACACCCTGCAAATATTTGGTTAGAAGGCTACATGTATTTTCCCAAAATATAAATGGAAACATGGAAAAATGACAGTCACTGTGTTGATTGATGGTCAATTAGAGGTACTTATATCCTTAACTACACCGATTAAATATTTTAACCCACTAACTCCTGAACAGAGCCGCATTGGCGAGTAAAATTGTCTGACATAAAAAGGAGTTAAATCTCACTCTTCACAGAAGTCAACGGGTTAAGACATCAGCATGAGACTGACCAAATTTCACACCCAAGCAATATTAGTTTGTTTTTTTTTTTTCAAAATATAATATTCTCAATTCCCAGCTTGTGCTCCTTGGCAAGACAAAGAGTCAAGGGCTGGAATGGACAGTTGAAGCTGTGACTTAGAGAAGGGGGTATTGGGTCTTAAAAAACACAAAATTGCACTGTAAACAAAATCACTTAACATTAAAAAACCACTTCACATTTTGACCAGTTTTTAAAACTGTAATGGAACTAATTCATTGCTATTATGTGCAACATACGAGTCTGTGTTAGGAGGCTACAATAGCTTGAGAAACGGGTTGGAGTAATGTTCCACAATGTGCATGCAGCTGAAACGCATAATTTCCGAACTGAAATCGTACACCAAATAGAAAAAGCTGAAAATGGCATTTGATAACAGATCCGAAAGACACTTGCAATACACCAAAAACTGGAAGCAAAAATTAATAATGAAAATGGGAAAAAACGCAAACCACAACAGTTACTTAAACTGAAAATAATGTAGTTTTTTGGCGCAAAAAACAAAGCTAAAAAAGGCCGCAACCAAGCTCCCCTCCTTAAATTAAACAACAGAAACAAACAGTGCTAATATTTTAGTATAAAGAGCTACTCACTTAATATTTAACAAAAAAAGGAATAAAATTACCTTCAACGTTGTATGCTTTTGAAAAATGCGTTCTGTACAGCTACAGACTGACAGCAATTAAAACTTAATGTCATACCAACTACAGTGTTCATTGTGATTTGCAACTTAACTTGTATTTGCTATGAGGTTAAATTGTTCTCAAAAATAATTATTAATTGGAATGGCAAAGAAATCAATTCACATTGTCATAAGAAAGGTTTACTCAAGTAAGCAAATTAAAAGCCTTGTAAGTACTTGCCAAAAAACATGCCAGAAATAGTGAAAAATGACACTCCAGTAGAAAGAGAATAGGTGAATAGGTTTTGCTTCTTAACGGCAGCATAAGTGCATCCTACACTTAAACCTGTTAAACCTAAGCAGGAAAAAAAAATTCACTTTTAGAAAATAATAATAAGAATCCTGCCCACTATCACGCCCTGACGTTGCCCACTCACGGATCAGCTATGCCAATCATTTCAATTGACACATTTTGCAGCTATAGTGTTAATTCTTTGATGGCCACAAACATGGCCATCTTATCAGGTGAGTGTAATCAAAGAATATTTGGCCTTTTGCATTAGGTCCCTCTTGCTCTTGAGTGTGGCAGATAAGGGGGGTTGGGGTGGATGATGTTTTAAGTGCACTATCAAAGGGCCTCCAAAAATGAGAAAATGAAGTTGCTAATGCACTGTTACTTATACATGTATTGCAGTGAATGAAGATTTTGCTAATGTCATCTATAGTTATGTGCTAACCAGAGCCTTGTCAGTTGTTGAAACAAAGACATGCTTTTTGTGTTCCCCAAGTGGGCATATCTTAATAAAAAAATTAATGTTTGCAAACAGATATATTTTCTTTTGTTTTCAAATGCTTCCCAGTTTTGTTGCATGACAGCACGTCCAACATCCTTTTGCAGAAATAAATTTTGTTTCACAAAAAGCACAAAATCATGTTTCCTAATTTTGTGTCATGGGTAAATATTTGTTTGTCTGTGTCATACAAAAAAATGTTAGCATTCTCTATTTTCGCATTCCCCATACATATAATACACTTTGTTTCCCCCCAAATTTTGCATAGAGCATTGTTTTCAAAGCTCTTGGAAATATACAGTGTCCCCAAGAGCCTTTGAAGACAACGGTTTATGCAAAATTTGGGGAGCAAACAAAATGCACCATTGGGAATGCGAAACTAGAGAATAACACTATTTTTCATTTGCAGCATTGAATTCTACCAAGTTTTAACAATGTAGCTTTGAAGTGCAGGGTTTTGAAGGATGTGATACACCTGGATGCCTACTTGAGTTGAGTAACTCTCCTGCAGTTTTAGCTCAAATTATGATTATTACCGTGACTGGACTTCAAGTGCTACAATTTCATACATGTACCTGACACAGCTGTATAACAGAGGATTTTCTTGGCTCTCTCCGAATCACGACGTACTGTGTTGACCAAAATACTTCCTCCAGCACCAATGGTAGCTAAAAAAGCAAAACTATGTTAAAGGAGACCCCACCAATTATTTCAGGCAGGACAGCCCTCTCTTTTTCGAGATAAGCTAAATTTTATTATAATTTAAATTAATTGAAAATTAATTGTAAATTATGATTCAAGGGGAAATAAATCTTATTGCTGTTACTGTTGTTCCCTTACCTGCCAAGAATGCATTCTTAGCAATCCAAGTAATGGATTGACCATTTAGGGCCATGTAGTTGGTTAAATGTTGTCTTCTTGAAACACCGGACTGTTCCTCGATTTCTCCGCCATATTGCTCGAAACTGCGCCCCAATAAGAGAGAGCAGCGGCTTTACATTTGTGTTGTTGTCAATTGTTGTCACGGTCACGCATAATGGTTCGCGTGATGCACAATCCTGAAAAAAATGGCGGCAGTTTCGGACGGAAGAGGAGATTTGGGAGATTTTATCGATTATGAACTGCAGAGGCAGTTAAAAGGACTTAACACAACAGCACCTGACTTGTCTACTTTGGCACAAAAGGGAGATGAGAAGGTGATAATTATGAAGCATCTTTATGTCAACAACGAGCTGATTTGTGAGAAATGTTCAATTTTAATTTCTATTAAGCTTATCCTCAGGCGCCTTAGGACGCCCCAGTCGAGGAGTAAAATCGTCTGGCTGTCCGGGGTTAGGCATAGTAAAATCTGTTAAGTCTCACTCTCAAGTCAATGGGTTTTAATGGAACCCATGGATGCTCCTCACTGAGGACCATGCAGTAGGACACCCACAGTTGAATTGACGAGTAAAAGCATCTCGTGTTTAATTATTAATAGTGAGAGTAAAATCCACTTATTGTTTTTCGAAATCGTCCCAAACAGTGACATCGTGTTCTTTTTAGAACTATTAGATTTAAATTACACCTTTTTATTGGCTTTGAAAGACAGGAAAAGTGATCATACTTTGATCAATTAATAAACTGAGCATTGAAGGGGAATGGGTTCGATATAGGGCTGACGTCACAAATGAATTTGCATCGCTGTTTTTTCAGAGAACTTTCTCAATGCAATAATCGAACCCAATGCCCTTCAGTGCTCGGTAACTGAATCAAACTATGACTAGTCTCTTCCTGTCTTTCAAAGCCAATAAAAAAAAAAAAATTCAATCAAAAAAGTTTCTCAAAACAACACAATGTATTTGGGACGATTTCAGAGAATAAATAAAGTGACAAAGTGTCTTGAGGTGATAGGCACTTTAGGTCTCACTTCCAAGAGTCAATGGCCTTATTTGTTTTAAATTCTTGTAATCTGTCGATTTTGGAATACCCATCCACTTAATTTGGCAGATGCGTGAATAGAGTGTATTGTTATATGCCTTGTTCTTCAAAGGTTGCTGCTACAAGAATACAACAGTGGCCGGGTATTTTTCGTTTTCATGCATGTGATCAACAGCCATGTTTTTCAACGAAAATAAAAGAAAACGTTTGCATAAAAGTAGAGTTCAATTCCTGGAGGATTGGGTGGGGACACAAATATGGCTGCTGTTGCTCTGTTTAGGGGCACAAACATGGCAGCCGTGACATCATGTGAAAACCGAGAATTCTAGCATTGCTGGTACAATCCTTGTTTTAAGTGACATTGAGGTTCAATTTTGGTGACATCTGAAAAAATGCATACCGGTAAATGCTTAAAATGGTATTCATGGACATTTTTTTAAGTTTAAATTTTTCCTTTTTTTTCCTGAAAAGCTTGTTGAGCAATTCATGACTGAAGATATACAGATTAGTGGAGCAGCAGATCAAAAACTTCAAAGTCAACTGTACATTGGTATGTACAGCGGTACTTGTAAAGGTTTGAAGTTAGACTGGCTTAATCACTCTTAATAATAATCGTGGCTAATCACTGCAATTATTGACACTATGACAGGCCCACATGGTTGTACCAAAGATGTTTGATCACTAGTTCAAAATTATTATGCAAAAAATTTCCCAATAAGTGCAAGAATCACTTAGGGTGCGTTTGATTGACCATATTCCGGAATAGGAATACATGGAATATAAGTTAGAAATCCTTTGTTTTTACGGAGATTCACATTAAAACTGTCAAACGTCTGCTAAAATGCTATTTCAAACATAGTTTTATTATCCTTGCTGCTTCGAAGCGTGTCAAACATACCGTTTTAATCATCACTCCATGTATTCTTAATCCGGAATAGGGTCAATCGAACGTGCCCTTAGATTGTGGTATGCACATTTTGTACTCTTACTTAGTATCCTCTTACTCTTCTTCTAGTTTTCCACATCACCAGTGTCCAGAATATGACTGAGGTGTCTGGCTAACTTACTCCTCAAGGAAACAAAAACATTTAATTTCATAATAACCATATCCTTAAAACTTTCTATTTTGTGTTTACAATTGGACTGTTGACTAATAGACTAAGTGAAACTTTGTAATGTTTATGAAAACTAAGCTTGCTTCTGATTAGCTGCATTTGAATCACCTGGGACTAAAGTGAATTTGTGTATTGGTTGGTCAAGACTCCATCACATCCACAGCATAAATCAAGAAAACCGTTGTTATTATTTCAAGATCTTTGTCTGAGTAACAGTGTTTGTTATTCTAATTGATACCTTTATTTGTTTTCTAGCCTGTTTCTGGGGTTTCTATGATGTAGTAAGATCTCTCCTGGATAAAGGAGCAGGTATGCCAGAGTCAGAAATGCACCAGATATTTCATATTTATTTAACTACCCAGTACTTTGCTTTTCAATAGGACACTGACAAATTTTTCTGAAATTCAAATTATTGAAATTATCAAATCTGGTTTCTTTCACTGTACTTTGGGATTTTATTTAATAATATGTGTTCAAGAACAGAGACAGGACTTCTTTAAGAAAGGTGGCCCGCCCAGAATAGCTTCGCTAATTGCGGGTCGCCTAGGACTATGATCATATTGTAATGCTCATAAACAAATAAACAAATAAACTGCTGTCAATCAAAACACCAGGCTGGTCATCTGGTCACAATGGATGTTCAGCTTGAGAAGCCCTGTTAGGGGTTTTACGGATAAGGGTAACTTGCAAAATAATCATCGTGGAGTTATGATTTTAGGGATAAGGGATGCAAGACTGAGAAAATTTTAGGGATATTAAAAATAGCTTTGATTTCTCAATTATCATTACTTTTGGTCACGCTTACTGAGGATTTACATCACTGGCGACTCAGGTAATGAACAGGAACGGGTCATTAATTTTATCAGTCCAAATTCAAGCAAGATGTCAATGACTTGCTCCAAGGCTCTTTAACTGGGTCAACCGCTTTTGTCGTAGGTTGTCTCTCAAAAAACGGGTCGCATTACACTTTAAATTTGCCACTTATCGTCAAATTCCAAAGATAAGTAATTTTAGGGATAACAATCTCACAGGAATTTTAGGGATAAGGGATGACTAAAACCCACCTAACAGGGCCTCGCTTGAGTAACAAATTAATGAAAATCAGTGGAGATATGGTGGTGACTCAGGGATACTGGGAGAAAATCTGAGTGCTCCAAATTTGCAGGAGTTCAACTCATGACCTTCCAATATTTGGCTATTAAAGTGTTACTAGTTGGGCGCTCAACTGCTGAGTTACATGTACAATATGATATACATGAAGGAGACTTAAGGCCACTGAACTAGGCTCAGTTGAAGAGTTAAATTCAGCACCTCCAAAGAACAATCTATTTAAGGAGGCTTGAAAAGGTTTTCAGCTAAGAGTGTGCTGTATTACGCCACACACACAATACTTATTAAGCTGCTCACATAGACTCGTGAATCAAAGTGAGTGACCAGAAATAAAAATGTAACCTTAAGTCACGACTGCCAAAATAAATTTTGCTTGAAATGTTCAGCAATATCTCGAAATACAAGTGAAATTTGCTACTTTGCATTCTTAAAGAGAATTTTGAATTTCCATCCTCCAACATTGTTTTCATAAAATTATTAGTTAAATACAGCTGTAGGTATTAGCAGGTAAAATTTAATATAACTGAATTGGGTTTTTGAAAATATTAGTTTTTAAAATATTTTCCAAAAACTGATTTTTAGCTCCTTTTAGCATAGCTGTACCAATGCTACATGTATGACAACAGATCCATGGGGACTCACCGGTAGACACCCTTAAAAAATTGCCCGACAATAGTAAATAGTGAACTTTCAAAACGTTTCTCAACCAAAAGGATTGGAAACCGACTGTTACCTGTGGAAAACCCTAGGCTTTCAAGTCTACATAATGGACTGAGAGTAGAGTTTGAAGCCAGTGTAACTTTTTGACCATCCAACATTTTTTTGTTAATATTATAGTTGATACAGTGTATCTGTCAAATCGACTGCCCTTTTAATTGGATTTTGAAGTCAAAAGTCAACATCCATTTTTTAAATTAAAAGGTGTGGTAATAGACTCTTAACAGAAAACAGTAATTTAAGGGCCCCAGAATAGGACGGATATTACCATCCTCACAAGTCAGCCATGGGTCATAACATTACGAAGAACTTGCATACCAATCTTAGCTCTGGCCAAAGAAAGAGGACTACATACCAGCCTGGATAGCTCTTAACTAAAATGTCTAGTACATACTGGTCTGCTATTTACTCAGCATAAAGAGTCTCCTCTGTCTGTTGCTTCATACATTGTACATTTTCTAAATTCCACCTTTTCAGATGTGAATGCACAGAACAAGGAAACCCTGTGGACACCTCTGCATGCTGCAACCTTTCAGGAACATGGGAAGGTACCGGTATATGCAAGCAAATTGACTTCCATTGGAAAGTACAATCTGTGAAACACTCTCTTTGGTACAAAACTTGTTTCTTTGCAGATTGTGATGCTGCTTTTAGAAAGAAATGCACAACCTGAGCTTCCTGACAGTGACGGAAGGTAGTGGACAATAAAATAATTTTATGATCTGTTATTTACTACAGTTTACTACACTGTAGTGAATTGTAAGCTTAAAGAATACACTTAAAAGTGTGTAAGCATTAGTATGTACATGTACTGTTACTACATAAACCTTGTCTAACAAGTAAACCTTATTAAGCAAGAGAAGTCCACAATCAATGGGCGATTAAAGGGAAAGGGAAGCAGATTTTTTCAGGGAGAGAGGGTGAATGCTTAGGTTGCTAGGTGCTTGCTAGGTGCGCTTCAACACCTGTATCTTATGGCTTAATGGATAAAGAAATGAATTCTTTACAGGCAATAATGGAGAACCATGCGCAAGTTTCCAACCAGAGGTTGTGAACTTTAGTTCTTTACATGTATAAAGGCCGTCAACCATTGTAATCATTGTCATATATAAGCACAGAATTATAATAAATGGTTTCAGAGAGCCAGTTATTTACATCAATTAAAAATTAATCTTGCCCAGTCTCCAATCATTTACAGTAGTGTAGGAAAGCACTTTGCAAGAGGTACACCTGTACTCACATGTAGACTTCAACTTTGACAATTTTTACATTTTTTTGCAAAATTCGCAATTTTTGCAAAAATCGCGAGTCCTAGTTGGGGATTTGTCTTCTTTTCAGCCTTTAACAATTTTTGCAAAAAATCGCAATTTTACAGCTGCATGCAAACCTGGACATAAGTGAACATAAAGAGGGATGTTTATTTATTTAATTAATAATTAAAAGTGATTTGTGGTTACTAACCAGTAATTCATTTTCTCTTCTTTTCATAACAGGAGTGCAAAGGACTTTGCTTCTGCTTCAGACAAAGTTTGGTCACATTTTGCTGGTGCGAGTTTTTCAGTAGAATTTGTGTTATGGGTCCCATTTGTTCCCCTCTGCTACCATGCACTCTGTATTGGCTTTTTCTTTGAAAAAAATTTGTAAGTGTGGGCTAGTGAATTTTCATAGCAATTTTTACAGAATAAGCTTGTGACCTCAAAGATGAAAAAAGATAAGGAAAAAACTAGTTCTTGAGGGAAAGTTTAAAAAAATCTAGAAATTAAAGAGCTAATTTACGTGTCAAACAGTGTTCAATTATCATGTTGGCATTAATCTTTCCACGGAATATGTTTTGAAGTGTTTTGTTGTAGTACAATGTAATTTCTTCATGTTTATATTTTTTTTCTGTATACTCGTGCCTGTATTATTGAATTCTCAGCTTTGAACTGCCCTAGAACATCTAAACAAGAGCTTATAGACAAAGGGATAATTAAAAAGGTAAGTGAAGGCAGCTAAACTGCAGTGTTTTGATAAGTGTAATTAGTACACCGGTATACTAAAACAGCGTTGAAGGCGCGCTCTGATTGGCTACTCAAACTGCGAATATCCTTTGTTAGTATTTACTAAAACAGTGGATAGCGTTTAAAGCGCGCTCTGATTCTCTGCTCAAACTCCGGATATCCTTTGCTATTCACCTCCGCGCAACTCGCGCGGGGTTTGCGCCGGAAAAATATTGTAATCGTTGGAGGAATAATGAGTTAAAATCACCTTTTTGTGCTATACATGTATTATCTCACTGTTTTAGTATATACTAATTACAAACAACTATTCACCTCAGTGTCTGTGGCTAGTGGTAGATATTTACTTTACCGCCTGGCGGCTCGGTAAATATCCACCACTAGCTATCGGTGAATAGTTGCTAATTATAGATTTCAAGCATTTTCATTGGCTCCCCGGACACAGGCTATCAGTTTTCATATACCTGCTGTACCTAATATGGTCAAGGAACGAACGCGTCAGCAATAAAGCGAGCTGAAAATATTTTTTTCAGCTGTGAGAAAAAATGGCTGACAAAAGCCGTTTTGGACCGGAATTGACCGAGACAGAAATCGATGTTTTATTGGACAGTACATGGAAGAGTATTTGATCCTGGGGTTTTTAATAAAACAATTATTCTACTCGGGCTTGCTGCATATAAAGTGATTACAACCAACTCGTCGCTTCGCGCCTCGTTGGTTATCTATCACTTTATATCCAGCGCGCCCTTGTAGAATAGGAGCTTTTCACGTGACGTCATCGCCGCCATGTTGGTGGACCAAAACAAAAGATTTTTCATTAATTAGCTTGTTTTATTCGTCCACCAAAAGTCGTACATTTCTCTATTGTTATTGGTGTCTCGAGAGGTTGGTTGAAAACGTCCTATAATTGTTAACTATTCACCTCCGAGCGACTCGTGCGGGATTTGCTCCCAAGAATGTTGTAATTTTTGCAAGAATAAATAAGTCAAAATCATCTTTTCACCAAATCATCAAAATTTCCATGCCCCAGTTGTTCAAACGATGGATAGTGCTATCCTCCAGATAAATCACTCACAATCCAGTGGATAAGTCATAGCGAAACCAGTTGCGCTATCCAATAGATAGTGATTTATCCGGTGGATAGCGTTATCCACCTTTTGAACAACTGGGGCCAGGATCTATGTTTGAAGCAACGACAGTATCTAGAAATTTTAATTTTTAAATAAGAAAAACTGCAGTGTAGCTTACCAGCTTTAAGTCTGGTAAATGGAAAATTTATAGTCAATTGTACCGGTCTGATACACAACCTCCAATTGGCCTGTCCGGCTAGGAAGAGAAGGGCAATGAAATGTACCGAAATAGAAAACGCGCGTGTAGGGCGTACAGTACCGTTGTTTTGACATATCAAACCTTGACGACCTTCTTAGTTGTCACGTATGTGGACTGACTGATCTGTCTTTGAATACCAACATTCCTGGACTCTGCAACCATCCTCATCTCCTGTTTAATTTATCCACGTTCTTTGCTGTTGTCTTGGTTGCCCTGCCATTTGAGAGGCCTGTCTAAGGGCGCTTTCCTAAGGGTGCTTTCCTTTTGTCAGAACTTGCCGGCCCGACACCTCAGTTTTGCAAAGAAAATGCAACAATTGCCTGATAATGCCTCGCATTTTTCTGAAGGAGTATATACATTTGTATCATCCTCGAAGTATGTTAATTTGAAGTCGTTGTAGAGTTGGTCCTTCCAAGAACCTGGTCTGGCCGGTCAGTTCTGTCATGAAATGGAAAGCCGCGTCCACGCGTCCAAAATTGAAAGCCATTGTCAACGCTTGGGCAAGATTGTGACTTGGCGGCGTAAAGCTCCTTTCTTTGGTTACTTTCTCAGGTGGAAGATCCTGCCAGAGTTGGGTCGGCCGGAAGGCCTGGATCAGGCTCCAAAGGAAGACTGGTTAGGCTGCTGAAGTGACTTTTTACTTAAGGGAATAACTTATTATATAGTGCTTTTTAATCTTAACCGTGCATAATAAAATAACTTCAGAGCCGCTAAGATGGCTTCAAGGGACTAATGGGCACTTCAACTTGCACTCTGGTAGTTAATTCTGTCGGTACACATAGTACCACATGGCCAACTTAGTTCCATTTGTCTGTATGTTAATTTCCGAGAAATAACATCTGACCTACCCTCGGCTTGCTCCCGTCTCTCCTCAAAGCTCAGTCGGTAGATGAACGGTGCTCTAATCCGAAGGTACTCGGTCCGATTTCAGAGCGTACAGTATTTCCTTCCTTTAACCCGAAATTGCCTCGCATCCACGTTAGATTACACTGTAATGCAAATGAGAAAAACTAACCGTGAAAAGGGCTATTGACAGACGCTTAGACAATTATTTAGAAGCGCTCGATACTCCAAAACTTCCTTTACCGGTCCTTCTCTTACATGAAATAGAAAACTGATGGTAAGTTTATCCAAATCTTTTTCAATGCTAATTGCCCTAGGAGAAATTCTCGATGCTTGCCTCGGGGATTATTTTTAATAGTCCTTCCTTAATTAAGGGGGAAAAAATGCTGCCTCCAACGAACATCACAGCCTTCCCTCCAACAGAAAAATTAACCAGTTTCAGTGCCGCAACGAAATCGTAATAACCTAGTGTACGCAAACTAACTGATCTTCAGATTGACGCAAATAACTGAACTTCCATTCCTTTGTTTTGCTATTTACTCCAGGCTGCGTTTTCTCGTCCTGGTTCAGCGTATGTACTTCAGAGTGATCCTTTTTCCAAGAGACACAGCAATCAAGAAAGTTCGGACTTCCCTCTTGGTAAAACGTGACACTGAGTATTTTTTTCCTTTTTATTTCAAATTTCTTAAAGTCCCTGTGACGCTTTTTTTTTCTCACCGTTTTTTAACTTTTCGTTTAAATATTTATAGTGTCTGGAGTATAGTATTTCAAAAATTTTTCCCTCGTAGTGTATCCCACGCGTCTTAGCGGGCCCTTTAAAACACTTGGATGCACTGAGGGATTTTTTTTTTGAAGTACTACGCTCCGGACACTAGATATTTAAATGAAAAGTATTAACACGGGGAACAAAATAAGCATCATAGGGACTTTAATTAAACGTTCCGCCATTGATTGCGTTGAAAACTGACCAGTTGTACCTCAGAGAGTTGGACAATCTAAAGTGCGAGCGGCAACTTGTCATGAAAATTCCCCTATATGTTTGCTCCCTGTTTCGTATTCTCTTGATAGTTATAGGTGGAACCTCTCCTTTGGGGGACACCTCTATTCCGAGGACACCTCCATTCAGGGGACACACACATTTGGTCCTTTGAATGGAGGTTCCACTTTAGGTAACTGACAAGAAAATTAATTAAATGGGCCCAATTCATCATTGGCAAAACATAAACGTCAGACTGACTTTTGCAGTAAGCTATAGCGTGGTTGTAAGGGATACATTTTGAATAAATTCCTTGGTGTTTTCAGGTACCAGTGCCGGCGGGGATGTTTTGGGTGAGGCAAGGCCTCATGGCCACGCTGAACAAAACAGTAAGCCTGCATTCTCCTTATGGCGTACTTGATGATCTGGCTTTTTACTGCCCAAATTGTCCCACATTTCTTTGGAGGCAACAATATTTTTTTTACATTTTTGGGCGTATTAACGTGGCCAACCAATGGAAGTAAGGATAGACGTTATAATGAGGATTCACTGTTCTATTGCTCAGTGCCGTAAAATATTACCTCCAGCCTCGTTTTCATTCAAAGGCCATGTAACTAAGCACTCAAATTGGTGTAAGCATGGCATGGGGATTTAAGATTTGCTATCATCACACAATTGCCAAAACGATTTTTTCAGGACTTTCGTAACGTTTCTTTTTTCCTTGGCGAGCGAAACTCTGTTTTTAACAAATTATAAGATGTAAGCAAGTACAAAAAAAAAAAAAACTTGGAAGTGCTCTAACTTAGTGAAGGTCTCAGTTCAAGGATATTCACAAAGACATTCACAAACCTCGTATGCCTCGGAACATTTATTTTAAGTAACACTGATATTGTTATAAATAATGTTAAGATTTCAGATCTCGTTCAGATTTCCCTACTGCATAAGCAAGGTTCAATACTGCTATTATCTGGAATTTCAACATGATTCGTTACGGTGTACACACGTCTTTTATAAACGGTCTCTTCATTTCCGCTGGAATTGTTATTAAAAGTTGGCCTGCTAAAAAGGTTCAAAGCGTATTTTTTTAGTTATTCATGGACAATCGCTTTTGCTTCATACAAAGTTAAATAGACTTATTATATCTCTCAGATAGTACATGCGCTGTGATTGGCTAAATTAGCGGGCCGTATTCTACAATAAGGCCCGCTGTACAGCCCGGTAAATTTAAAATTTCGATAAAACATTATTTAGCAAGTTTTTCATGTCGTTTCTCTTACATAAACTTGTAAACTGTTTGAATCTTGCAGGCAACTATTTCAAACAGCCAAGAAGATTTAGTTTTTCGGATTTTGACACGGCAATTGTTATGGCAGTTGAACCTTCCGCTTGACTTCGACTAATTTCCTTGCCCGCGCGCCGGATTAACCTCAGAGGTAGAATAAATATCTTACCAACTTCGTTTTCTCGGTCCGTACTTTAAGTTACGGATCGTCGTCTTTTTCCCATTGATTTTCGCGCTTGGGCCATAAATCAACGGGAAAAAACTCGGTGCGTAACTTACAGTACGGACATCGAACTCGGTTAGTAAGAGGTATTTATTTTTATACAGGACACTTTTTTTTGTTCGAGGTAGCCTTCTGCATAGCACCGCAGCTCCCGATGATATCGAAATCGAAGTCAATGTTCTGCGAAGCGGATCATAGTACCATGACACGTGATCCAAATCAACTTTAGCGAAGCTCCGCGCGCCAAAAGTGCACGCGCAGAGCGCCATGGAGAAAATATGGTAACTCATTAATAGACCAATTCGGCTAACTCAATGTTGTACCTTATTCAGATCCTTTGGGAATAAAACGTTTTGTTCCAAATATTTCCATATGAATACTACATTATCGTGCAAATGCAATACACAAAGAATTTTAACCCCGAGAGATTTTAATTGGGTACAACATTGCGTTAGCCAAATTGATCTACGCGAGATATTTTGGTTTTGGGTATGACGTCATCGGACGACCGTCCAACTTTTTCTGTAAGGCAATACACGTATTGTCGCACTAATGGCAGCGGCGTTTCTTGGCGGAAATTTGCATGGGTTCAAACTCGCGATTTTTGGCGGGAAGTTGCGTGGCCAGCGTACCCCGATATTGAATACGCGCCAGTTGCTTTTATTCCAAGTTGTACGTTACACAATTGTTACAGAGGAACTAGCCCAGTAATACATTCCTCTCTTATCGTTAGTAAAGTTTGATACTACACTTCAAGATTGACAGAGCGTGATTGCTGAGTGAGCATATAGAGAGACGCAGCAAGGCAACAAGATTTTTTACTGAACGACTACCGATGCTTCATTAACATCAGACCAATGCTTAATAGGCCTTTTTCGATATATGAAAACTCAGCTTGATAGTGAGGCAGTGACGACAAAGACAAAGGAAAGTGGATGATAACCAAATATTTTCCACATTCATTCCATCGTGTTTCTATTGTTTTTGTCCTCACTGTCTCACTATCAAGCTGAATATTTGATATTTCGAAAATGGCCTATTGTGTAGAATTAATTGAAATAACAAAGACTAGTGAATGACATTTGGGACTTTAAGACCTATGACGTTGACGTCGACGAAAACGTTATCTCAAAATATAACCTTGCACCATCGTAATTACCTATTTCCCGATTATTTCATCTCGTTTTTGTCGCACAATGTGGACTAGTTATCCTAAAAATAAATTGACACGAGCGGTTTCAGAGTACAATAGGCCATTTTACAGTTGTTTGCTCAGCGACCAAGCCTATGAATGGCTGCGAGGCTGCCGGTGACCTTGCATTGATACAGACCTCACTGCTTTTATCATGTAAATTGTGTTGTTGTAACGCTAATTAGTCTATATTAACATTACAAAAGCATGAAGGTTTGTATCAAAACAGGGTCACCGGCAGCCTCGCTTCCATTGTTAGGCCTGGTAACTTTGCCACAACTGTAAAATGGTCTATTAATATTCTAGGGGAAAAAAAGGGTTCACGTTTGTTTGACCATTTTGTCGTTGAAACCTGAAATTTGGTGATTTCACGTTGTTATGCAGAGACCAGCAAAAGTATCTGCAGAAATGCGTGCCGCACGTGTAGCACGATTATTTTCTTCTTTTAACCAATGATATTCTTGTTTTGTGCCAATGCCGTACCCATAGCAGTCGTCTTTTTAAAAACACCCTATTTCCTTTTAAGCACCACCCATATGAAACCCAAGTATATCGAGATGTGTGAAACGTGTGCGCAATAACGCCCTTAACTAAATACGGTTCCTTATAGATAGGACATATGAAGAACTAAGGTTCTAAAGAAAGAATGGCGCTGAAGATTTGTAAGCAGACGTTACGTCAGAACGAATTGGAGAATTGTGGGGGCTTAACGGAGTTCCGCGCGCAGCACGGTAACCCCCTGGCCAAGCTATCGAGCAAAGTTGGATTCCACATGCAACATTGTTGGATGCAAATGTTGAGATAGTGGCGCAACACTATCCAACACTGCTTGAGGAAACTGATTCAAGTTCAAGTTGGCGCTAAAACTGAAACGAGAACCGTTCGTAGCGTTTACCCTACTGGTGTTGTTGGGGGACAAAAATGACCGATTCAAACGAGGAAAAACCAAAGAATGATTTAGAGAACGTGTAGAAAAGGGTATGTTCTGTTGTAGATCAGTCGTAATGACAGTCACCTGAAACTTTTTCGCGAATAAACAGCGACAACGTTTTGCGGTTACCACTTATCTGCTTATCGTTTTTTTGTAGTGTAGTAAGCTGTAATTAACAGAGTCAAGGGAAGCCCGAGAAGACTTATAAACCGCTACATTTCACAGTACAATGAATAACAATAGCGTCCATTCGCGGACCTTTGGTTTCCAGATTACTTTTACTTCATTTAAATGTGCTTCGTTCTTCAAAAGCCCAATAAACATACATCTAAGTTTATCCTGTTTAAGCCATTAGGTAATGTAGCAATACCATGTTTAAGACAGAAATTGATGAAATAGATACCCCGTTCAAGCCAAAACACCCTGAAAACCATACCATATCGAGCTGCACGTCCCCGTTAAGGTCTCATAAGGGGGTACACCCCACCCTCCGCGGGGAATAAGTTCCTGATCAGTGGCCAATCAGCCTGCAAGCCAGATCGAAGCTTTTGCTCTCTGCCTTTCAGCGGCGGGTACAAAGTCCTCAAAAAGAGCTGTCAGGAGGGGATTCGAACCCACGCCTCCAAGTGGAGACCAGAACGCTCCACGATCCCATTCTAATAATGTAAAGGTATGTAACCTTGAGTCTGGCGCCTTGGACCGCTCGGCCATCCTGACGGTTCGGACATTCCAGCTAAGTGATTGAGTCGAATGATTACTTTCAATTCATGTTGAAAAGATATTGCAGGCGAGCATTGCATCATGAAGAAATGTGTACAAGGATCGTTTCTTGCAAAACGTAACTTAGAATCCGACCATCTCCTGAAGAGATTTCCGACTAACAAGAGATTTTTTAATATCTGTATTAAAACGATCTTTAGTTACCTTGGTCCCATCGCATTGTCAGGATCTTCCGCACTCAAATTCGACAGAGGTCAAAAACAGGGTTTGTCCATTAAAAGGAGAACTCCCTTATAATATCCTACAATAATGCCATTGGATTGAAGAAAGCGATAATTTTTTAAGGGATTTTGCACAAAAGTGTATAAATTAGAACAATTTATATGGAATGGGTTCCTAATCAGTGACCAACCTGCACGCCAGATCGATCAGCAACAACTGTTTACTTTTTTATGAGCAAGTGCAATCATAGGTGACAAAGAACTGTTCTTCTCTGATCTATACCCGTCGGGATGATCACGGAAGTTATTAGAAGGATTCGAATGCACAAAATGTGGTTTAATGAACATCTGCCAGGAGTGGGATTCGAACCCACGCCTCCAACAGGAGACCAGAAGACCCAAACAGTTTAGGGCACGGAATCCCTTTGATACTGGCTTAAGTCTGGCGCCTTTGACCACTCGGCCATCCTGGCAAGGTGATCTCCTGATTATCACACGTTTCCATCGAGCCGGTGATACATAACTGTTCAGTCGTATTCCATTGAGGAGAGACTAGATTTTTGCAGTTCGTTGACAAATAGTGTAAGAAAGACTAAGAGGTGTTTTGGTCGTAAAAGAGAAATACATTAATCTCACTTTCCAGAATGTACCAGATCGTCGATTTAAAAAAGCGTCCTCGAGAACTTTTACACGCTTTCCTGAGTTTGCCTTTGCTTTCTGCCATCTAGCGGCTGGTACAAAGTCCTCAAACGTTTATTACTATATTACTATGAATAGGCTACAAAACGAGCTGTCAGGAGTGGGATTCGAACCCACGCCTCCAAGTGGAGACCAGAAGGCTCCACGATCCCATTTTAATAATGGAAAGGTATGTAACCTTGAGTCTGGCGCCTTGGACCGCTCGGCCATCCTGACGGTTTGGACATTCAAACTAAGTGATTGAGTCGACTGATTACTTTCAATTCATGTTGAAAAGATGTTGCAGGCGAGCATTGCATCATGAAGAAATGTGTACAAGGATCGTTCCTTGGAAAACGTAACTTAGAATCCAACCATCTGGTGAAGAGATTTCCGACTAACAAGAGATTTTTTAGTATCTGTATTAAAACGATCTTTAATTACCTTGGTCTAATCATATTCTGAGGATCTTCCGCACTCAAAATCGACAGAGGTAAAAAACAGGGTTTGTCTATTATAAGAAGAACTCCTTTACAAGATCGTACAATAACGCCATCGGATTGAAGGAAGCGATAATTTTGTAAGTGATTTTGCCTAAAACTGTATAAATTAGAACAATTTATATGGAATGGGTTCCTGATCAGTGGCCAATCAACCTGCAAGCCAGATCGACCAGCAACAACTGTTTACTTTTTGATGAGGAAGTGCAATCATAGGTGAAAAAGAACTGTTCTTCTCTGATCTATACCCATCGGCATGATCACGGAAGTTATTAGAAGGATTCGAATGCACAAAATGTGGTTTAATGAACATCTGCCAGGAGTGGGATTCGAACCCACGCCTCCAACAGGAGACCAGAAGACCCACACAGTTCAAGGCACGGAATCCCTTTGATACTGACTTAAGTCTGGCGCCTTTGACCACTCGGCCATCCTGGCAAGGCGATTTCCTGATTATGACACGTTTCCATCGAGCCAGGGATACATAACTGTTCAGTCGTATTCCATTGAGGAGAGACTAGATTTGGCAGTTCGTTGACAAATAGTGTAAGAAAGACTAAGAGGTGTTTTGGTCGTAAAAGAGAAATACATTAATCCCACTTTCCAGAATGTACTAGATGGTCGTTTTGAAAAAGCATCCTCGAGAAATTTTACACGCTTTCCTGAGTTTGCCTTCCCTCTCTGCCTTCCAGCGGCTGGTACAAAGTCCTCAATCGTTTATTACTATGAACAGGCTACAAAACGAGCTGTCAGGAGTGGGATTCGAACCCACGCCTCCAAGTGGAGACCAGAAGGCTCCACGATCCCATTTTAATAATGGAAAGGTATGTAACCTTGAGTCTGGCGCCTTGGACCGCTCGGCCATCCTGACGGTTCGGACATTCAAACTAAGTGATTGAGTCGACTGATTACTTTCAATTCATGTTGAAAAGATGTTGCAGGCAAGAATTGCATCATGAAGAAATGTGTACAAGGATCGTTTCTTGCAAAACGTAACTTAGAATCCGACCATCTGCTGAAGAAATTTCCGACTAACAAGAGATTTTTTAATATCTGTATTAAAACGATCTTTAATTACCTTGGTCCCATCGTATTGTTAGGATCTTCCGCACTCAAAATCGACAGAGGTAAAAAACAGGGTTTGTCTATTATAAGGAGAACTCCCTTACAAGATCCTACAATAATGCCATTGGATAGAAGGAAGCGATAATTTTGTAAGTGATTTTGCAAGAAACTGTATAAATTAGAACAATTTATATGGAATGGGTTCCTAATCAGTGGCCAATCAACCTGCAAGCCAAATCGTTCAGCAACAACTGTTTACTTTTTGATGAGGAAGTGCAATCATAGGTGACAAAGAACTGTTCTTCTCTGATCTATACCCGTCGGGATGATCACGGAAGTTATTAGAAGGATTCGAATGCACAAAATGTGGTTTAATGAACATCTGCCAGGAGTGGGATTCGAACCCACGCCTCCAACAGGAGACCTGAAGACCCACACAGTTCAAGGCAAGGAATCCCTTTGATGCTGGCTTAAGTCTGGCGCCTTTGACCACTCGGCCATCCTGGGAAGGCGATCTCCTGATTATCACACGTTTCCATCGAGCTAGTGATACATAATTGTTCAGTCGTATTCCATTGAGGGGAGCCTAGATTTGGCACTTCGTTGACAAATAGTGTAAGAAAGACTAAGAGGTGTTTTGGTCGTAAAAGAGAAATACATTAATCCCACTTTCCAGAATGTACTAGATGGTCGTTTTGAAAAAGCATCCTCGAGAAATTTTACACGCTTTCCTGAGTTTGCCTTCCCTCTCTGCCTTCCAGCGGCTGGTACAAAGTCCTCAATCGTTTATTACTATGAATAGGCTGCAAAACGAGCTGTCAGGAGTGGGATTCGAACCCACGCCTCCAAGTGGAGACCAGAAGGCTCCACGATCCCATTTTAATAATGGAAAGGTATGTAACCTTGAGTCTGGCGCCTTGGACCGCTCGGCCATCCTGACGGTTCGGACATTCAAACTAAGTGATTGAGTCGACTGATTACTTTCAATTCATGTTGAAAAGATGTTGCAGGCGAGCATTGCATCATGAAGAAATGTGTACAAGGATCGTTCCTTGGAAAACGTAACTTAGAATCCAACCATCTGCTGAAGAGATTTCCGACTAACAAGAGATTTTTTAGTATCTGTATTAAAACGATCTTTAATTACCTTGGTCTAATCATATTCTGAGGATCTTCCGCACTCAAAATCGACAGAGGTAAAAAACAGGGTTTGTCTATTATAAGAAGAACTCCTTTACAAGATCGTACAATAACGCCATCGGATTGAAGGAAGCGATAATTTTGTAAGTGATTTTGCCTAAAACTGTATAAATTAGAACAATTTATATGGAATGGGTTCCTGATCAGTGGCCAATCAACCTGCAAGCCAGATCGACCAGCAACAACTGTTTACTTTTTGATGAGGAAGTGCAATCATAGGTGAAAAAGAACTGTTCTTCTCTGATCTATACCCATCGGCATGATCACGGAAGTTATTAGAAGGATTCGAATGCACAAAATGTGGTTTAATGAACATCTGCCAGGAGTGGGATTCGAACCCACGCCTCCAACAGGAGACCAGAAGACCCACACAGTTCAAGGCACGGAATCCCTTTGATACTGACTTAAGTCTGGCGCCTTTGACCACTCGGCCATCCTGGCAAGGCGATTTCCTGATTATGACACGTTTCCATCGAGCCAGGGATACATAACTGTTCAGTCGTATTCCATTGAGGAGAGACTAGATTTGGCAGTTCGTTGACAAATAGTGTAAGAAAGACTAAGAGGTGTTTTGGTCGTAAAAGAGAAATACATTAATCCCACTTTCCAGAATGTACTAGATGGTCGTTTTGAAAAAGCATCCTCGAGAAATTTTACACGCTTTCCTGAGTTTGCCTTCCCTCTCTGCCTTCCAGCGGCTGGTACAAAGTCCTCAATCGTTTATTACTATGAACCGGCTACAAAACGAGCTGTCAGGAGTGGGATTCGAACCCACGCCTCCAAGTGGAGACCAGAAGGCTCCACGATCCCATTTTAATAATGGAAAGGTATGTAACCTTGAGTCTGGCGCCTTGGACCGCTCGGCCATCCTGACGGTTCGGACATTCAAACTAAGTGATTGAGTCGACTGATTACTTTCAATTCATGTTGAAAAGATCTTGAAGGCGAGAATAGCATCATAAAAGAATGTATAAAAGGATCGTTTCTTGCAAAACGTAACTTAGAATCCGACCATCTGCTGAAGAGATTTCCGACTAACAAGAGATTTTTTAATATTTGTATTAAAACGATCTTTAATTACCTTGGTCCCATCGTATTGTTAGGATCTTCCGCACTCAAAATCGACAGAGGTAAAAAACAGGGTTTGTCTATTATAAGGAGAACTCTCTTACAAGATCCTACAATAATGCCATTGGATAGAAGGAAGCGATAATTTTGTAAGTGATTTTGCAAGAAACTGTATAAATTAGAACAATTTATATGGAATGGGTTCCTAATCAGTGGCCAATCAACCTGCAAGCCAAATCGTTCAGCAACAACTGTTTACTTTTTGATGAGGAAGTGCAATCATAGGTGACAAAGAACTGTTCTTCTCTGATCTATACCCGTCGGGATGATCACGGAAGTTATTAGAAGGATTCGAATGCACAAAATGTGGTTTTAAAATGAACATCTGCCAGGAGTGGGATTCGAACCCACGCCTCCAACAGGAGACCTGAAGACCCACACAGTTCAAGGCAAGGAATCCCTTTGATGCTGGCTTAAGTCTGGCGCCTTTGACCACTCGGCCATCCTGGGAAGGCGATCTCCTGATTATCACACGTTTCCATCGAGCTAGTGATACATAATTGTTCAGTCGTATTCCATTGAGGGGAGCCTAGATTTGGCAGTTCGTTGACAAATAGTGTAAGAAAGACTAAGAGGTGTTTTGGTCGTAAAAGAGAAATACATTAATCCCACTTTCCAGAATGTACTAGATGGTCGTTTTGAAAAAGCATCCTCGAGAAATTTTACACGCTTTCCTGAGTTTGCCTTCCCTCTCTGCCTTCCAGCGGCTGGTACAAAGTCCTCAATCGTTTATTACTATGAATAGGCTACAAAACGAGCTGTCAGGAGTGGGATTCGAACCCACGCCTCCAAGTGGAGACCAGAAGGCTCCACGATCCCATTTTAATAATGGAAAGGTATGTAACCTTGAGTCTGGCGCCTTGGACCGCTCGGCCATCCTGACGGTTCGGACATTCAAACTAAGTGATTGAGTCGACTGATTACTTTCAATTCATGTTGAAAAGATATTGCAGGCGAGCATTGCATCATGAAGAAATGTGTACAAGGATCGTTTCTTGGAAAACGTAACTTAGAATCCGACCATCTGCTGAAGAGATTTCCGACTAACAAGAAATTTTTTAATATCTGTATTAAAACGATTTTTAATTACCTTGGTCCCATCGTATTGTCAGGAACTTCTGCACTCAAATTCGACAGAGGTAAAAAACAGGGTTTGTCTATTATAAGGAGAACTCCCTTACAAGATCCTACAATAATGCCATTGGATTGAAGGAAGCGATAATTTTGTAAGTGATTTTGCAAGAAACTGTATAAATTAGAACAATTTATATGGAATGGATTCCTAATCAGTGGCCAATCAACCTGCAAGCCAGATCGACCAGCAACAACTGTTTACTTTTTGATGAGGAAGTGCAATCATAGGTGACAAAGAACTGTTCTTCTCTAATCTATACCCGTCGGGATGAACACGGAAGTTATTAGAAGGATTCGAATGCACAAAATGTAGTTTAATGAACATCTGCCAGGAGTGGGATTCGAACCCACGCCTCCAACAGGAGACCAGAAGACCCAAACAGTTTAGGGCACGGAATCCCTTTGATACTGGCTTAAGTCTGGCGCCTTTGACCACTCGGCCATCCTGGCAAGGCGATCTCCTGATTATCACACGTTTCCATCGAACCGGTGATACATAACTGTTCAGTCGTATTCCATTGAGGAGAGACTAGAATTGGAAGTTCGTTTACAAATAGTGTAAGAAAGACTAAGAGGTGTTTTGGTCGTAAAAGAGAGATACATTTATCCCACTTTCCAGAATGTACTAGATGGTCGTTTTGAAAAAGCATCCTCGAGAAATTTTAAACGCTTTCCTGAGTTTGCCTTCCCTCTCTGCCTTCCAGCGGCTGGTACAAAGTCCTCAATCGTTTATTACTATGAACAGGCTACAAAACGAGCTGTCAGGAGTGGGATTCGAACCCTCGCCTCCAAGTAGAGACCAGAAGACTCCACGATCCCATTTTAATAATGGAAAGGTATGTAACCTTGAGTCTGGCGCCTTGGACCGCTCGGCCATCCTGACGGTTCGGACATTCAAACTAAGTGATTGAGTCGACTGATTACTTTCAAGTCATGTTGAAAAGATATTGCAGGCGAGCATTGCATCATGAAGAAATGTGTACAAGGATCGTTTCTTGGAAAACGTAACTTAGAATCCGACCATCTGGTGAAGAGATTTCCGACTAACAAGTGATTTTTTAATATGTGTATTAAAACGATCTTCAATTACGTCTGTCTCATCGTATTCTCAGGATCTTCCGCACTCAAAATCGACAGAGGTAAAAAACAGGGTTTGTCTATTATAAGGAGAACTCCTTTACAAGATCCTACAATAATGTCATTGGATTGAAGGAAGCGATAATTTTGTAAGTGATTTTGCACAAAACTGTATAAATTAGAACAATTTATATGGAATGGGTTCCTGAGCAGTGGCCAATCAACCTGCAAGCCAGATCGACCAGCAACAACTGTTTACTTTTTGATGAGGAAGTGCAATCATAGGTGACAAAGAACTGTTCTTCTCTGATCTATACCCGTCGGGATGATCACGGAAGTTATTAGAAGGATTCGAATGCACAAAATGTGGTTTAATGAACATCTGCCAGGAGTGGGATTCGAACCCACGCCTCCAACAGGAGACCAGAAGACCCAAACAGTTTAGGGCACGGAATCCCTTTGATACTGGCTTAAGTCTGGCGCCTTTGACCACTCCGCCATCCTGGCAAGGCGATCTCCTGATTTTCACACGTTTCCATCGAACCGGTGATACATAACTGTTCGGTCGTATTCCATTGAGGAGAGACTAGATTTGGCAGTTCGTTGACAAATAGTGTAAGAAAGACTAAGAGGTGTTTTGGTCGTAAAAGAGAGATACATTTATCCCACTTTCCAGAATGTACTAGATGGTCGTTTTGAAAAAGCATTCTCGAGAAATTTTACACGCTTTCCTGAGTTTGCCTTTGCTCTCTGCCTTCCAGCGGCTGGTACAAAGTCCTCAAACGTTTTTTACTATGAATAGGCTACAAAACGTGCTGTCAGAAGTGGGATTCGAACCCACGCCTCCAAGTGGAGACCAGAAGGCTCCACGATCCCATTTTAATGATGGAAAGGTATGTAACCTTGAGTCTGGCGCCTTGGACCGCTCGGCCATCCTGACGGTTTGGACATTCAAACTAAGTGATTGAGTCGACTGATTACTTTCAATTCATGTTGAAAAGATATTGCAGGCGAGCATTGCATCATGAAGAAATGTGTACAAGGATCGTTTCTTGCAAAACGTAACTTAGAATCCGACCATCTGCTGAAGAGATTTCCGACTAACAAGAGATTTTTTAATATTTGTATTAAAACGATCTTTAATTACCTTGGTCCCATCGTATTGTTAGGATCTTCCGCACTCAAAATCGACAGAGGTAAAAAACAGGGTTTGTCTATTATAAGGAGAACTCTCTTACAAGATCCTACAATAATGCCATTGGATAGAAGGAAGCGATAATTTTGTAAGTGATTTTGCAAGAAACTGTATAAATTAGAACAATTTATATGGAATGGGTTCCTAATCAGTGGCCAATCAACCTGCAAGCCAAATCGTTCAGCAACAACTGTTTACTTTTTGATGAGGAAGTGCAATCATAGGTGAAAAAGAACTGTTCTTCTCTGATCTATACCCGTCGGGATGATCACGGAAGTTATTAGAAGGATTCGAATGCACAAAATGTGGTTTAATGAACATCTGCCAGGAGTGGGATTCGAACCCACGCCTCCAACAGGAGACCAGAAGACCCAAACAGTTCAAGGCAAGGAATCCCTTTGATGCTGGCTTAAGTCTGGCGCCTTTGACCACTCGGCCATCCTGGGAAGGCGATCTCCTGATTATCACACGTTTCCATCGAGCTAGTGATACATAATTGTTCAGTCGTATTCCATTGAGGGGAGCCTAGATTTGGCAGTTCGTTGACAAATAGTGTAAGAAAGACTAAGAGGTGTTTTGGTCGTAAAAGAGAGATACATTTATCCCACTTTCCAGAATGTACTAGATGGTCGTTTTGAAAAAGCATCCTTGAGAAATTTTACACGCTTTCCTGAGTTTGCCTTCCCTCTCTGCCTTCCAGCGGCTGGTACAAAGTCCTCAATCGTTTATTACTATGAACAGGCTACAAAACGAGCTGTCAGGAGTGGGATTCGAACCCACGCCTCCAAGTGGAGACCAGAAGGCTCCACGATCCCATTTTAATAATGGAAAGGTATGTAACCTTGAGTCTGGCGCCTTGGACCGCTCGGCCATCCTGACGGTTCGGACATTCAAACTAAGTGATTGAGTCGACTGATTACTTTCAATTCATGTTGAAAAGATATTGCAGGCGAGCATTGCATCATGAAGAAATGTGTACAAGGATCGTTTCTTGCAAAACGTAACTTAGAATCCGACCATCTGCTGAAGAGATTTCCGACTAACAAGAGATTTTTTAATATCTGTATTAAAACGATTTTTAATTACCTTGGTCCCATCGTATTGTCAGGAACTTCTGCACTCAAATTCGACAGAGGTAAAAAACAGGGTTTGTCTATTATAAGGAGAACTCCCTTACAAGATCCTACAATAATGCCATTGGATTGAAGGAAGCGATAATTTTGTAAGTGATTTTGCAAGAAACTGTATAAATTAGAACAATTTATATGGAATGGATTCCTAATCAGTGGCCAATCAACCTGCAAGCCAGATCGACCAGCAACAACTGTTTACTTTTTGATGAGGAAGTGCAATCATAGGTGACAAAGAACTGTTCTTCTCTGATCTATACCCGTCGGGATGAACACGGAAGTTATTAGAAGGATTCGAATGCACAAAATGTGGTTTAATGAACATCTGCCAGGAGTGGGATTCGAACCCACGCCTCCAACAGGAGACCAGAAGACCCAAACAGTTTAGGGCACGGAATCCCTTTGATACTGGCTTAAGTCTGGCGCCTTTGACCACTCGGCCATCCTGGCAAGGCGATCTCCTGATTATCACACGTTTCCATCGAACCGGTGATACATAACTGTTCGGTCGTATTCCATTGAGGAGAGACTAGATTTGGCAGTTCGTTGACAAATAGTGTAAGAAAGACTAAGAGGTGTTTTGGTCGTAAAAGAGAGATACATTTATCCCACTTTCCAGAATGTACTAGATGGTCGTTTTGAAAAAGCATCCTCGAGAAATTTTACACGCTTTCCTGAGTTTGCCTTCCCTCTCTGCCTTCCAGCGGCTGGTACAAAGTCCTCAATCGTTTATTACTATGAACAGGCTACAAAACGAGCTGTCAGGAGTGGGATTCGAACCCACGCCTCCAAGTGGAGACCAGAAGGCTCCACGATCCCATTTTAATAATGGAAAGGTATGTAACCTTGAGTCTGGCGCCTTGGACCGCTCGGCCATCCTGACGGTTCGGACATTCAAACTAAGTGATTGAGTCGACTGATTACTTTCAATTCATGTTGAAAAGATATTGCAGGCGAGCATTGCATCATGAAGAAATGTGTACAAGGATCGTTTCTTGGAAAACGTAACTTAGAATCCGACCATCTGGTGAAGAGATTTCCGACTAACAAGTGATTTTTTAATATGTGTATTAAAACGATCTTCAATTACGTCTGTCTCATCGTATTCTCAGGATCTTCCGCACTCAAAATCGACAGAGGTAAAAAACAGGGTTTGTCTATTATAAGGAGAACTCCTTTACAAGATCCTACAATAATGTCATTGGATTGAAGGAAGCGATAATTTTGTAAGTGATTTTGCACAAAACTGTATAAATTAGAACAATTTATATGGAATGGGTTCCTGATCAGTGGCCAATCAACCTGCAAGCCAGATCGACCAGCAACAACTGTTTACTTTTTGATGAGGAAGTGCAATCATAGGTGACAAAGAACTGTTCTTCTCTGATCTATACCCGTCGGGATGATCACGGAAGTTATTAGAAGGATTCGAATGCACAAAATGTGGTTTAATGAACATCTGCCAGGAGTGGGATTCGAACCCACGCCTCCAACAGGAGACCAGAAGACCCAAACAGTTTAGGGCACGGAATCCCTTTGATACTGGCTTAAGTCTGGCGCCTTTGACCACTCCGCCATCCTGGCAAGGCGATCTCCTGATTTTCACACGTTTCCATCGAACCGGTGATACATAACTGTTCGGTCGTATTCCATTAAAGAGAGACTAGATTTGGCAGTTCGTTGACAAATAGTGTAAGAAAGACTAAGAGGTGTTTTGGTCGTAAAAGAGAGATACATTAATCCCACTTTCCAGAATGTACTAGATTGTCGTTTTGAAAAAGCACCCTCGAGAAGTTTTACACGCGTTCCTGAGTTTGCCTTTGCTCTCTGCCTTCCAGCGGCTGGTACAAAGTCCTCAAACGTTTTTTACTATGAATAGGCTACAAAACGTGCTGTCAGAAGTGGGATTCGAACCCACGCCTCCAAGTGGAGACCAGAAGGCTCCACGATTCCATTTTAATAATGGAAAGGTATGTAACCTTGAGTCTGGCGCCTTGGACCGCTCGGCCATCCTGACGGTTCGGACATTCAAACTAAGTGATTGAGTCGACTGATTACTTTCAATTCATGTTGAAAAGATATTGCAGGCGAGCATTGCATCATGAAGAAATGTGTACAAGGATCGTTTCTTGGAAAACGTAACTTAGAATCCGACCATCTGCTGAAGAGATTTCCGACTAACAAGAGATTTTTTAATATCTGTATTAAAACGATCTTTAATTACCTTGGTGCCATGGTATTGTTAGGATCTTCCGTACTCAAAATCGACAGAGGTAAAAAACAGGGTTTGTCTATTATAAGGAGAACTCCCTTACAAGATCCTACAATAATGCCATTGGATTGAAGGAAGCGATAATTTTGTAAGTGATTTTGCAAGAAACTGTATAAATTAGAACAATTTATATGGAATGGATTCCTAATCAGTGGCCAATCAACCTGCAAGCCAGATCGACCAGCAACAACTGTTTACTTTTTGATGAGGAAGTGCAATCATAGGTGACAAAGAACTGTTCTTCTCTGATCTATACCCGTCGGGATGATCACGGAAGTTATTAGAAGGATTCGAATGCACAAAATGTGGTTTAATGAACATCTGCCAGGAGTGGGATTCGAACCCACGCCTCCAACAGGAGACCAGAAGACCCACACAGTTCAAGGCACGGAATCCCTTTGATACTGGCTTAAGTCTGGCGCCTTTGACCACTCGGCCATCCTGGGAAGGCGATCTCCTGATTATCACACGTTTCCATCGAGCTAGTGATACATAATTGTTCAGTCGTATTCCATTGAGGGGAGCCTAGATTTCGCAGTTCGTTGACAAATAGTGTAAGAAAGACTAAGAGGTGTTTTGGTCGTAAAAGAGAAATACATTAATCCCACTTTCCAGAATGTACTAGATGGTCGTTTTGAAAAAGTATCCTCGAGAAATTTTACACGCTTTCCTGAGTTTGCCTTCCCTCTCTGCCTTCCAGCGGCTGGTACAAAGTCCTCAATCGTTTATTACTATGAATAGGCTACAAAACGAGCTGTCAGGAGTGGGATTCGAACCCACGCCTCCAAGTGGAGACCAGAAGGCTCCACGATCCCATTTTAATAATGGAAAGGTATGTAACCTTGAGTCTGGCGCCTTGGACCGCTCGGCCATCCTGACGGTTCGGACATTCAAACTAAGTGATTGAGTCGACTGATTACTTTCAATTCATGTTGAAAAGATATTGCAGGCGAGCATTGCATCATGAAGAAATGTGTACAAGGATCGTTTCTTGGAAAACGTAACTTAGAATCCGACCATCTGCTGAAGAGATTTCCGACTAACAAGAGAATTTTTTAATATCTGTATTAAAACGATTTTTAATTACCTTGGTCCCATCGTATTGTCAGGAACTTCTGCACTCAAATTCGACAGAGGTAAAAAACAGGGTTTGTCTATTATAAGGAGAACTCCCTTACAAGATCCTACAATAATGCCATTGGATTGAAGGAAGCGATAATTTTGTAAGTGATTTTGCAAGAAACTGTATAAATTAGAACAATTTATATGGAATGGATTCCTAATCAGTGGCCAATCAACCTGCAAGCCAGATCGACCAGCAACAACTGTTTACTTTTTGATGAGGAAGTGCAATCATAGGTGACAAAGAACTGTTCTTCTCTGATCTATACCCGTCGGGATGATCACGGAAGTTATTAGAAGGATTCGAATGCACAAAATGTGGTTTAATGAACATCTGCCAGGAGTGGGATTCGAACCCACGCCTCCAACAGGAGACCAGAAGACCCAAACAGTTTAGGGCACGGAATCCCTTTGATACTGGCTTAAGTCTGGCGCCTTTGACCACTCGGCCATCCTGGCAAGGCGATCTCCTGATTATCACACGTTTCCATCGAACCGGTGATAAATAACTGTTCGGTCGTATTCCATTGAGGAGAGACTAGATTTGGCAGTTCGTTGACAAATAGTGTAAGAAAGACTAAGAGGTGTTTTGGTCGTAAAAGAGAGATACATTAATCCCACTTTCCAGAATGTACTAGATGGTCGTTTTGAAAAAGTACCCTCGAGAAGTATTACACGCTTTCATGAGTTTGCCTTCCATCACTGCCTTCCAGCGGCTGGTACAAAGTCCTCAAACGTTTTTTACTATGAATAGGCTGCAAAACGAGCTGTCAGGAGTGGGATTCGAACCCACGCCTCCAAGTGGAGACCAGAAGGCTCCACGATTCCATTTTAATAATGGAAAGGTATGTAACCTTGAGTCTGGCGCCTTGGACCGCTCGGCCATCCTGACGGTTCGGACATTCAAACTAAGTGATTGAGTCGACTGATTACTTTCAATTCATGTTGAAAAGATATTGCAGGCGAGCATTGCATCATGAAGAAATGTGTACAAGGATCGTTTCTTGGAAAACGTAACTTAGAATCCGACCATCTGCTGAAGAGATTTCCGACTAACAAGAGATTTTTTAATATCTGTATTAAAACGATCTTTAATTACCTTGGTCCCATCGTATTGTTAGGATCTTCCGCACTCAAAATCGACAGAGGTCAAAAACAGGGTTTGTCTATTATAAGGAGAACTCCCTTACAAGATCCTACAATAATGCCATTGGATTGAAGGAAGCGATAATTTTGTAAGTGATTTTGCAAGAAACTGTATAAATTAGAACAATTTATATGGAATGGATTCCTAATCAGTGGCCAATCAACCTGCAAGCCAGATCGACCAGCAACAACTGTTTACTTTTTGATGAGGAAGTGCAATCATAGGTGACAAAGAACTGTTCTTCTCTGATCTATACCCATCGCCATGATCAGGGAAGTTATTAGAAGGATTCGAATGCACAAAATGTGTTTTAATGAACATCTGCCAGGAGTGGGAGTCGAACCGGTGATACATAACTGTTCAGTCGTATCCATTGAGAAGAGACTAGATTTGGCACTTCGTTGACAAATAGTGTAGGAAGGACTAAGAGGTGTTTTGGTCGTAAAAGAGAGATACATTTATCCCACTTTCCAGAATGTACTAGATGGTCGTTTTGAAAAAGCATTCTCGAGAAATTTTACACGCTTTCCTGAGTTTGCCTTTGCTCTCTGCCTTCCAGCGGCTGGTACAAAGTCCTCAATCGTTTATTAGTATGAATAGGCTACAAAACGAGCTGTCAGGAGTGGGATTCGAACCCACGCCTCCAACTGGAGACCAGAAGGCTCCACGATCCCATTTTAATAATGGAAAGGTATGTAACCTTGAGTCTGGCGCCGTGGAAGGCTCGGCAACCCTGACGGTTCGGAAATTGAAACTAAGTGATTGAGTCGACTGATTACTTTCAATTTATGTTGAAGAGATATTGGAGGCGAGCATTGTATCATGAAGAAATGTGTACAAGGATCGTTTCTTGGAAAAAGTAACTTAGAATCCGACCATCTACTGAAGAGATTTCCGACTAACAAGACATTTTTTAATATCTGTATTAAAACGATCTTTAATTACCTTGGTCCCATCGTATTGTCAGGATCTTCTGCACTCAAATTCGACAGATGTCAAAAACAGGGTTTGTCCATGTTAAGGAGAACTCCCTTACAAAATCCTACAATAATGCCATTGGATTAAAGAAAGCGATAATTTTTTAAGTGATTTTGCACAAAACTGTATAAATTAGAACAATTTATATGGAATGGGTTCCTGATCAGTGGCAAATGAACCTGCAAGCCAGATCGACCAGCAACAACTGTTTACTTTTTGATGAGAAAGTGCAATCATAGGTGACAAAGAACTGTTCTTCTCTGATCTATACCCGTCGGGATGAACACGGAAGTTATTAGAAGGATTCGAATGCACAAAATGTAGTTTAATGAACATCTGCCAGGAGTGGGATTCGAACCCACGCCTCCAACAGGAGACCAGAAGACCCAAACAGTTTAGGGCACGGAATCCCTTTAATACTGGCTTAAGTCTGGCGCCTTTGACCACTCGGCTATCCTGGCAAGGCGATCTCCTGATTATTACACGTTTCCATCGAGCTAGTGATACATAACTGTTTAGTCGTATTTGATTGAGGGGAGACTAGATTTGGCAGTTCGTTGACAAATAGTGTAAGAAAGACTAAGAGGTGTTTTGGTCGTAAAAGAGAAATACATTAATCCCACTTTCCAGAATGTACTAGATGGTCGTTTTGAAAAAGCATCCTTGAGAAATTTTACACGCGTTCCTGAGTTTGCCTTTGTTCTCTGCCTTCCAGCGGCTGGTACAAAGTCCTCAATCGTTTATTAGTATGAATAGGCTACAACACGAGCTGGCAGGAGTGGGATTCGAACCCACGCCTCCAAGTGGAGACCAGAAGGCTCCACGATCCCAATTTAATAATGGAAAGGTATGTAACCTTGAGTCTGGCGCCTTGGACCGCTCGGCCATCCTGACGGTTCGGACATTCAAACTAAGTGATTGAGTCGACTGATTACTTTCAATTCATGTTGAAAAGATATTGCAGGCGAGCATTGTATTATGAAGAAATGTGTACAAGGATCGTTTCTTGGAAAACGTAACTTAGAATCCGACCATCTGCTGAAGAGATTTCCGACTAACAAGAGATTTTTTAATATCTGTATTAAAACGATCTTTAATTACCTTGGTCCCATCGTATTGTCAGGA
>NC_090883.1:20197019-20202019 GCF_036669925.1 Montipora capricornis | reverse complement strand
CAAAGATTACTGACAGGACGAAAGTTCTTATATTCAATAGCAAGTCCAGGTTTCTTAAGAGTTGGTTTCACTAAAGATTCTTTCCATGAAGACGCAAACTGACCAGACTCCAGAGACATGTTGATCATCGTAGACAATGTAGGTAATAGGTCATCAACAACTTGCATAGCAAGTGTTGTCGGTATAGGGTCTAATACACATGACTTCTTAGACATTGATTTGATGAGGTCAAATGTTTGCTCAATTGTCAAAAGCTGAAACCAGGATAATGGAGATGCAACTGTCTTGTCACCTTTTTCGTCAACATCAGGTACATCAGGGTGTACATAATCAAATTGATCCAGAGAGTAGAATCAATATCTTTGATCTTCTGTGCGAAAATAGTCACCAAAATTAGTCGCAAGCTCATTTGGCTGAATGTTGGCGTGGAAATTCAACATTGGATGATTCAAACAATAATGACTTGGTAATACGAAACAGCTTTCCTTGATCTGAGCCATTTTCAGATATCAGATTAGTATAATATGCAGTGCGCTCTTTGTGCATTATGTTGGTGACGCGGTTTCGAGCTACCTTGAAGGCACGCAAGTCATCCTGGGATTTGAGGATCGCCATTTCTTTTCAGCTTTCCTCTTTGCTTTTATAGAAGACTTTATGTCGCTGTTGAACCATGGTACTCGCCTTCTGCACACTAAGGTCTTTGTCTTTAAAGGTGCATGCTTGTCGAGTATGGAGGATAGAGATGAATCATAACCAGACACCATATCATCTAGGCTTGGATAGATCTTGTTACATAGTTCTGACGATCTGAGATCTTCACGAAAGCGATCCAAGTCAATAGATTTGATCTTACGATAAGTGATCTCCTTCACCACTCGACAGGGTTTTGATGCATTGAGTCGACATAGAATTGACGCATGATCTGATAGGTAGCAATCAACTCTGGTGAACCCAGCAACAATAGTATCATGTTCACGAGTGATAAGAAGATCCAGGGTGTGGCCACTCATATGTGTTGGACCATTACATGTTGTTTAAGACCCATAGAATCTAAGAGTTCTTGGAACAATTTGGCATTGGGGTCATCATCAATATCGACATGAAAATTAAAATCACCAGTCAGCAATAGAGATTCAGGTGTCAAAATGATAGATTCCAAGTAAGAACTGAATTCCTCGAGGAATGTAGCAGGGCGTCACTGGATGAGCAGTGGAGTATGGAGGACGATAAATGATGACAATTCTCGCCTTAAGCGAATCTGTGCCGATTTTAAACTCAGAATATTCAAACGAGTTTATTTTGCGTGATTCAATCTTCCTAACATCAATTGATTTTTTGATCAGCAATGCAGGTCCCACCGCCATTACGGCCAGATAAGCGATTTTGTTGAAAAAGTTTGTAAGTTTCACTTGGAAAAAACTCCAAACTTGCAGCCGTATCATTGTCGCGTAACCACGTTTCAGTCATCGCAAATACATCAATATCAGTTTTCAGGATGTAATCAAGCAGCACGGAAGATTTCCCTTGAGACTTAACAGATTGAAGGTTGGCAGAACATAACAATAAAGAAGAATTCGCCTTGTGTTTTGGAGACAATGGCGTACGCTCCACAACACTGATATCGAATTTAGAATATTCAAATTCTTATCCAAATTGCGGCCCAAAAAATTATCGTTCGATGCGGTACATCTAGGTCTAAAGCAGGTTATAACAGTTGAAATATGCCTCTGAATTCCCTTTCCAGCACGAGAACCACGGCGAGTTGGTCGATATCTTGCAATTCCAAGCTTGACTAGGTGTGTCCACAAAGAAGGTTGTAATGGCCGAGTAGATGAAACGTTTGATATCACGTTCATCAAAGATAAACGCGAATACTGAAGCAGCATTATGAGACTTCCAATGCTTACAATCTATTTAGCAGTAAGCTTCGTGAAATTTAGTTCTTAAAGCAGGAATAATCAAATATCCGGAGCAATAGGTACTGCTGCCAAAGGCGCTCTACCACGCTACTGTACTGTGGTCAAAGAGGTGAGAAGAACTTAGAATCCGACCATCTGCTGAAGAGATTCCGACTAACAAGAGATTTTTAATATCTGTATTAAAACGATCTTTAATTACCTTGGTCCCATCGTATTGTCAGGATCTTCTGCACTCAAATTCGACACAGGTCAAAAACAGGGTTTGTCCATGTTAAGAAGAACTCCCTTACCATATCCTACAATAATGCCATTGGATTAAGAAAGCGATAATTTTTTAAGTGATTTTGCACAAACTGTATAAATTAGGACAATTTATATGGAATGGGTTCCTGATCAGTGGCAAATCAACCTGCAAGGCAGATCGACCAGCAACAAGTGTTTACTTTTTGATGAGGAAGTGCAATCATAGGTGACAAAGAACTGTTCTTGTCTGATCTATACCCGTCGGGATGATCACGGAAGTTATTAGAGGGATTTGTCATCATCATCATCATCATTTCTCTTTGCGCCAGTAGTCGCATAAGGCCGTCACGCTCTTTGTTCAATGCTCTCTGTTTCGCATCGCTGCCTTGGCCACATTCCAACCCTTCACCCCGCTTTGTCTTTCTCGTTCTCGACCGTCCTTCTCCAAGTGGTCTTGGTCTCCCTCTCGCTCTTCGACCCTCCGGCGGCCATCCCAAAGCTGTGAAACAATCATTCTCATCTTCTCTCCTAAGTACGTGCCCCAGCTCGTTCCACCTTCTCCGTCTTATCTCGCAGCTTATGTTGTTGATTTCTGCCATTTTCACTACTCTATTGTTTGATATTCTTTGCTGCCATCTGATTCTCAGTATCCGTCTCAGGCATTGGCATGGAAACTGTTCAGTCTTCGTTCATCCACCTTTGTGATCTTCCAAGTTTCGCAACCATATAACAGGACTGGTCGAACTAAGGTCTGGAATAGGCGTATCTTGTATCTTGGTTCCTCTTCCTATTCCTCTGGCTGCCCATACCTTCCCTAGCATCTAAAACACACCACGGGCCTTCTGCAGCCTGTTCCTAATGTCTCTACTGTCTCCACCCTCTTTGTCCACGGTAGCTCCCAGGTATGGGAACTCCCCGACATCTTCCACTTCTCGCCATTCACCGCAATCCTCTCCCTGTTGCTGGCATACTCCGTCCTTAGTGTTTTACACTTTCTCGCATTTAGTTTAAGGCCCACTCTGGCTGCTTACCTCTGTCAGTCTCCAGTCTTCTCATGCAAGTCATTTAACCTGGATGACAGCAAGGCGATGTCGTCGGCAAATTCTAAATCCTCCAGCACTATTGTGAAATTTCATCGTATCGCTCTTCTCTTATCTGCTGTTGTCCATATGATGATCCAATCCAGGGCCAGTTAAGAACAAGAATCCTGACATCACACATCCCTGCTTAACACCGGACTTGATCTTAAACCCGTCTGATGTTTCACTACCATCAATGACTGCGCACTCGAAGCCCTCATAAAGGCCTGCAATCACTCTCACCATCGCTTGGTATGCCATACTCCCCAAGATATTCCATAAACTTTCTTTGTGTATCGAATCAAAGGCTTTCTCAAAGTCCACAAAGTGTATGTATAGGCCTACCCTCCACTCATTTGCCTGCTCTAAGATGTTTCTCAATACAAAGATCTGTTCAGTTGTGCTTCTCTTTACTCAAACCAGCTCTGTTCCTTTCGAAGCTTCTGTTTACACTTATCCTAATCCTCTCTAGCATCATCCTACAGCGATACCTTACTAATGATGGTTAGTAAAGTCACCCTCTCAGGTGTTACAATCGCGCAAGTTACCTTTCTTGAATATCTTAACAATAAGTCCCTTCTTCATACCTTCGGCCACCTCTCAACCTCCCAAAGCCTATTATAACATTTCGCCAGTCTATTTGCGTGCCTTCCATGTCAGCTCTTAGTAAGTCCCGACCCACTTCATCTACACCTGCTGCTCTTTACCGCATTCGTATTCTATGAATGCGGTTCTTAACCCATCTTGTCACCCCTCCATTAGCTACAAGGTCAGATTGCCGATACGATTGTCTCGCTACTATGTTTCGGTTTTTCTTCTTACCATATACTCACTGTCAACTGGACTTTTCTTGGATTGGGCTCATCTCTGTGTTAATAGGTTACTTACTAAAGTGCTTTAATCACCAATCTCTGCAGTTTTTACTTTCTGCGTTCATGTCTTAAAACGCTCTCCTTAGCTTTGGTTCCGTACAACCGCCGATCTTTCCGTGTCTGTCCGTTTTTTTCCCCCCCTAGCTACTATTGCCTTCTTGCGTCCATAATTGTAGATGCTTCCATTCTCCTGCCAACCCCAAACTTCCTTTTATCCTTCCTTCGCACTCTGTTTCACATTCACTCCTGTAGTCTTGTTCACCTTACTACTGCCGCACTCACATTTCTGCTTTAATCGCTCTGAGATCTCAGCACCTTCCATTTTAAGTTCGTACCGTCTTTTCTCTCCTTGACTTTTTTCCATGTATGGGGTCTCCTATCCATGACTTTGCTACTGCTGCTTTTTGAGCTATTCTCCTCCCGAAGAAATTCTCATGTGCTGGCACCTCTGTAAGCCTCTAACAAAGACGCTGTTATCGTGCTGCTTCCGCCGGATCTTCTAATATCTCCGAGCACGTCAAACCTGTTATTCACCTCAATGTTGTATCTCCACTCCTGATCTCTTCACTTGTGTAGCTTAAGTAACATCAAACCTTCCCCTTGCCATCTTCCCCCTCTCCTCGAGCCAACTTCATCTTTACCTGGTTCTTCGAGACGGTAGTGGTCACTGATTACCTCTGCTCTTCTCATAACCCGTGTGTCCATGATCGATTTCTCATGGTCCATTCACCATAACATGGTCAATCTGGTTTACTGTTTCCCGTCTGGTGCTCCAGGTCAGCTTATGTATCTCTTCGTGCGGGAATATTGTTCCAGTTATGACTAACCCATTCACACTACAGAAATCACGTATCCTTTCCCCGTTGTCGTTCAAAACTCCAATAATA
>NC_090883.1:20189023-20196919 GCF_036669925.1 Montipora capricornis | reverse complement strand
ATTACATCAACCTCGATATTGTGCTGCTCTGTCATATCCAGGGTGCTGCTGCCTTAGCTCGAACCCCAGCGGTGCGTATTTAGTTGTCTTCTCCTCGCTCTTTGCCTCTCTGTTGGCTATTCAAGGACAGCTCATCTCCAATAGGTACACCTTCTTCTTCTCCTCGTCGATAACTCTTGCGTCGATCCTGTTGTTCCTGACTGCTACGTTCTCTGCGAATACTAGGACATCCCAATACGCCTTTCCCTTATCATTTTCGTAAAGTGGCTTTGGATGTTCCACCGAGTACCATGATGGTATCGTTGTCACCAGGGCCAGGTCTTTCAGCATCTCGTACAAGGTACTTTGATTGGGCAAGTTTACTGCACCCTGAAAGTACATGTGCTTGGTTTTCTGGAACTTTGCCACACATCCGACACAAGACGTTCTGACCCGTCTCAAGCCTTGTTTTGCTCTTATGATAGATCCTCGTTCGTAACATTTGCTGATCCAAATGACCCTGGCAATGATATGTGTGGGCGCTGTGTGCAACCTCTTCGTCGTCTCATCTCTGGGTCAGCAGCCGTCCCTGCCATTGCTCTTATCTCATCTCTTCTAAATCCTTCTGTATCTCTGCGCCCTTCAACTGCTTTCCTGTGTTCTTAATTGAAACACTTGTGTTCGTCCCTATATCTGTGATGACTGGTTGCGGGTACTCAAGTGGTAATCTGTACCCCAGCTCTAGTGCATACTTCTTGGCATCTTTTACCAGCGATCGTCGTCCTGTCTTCTTTGCTTTTTCCTCGAATCTTCGTACTACTTCCATGGTGTGATTTTCCTTGATGTATAATCTCACTGCAGCCTTAATCTTCGCCTGCTTGTACTCTCTCTCTATACTCTTGAGTCCCCGTCCGCCTAGCTTTCTTGGTAGGTACATCATAGCTGTTGATCCTAGCGGGTGCTTACCCCCATTCTCCGAAATCACCTTTCTTGATTCTCTGTCTAGCCTTTGTACTTCTATAATCAGCCAACACTGGGTCGTCATTAAAAAGGTAAACACAGCCATTGCAAACTGGTTTGTTGCAACCATCTTGTTGTAATCAGATAGTGGGCTGGACAAAATCAATGATGATCTATGTGTATATGCCTTACTATCACTATCTAGAACTAAGGTGTCATCCTGCTTGATGTTCTCCATGATTTGAAGGAATTTGTAGTGTGATTCCTGCTTGAGGCAATATAAAAGCTCCTCTTCTCCTACGCACACACTTTCTGAGTTCCATTTTAAGTTACCCTTCTTTACATGTACCACTGAACACTTGCGTTCGTTCCAATGCAATCCAACATCCTTCATGCAAGACGTTACTTTCTTTACCACTCTTTTCAATTTCTCTTAAACTTAAGATAATCAATGTAAAGCAAGTGTGTGATCTTCTGCCCAATTGGCTTAGAGATTCTGTAACCTTCCGTCGCACTCAGCATCCATAATATCGGGATAATACTGAGAGTGAACAGTCTTGGACAGAGGGCGTCTCCCTGGTCCTTTGAACATAATCACTTCTGATGTTTTTTGCCTTGCTCGAGTCTTGCTGAGGTATTCAAACTCCTTGTAAGCTTTTGGATGTTCTTGCCTAGCCAGAGTGGGAATTTGTGTAGTGAGAACATTCCTATCAGCCATCGATGATATACACTGTCGCAAGCTTTCCTCACATCTACCCATGCCATGCTTACATTGCTCTTTCCACGCTGGCTGTCTTGGTAGACCATCTCGATCAATTAAGAAGTTGTCAACAGTGCCAGGGCATTCCTCTTTAGCGCCTCCTTGGTCTCCTTGCATGAGCCCGTATTTGTTGAGATGTTCATCAGTGGGTTTCGGTAGACCCAAAGTATACCATTTGTATAGATTGTTCAAGCATGTTATGGGTCTATGGGTCTGGCTCGAAAACTCGCCTGGCTTTGGAATCAAGGAAGATTTTTCTTCCTTCTGTAAACCAAAGAGGTATCTCACATTTGCTGCGTCCAATCTCTTGGAAGCTACCCCCTGGTGTAGCTTCTCAGCCTTTTTCCACCAATAGTTGACTATTCGGTCCGGCCCCTGGACGCTCCAATTTCTTTTCTTGGCGATCACTTTCTTCACCTGCTCATAATCGATGTTGCACTCTTCTTCACTTGATTCGGATACACTTTCTAGCCACTTAGCTGACACATCCCCAGTTCCGTCACTCTCCCATAGTTCTTTCCAGTAACCTACAGCTTGATCAATGTTCTCAAACAGGTTTGTATTATTACTTTGTTTCTCTTGCAGTTGTTGGAATTTAGGTCTTTCGTCATCTACTTAAGCAGAGATCATTTCTTTAAAACTGGAGTAAATCCCGCTAGGGTCCTTTTGGAACATAACATTGAGTTTTCTTGTCTCTTCGTTTTTCTTCCTCTGTGCATACATTTTCTTCAATTTTCCCAACTTCGATTTTTCCATCTCCATGAAATTCACAAGCTCAGCCACAGAGATATTCTTGTAGTAGTACTTCAGCAGTGTCTTCCGATTCCGTCTTCCTTTTCTTTGTGATTTTTTTTGGTTTTTCCTTATCCTATTCATCTCAGCTTGTGCTATCGATAACCTTCGTCTAATTTCGTCTAATAATAATAGTATTATTATTATTATTATTATTGCTATTCTTATTATTATTATTATTATTATTATTATTAGTAGTAGTAGTAGTAGTAGTAGTAGTAGTAGTAGTAGTAGTAGTAGTAGTAGTAGTAGTAGTAGTAGTAGTAGTAGTAGTAGTAGTAGTAGTGGTGGTGGTGGTGGTGGTGGTGGTGGTAGTAGTAGTAGTAGTAGTATCTCAATGCTTTAGCTCTGGTGGATGTTATACCGACATTACACCAAGGGAGAGTGCCATATCCAATGGCCAAAGATCCCTTGAGTCATTCCTTCTCCTTCAGATTTCCAACACCTTCTTTAAAATCCTTGCTGTTCCCAACAAAGCTGTTTTCAGCAGCAATCCTGTCCTATTGGTAATCCCCAGCTTCTCAAGCCATGTATCCAACCTTTTGCTCACTGCTCCGAGTGCACCAACGACTACCGGTACCTCTTCCTGCTGTCTAATACCCCATAGTTTTCCAATCTCCCTCTTCAAATCTTGGTACTTATTAATCTTTTCACCCTTCTTTTCATACACTCTGTGATCGCACGGTGTGGCAATATCCACAATAGACTTTTGAAATATAAGCACTACACGGCCAACGTTTGCAAAAACGTAACCCTTCCTTGTACTTGTAAATATCCACAATAATTGCCTTGTTACTGTTCTTTTCAACAACAACAACGTCAGTCCTTCTGGCCTTATTATTATTATTATTATTATTATTATTATTATTATTATTATTATTATTATTATTATTATTGTTATTGTTATTGTTATTGTCTTCTGGGACTGCTATGTCTATTATTTGGCATGTCTGTTCTTGCTTGTTAGTAACGACCAAGTCGGGTCTCCTTGCACTAATTTGGTGGTCAGTCTGGATGTTATAATCCCATAGCAGTTTGTAGTCGTTGTTCTCAAGGACAGTTTCTGGTTGATGTTCAAACCATTTGTCTACACTACTAAAGCCACACTTCCCCAGCAAGTCCCAGTGTACCATTCTTGCAACATTATCGTGCCTCCTTTTATACTCTCGCTGTGCCAGTTTGGAGCACCTACGCACTATATGGCTCACTGTCTCCTTTGCTTGTCGGCACAATCTGCACAGGTCATTCTCTTGAGTCTTGTCGATGTTGGCTTTGATGTAGTTTGTTCTTATTGCCTGGTCTTGGTCAGCAGTGATTAGGGCTTCTGTTTCTCGTTTAAGGTCCCCTCTTTGCAACCATGCCCAGGTCTTCTCATTTTGTTCACTATCTGTTTGTCTGAGGAACTGACCATATAAAACCTTCTCTGCACACTCTGTCTTTCTCTCAGCTTTCCTTCGTTGTTTGAAGTCCTTTGGGGTTTCTAAGTCGTGGGTTACCAGTTCCCCCTTCGTAGCTGCTTGAATCAGTTTCTCGTCACTGTGCAGGATGTAGTTTTGTAATGAGTTCTTGGCCTGTCCAATGCATTCTTCCACTGATATTAGGTCTCTAACTCCTTATGCTCTCGGTACATAAGGCCTGGCTACACAATCCCTTGAGTTAAGTGCTCTGTTCATTGTCCTTGAGTTAAGTGCTCTGTTCATTGTTAGTGTCTTCCTTGTTCTTGTGTCTAAATCTCTTAATTCCTTTTTGGTCCAGTTAATTATACCACCAGCATACCTTATCAGGGATACAGCCCAGGTGTTGATTCCTTGTACTAGGTTTCTGCCATTGAGTTTGGATTTTCCTAGCTTTTGGACACGCTTTAGATATTCTTTGCTAACTTTCTCTTTCATTTGACTAAGGAGCATTTCATCTGCTTCAATAACTCCTAGGTACTTATAACCTTCACACTCTTTCAGTGCTTTGATTTCATTGTCGTCAGGGAGTTGGATACCCTCTGATTCCACTAGCTTGCCTCTCTTAAGGACTAGGACTGCACATTTTCAATTCCGAACTGCATACCGATGTCGTGACTAAAGATTTGTACCGTCTGTGTAAGGGACTCAAGCTGGGCTCTATCCTTTCCATATAGCTTCAGGTCATTCATGAATAGTAGATGGTTGACCTTTGTCTTGTCAGTAAAGTGGTATCCCGTTGTTGCTTTTCCGAGGATTAGTGTAAGGGGTATAAGGACTATTACAAATAGGAGTGGTGATAGGGTATCTGCATGAAAGATTCGTCTTTTGATGTTAACTTCTCCAAGGTTCACTCCATTTGATGTAAGAATGATTTGCCAGCTTTTCATGGTGTTTGCTATTAGACCCCTCATATTCGCAGCTACTCCAAACATCGCCAGGCACTCAAGGATCCATCAATGTGGGACCATGCCAGACGCTTTCTTGTCATCTATCCAGCAAATCGCTAGGTTCTTATTCCGGGCTTTGCTTTCTCTAAGCACACCCTTGTCAATAAATGGTGTGTCATTCGTTCCCCATGAATCTCTTCGGCGGCCCTTCTGTTTGTCAGGTAAAAGATCCTCTCTGTCCAAGTATAGATATACTTCTTCAGAGATAATTCCTGTGAGCATCTTCTAAAGGCATGTTATGGGTTGATAGTTCCCTGGGGATGTCCCCTTTTCAGGATCTTTCATAATAAGCACTGTTCGGCCCCTTTTTATCCACCTCGGAACATTTCCTCTTAACAGGCAATACTGAAGTTGGTGTGCAATGCGTTGGTGCAGGGTTGTGAAATGCTAAAGCCAGAAGCCTTGTACAAGGTCGGGTCCTGGAACTTTCCAGTGAGGGATTTCTTTTACATAACGTGCAACACTTTCTTTCGTTATAGATATATTTTCTTTGTCTGTTAATATGTGTCTCACTTTTTAACTCCTTCAACCATTCTTGTTGTTGTGGTCCGAGCTCTAACCCCACATACGCCTCCAAAATCCTAGAGTTTCTTCTTGGTCAGGGGTTTCATCAATTGTTCCCATTCCCTCTAATATTCATCAAAGAACTTCCCTTGATCTGATTCAAACAGTCTATTTTGTCTGAATTGTTTGTTTTTTTCCTCGTATCTCTTAATTTTAGTACCTTTGGCTCTAATTCGTTCTTTAAGGTCTTCAGATGCATACTTTATGCTTCTCTCTTGCAACCTATACGTCCATTCCATGCCTTTTTTCATTTGCTCTATTCTACTCAAGTCTTGCCTGAGCACTTTGATTTGATTTTCTAACTGCCGCTTCCACATTGGCTTTTTTTGTGTACTTCCAGGTCTTTTGTTCATTCCTAAATTTACTGTCACTGCCGTGGCTGCTGCACACATATATGTTATTCACCGGCTGGGAGGTCCGTATAGGGAAAAACTGTGCCAGAGGTCTTAAGTATGGCCCGAGGCCGCAGGCCGAGGGACGTACTCAAGGCCGAGGGCACAGTTTTTCCCTATACGGACCGACCTAAGCCGGTGAATAACATATTTATTTTTTCCTGCTATTTGTTTTCTGAAAATGAACCCAGGCAAACCCGAAAAAAACAAGTGTTTCTACGCGCTCTACGTCGCACTTTCACAGTTGAAATTAACTTATTACTGAAAAAAGCGCGATAAAACAGACCTTCAAATATCTCTTGGTGCAATAAATATAAAAAGCAAACTGTTATATTTCATTTGCTCTATTCTACTCAAGTCTTGCCTGAGCACTTTGATTTGATTTTCTAACTGCCGCTTCCACATTGGCTTTTTTTGTGTACTTCCAGGTCTTTTGTTCATTCCTAAATTTACTGTCACTGCCGTGGCTGCTGCACACATATATGTTATTCACCGGCTGGGAGGTCCGTATAGGGAAAAACTGTGCCAGAGGTCTTAAGTATGGCCCGAGGCCGCAGGCTGAGGGACGTACTCAAGGCCGAGGGCACAATTTTTCCCTATACGGACCGACCTAAGCCGGTGAATAACATATTTATTTTTTCCTGCTATTTGTTTTCTGAAAATGAACCCAGGCAAACCCGAAAAAAACAAGTGTTTCTACGCGCTCTACGTCGCACTGTCACAGTTGAAATTAACTTATTACTGAAAAAAGCGCGATAAAACAGACCTTCAAATATCTCTTGGTGCAATAAATATAAAAAGCAAACTGTTATATTTCATATCAAGCACACAGAAACAAGCTAAAGAACTAAACAATGATGTATAAACAGGAGAATAATGTTCTAGGTATTAAAATTCTTTGTCTTGTTGAAAATGAAACGAAAGTTCTTAAAACAGGAGGGAAAATTTTAGTGAAAAATACTCAAACATCTGTCTCTGCCCTCCTATCTTATTATTTGAGTCCTCATATGTTATTATTTGAGCTCTCTGCAGTACGCCGTTTTAGTTAAAAGCATGTCCATAGTTCACGAAAAACAACAACGCGAAAAACCACAGCGTCGCGGCGTGTTTGTTTGCCTATTTTAGCTAGGAATCCGTATATTCTTAAACGAAGCAATATATCTGAAACGAGATTAGAAAATGGAACTCCAAAGAAAATAGCGGATGTCAACTGAAACACCGCGCTAGAAAAACTGCTCTGCAGTGTAAGTTGTTTTAAGTTCTACGGCATGTCAACAGTTCAAGAAAACCAACGACTCGAAATCAGGAAACCTGCAAAGTGTTGTCAGCAAAATCATGTGAATACTCGCCTTTTTGAAGAATAACCAGGCCTCTCATTCCATTTCTGATGTTTTTCCTCCCCTTTTCAACGGTTAGTAAGCGAAGATTTGCATTTTAAGAGGTAAAATCCAACGGTTCGCTGCGCCGTAGTGAAAACATTTTCAGTTAGTCGCGACATGTACAGTTTCAGTACGGAACAGATTTCGGACCGTGGTCCGTATCGTAAAAAGCTGGACCGGCTACGAGCGCGCGATTAGCCAATCATATTCCAGGATTTAGGATTCCGGCCCGCTAAGATGCTTCAGAAAAAAATAAAGAAGGTTATTGGTTGCTGTGATGTCATTAGAGGTAATTTGTTCCAAGACATGATTTACTTTCCTAACTTCAGCCAGAACAGCCTTTTTCTTGTCCCGCTTAAGTACAGGTAACCTTGACCTATTGCTGTCGCTTGCTAGTCGTAAAATTCCGTGGTACAATTCTATCTCCTCCTCAGAGAGACCTAGACCTTAGTCACTATTTTCATGGAGGGATTCTGGAGTAGATATATTCCCTTCTAGCTGAGTGGTCTTCTACACCAGCGGTCCCATTCAGTTCTGTTATTGCATCGGCATGCAGGGAAATATTCTCCGAGAGTGGTATTTGTTTGGTGATTGCTATTTGCCGTCATGGTAAGTTCTTCAAGTTCAATGTCCGTAAACCATTGGTTGTGTTTGATTGTACATATT
>NC_090883.1:20176523-20184023 GCF_036669925.1 Montipora capricornis | reverse complement strand
TTAAAAAAAGGCACAAAAAAATTGTCGCTCTTAGATTATTGCATGTTGCTGTCCCTAACCTCAGCTTCTTCTTCAAAAGAACTTCAAGGGCATTTTTTTTCTGAATTAGTGCAACTGAAGCAACGTTAAATTTGCAAAGGTAATCGCATGGGGCCGAGAAAATTAGGGATTGATATAATGCGTACTTTCAGAAGGTGCATAAATTGCCCGAGTCGCGCAGCAACGAGGGAAATTCGTGCAACGTCTGAAAATACAAGCTGTGATATTAATCCTTAATATTACGAGGAAACTAGAGATTGCGTGTTAATAATGTAAAGGGCAAATTTCTCTTTTATTAACAAGGCCAAAAAGCCCACGCTGTCACGCAATTTTTGGATTAAGCCATTTGAATAAAACTCACGAATCAGATTAAACTTTATTATTGTACAACAACGCCAAAGAAGTGAAACCAGCCCTGCTAAAAAAAATTACTAAGATAATAATGAAATTAATTCTACCCGAGACAATTACCAAAATTACTGATAAATGCCATCTGTCTCAGGCAATCAACTTTTAATAATTTTGCCCTCTATTTTATAATAGAAATCTCTCTGACTTAAACGCCCTAAAAAGGAGGAAAAGCAAAGCAGCCAATATAAATATCCTTTCATTAAATCCACTATTGTTTGCGGGAGCATTAAGCAAATTTTGAAAGTTCAACAAAGGTATTATCTTCAAAATTGGCCGGAAGATTTTTATTGCTCCGCCCCGTGACGGTACCAGTGACCGGAGTAATCAGTAAATTTATTTTCTCCGTGCGTTTTCATTCGGTCTACCTGTCAAAGGACCGTCGGTCTGTGTTTTCTCGTCCCAAGGCCTGACCCTTTCATGAGACGTAAACAGTGTTTTAGGCGAACAAAATTCCCTGAAACAATTATAGGTCGCACCAAATTGGTCAATATTTCAATCTCCATTGCATCTCTGTCCATCTGTTTACCTTAATGAAACCATCTTGTCATTTCCTTCCTTGCTAGCTTGCGACAAGTGTTCTCGAGTAACAATAATATATTTCCTCAATAACAGTTGATTATAAGTCTCCTTTTTAGTTTTGTTTTTTTTTTTTTTTGTTCTTGTCGCTACTTTGTTTTAGTAAATAGCTGTGGCGGGGCAAGTCCTTCACAATACTAATGAACAGGAAAGGATAAGATATCATCCAATGCACACTTCTAGAAAATTACAAGCATGAACAAAACTGAAATAGTCAATATTCGGCTTTCTTTGCGACATCTCGACGAGGCGTTCGGACGGTCACGTTCTCAGCGTCATGGTAAAATATGGAATTTCCGGAGTTCCGCCACACTTACCGATCCATCTGCCTGAACTATTTCGCAATGTTACTACATGTAATTTTAGTTATCTTACCACGTGAACGTTTTCAAATATCCTGCGGGTATTTGGGTGTCTTGAAAACAAAGGCCCCAAAGACCCCGAGGACTCGAAAACGAATGGAAAACCTCTTCCTCCTCCTTCCTTTCCTTCGTGAAAGTGAAAGCTGGGTAATTCGCCATATTTAACTGAGTAGCCATGCTCCACGTGTGGCCAGGCATCTTCATTTCCGGGGGATTAAAATAGGCCCTGTAACACTCTAGGTCTAAAAACCAACTTTAGGCCTAGTGTTAGCCAAATTGAGGGTTTTGGGTGAATTTCTTCGTTTTCGAGTTTTCTGGGTCTTTGAGGTCTTGGGTCTAGGGGTCTTAGGGGTCTTGGTTTCCAAGACGTCCCAGGTATCCTCCTCACACAGCAAATAATGTCCTGAAGTATGCTGGCTTTTGAAAAATTCAATTAAGAATAAGAAATATTACTCGATTCAAGTCAAGTAAATAAGATGTGGCAATAAGCTTGTCAAAACTGGAAGCAAGAAAAGCGTTTGTAAGACAGCTTCCGAAGGACTTAGTTTACTTAATTTGCCGTCAAAATAACGCAAATTAGAATGTTTTAGGAGAGAGTATTTGTAGAAAATAACATCCAAAGAATGAACCAGTAAACAAACCATGAAATCATCTCTGAAAAACTAGAAAGCTAGGTTCTCGCGCTCATAAGCTCTGCCAATCGTCCTTGTTTGATAAACACGTTTTTTTTTTAATTAAAAACTACGAATCAAGTTATTCACTCCATATTGTCCATAAAAAAACGTTGTTTTGAATAGCAGTTTGAATTTATAAACGCTAAAATCTTGAAAATATTTTAAAGAGGAACTTCAAAGACTAAAAAAATTATTATGATTAAAGCAAGTGAACACACCTATTTGATTCGACCGAAAACAACCGATTGACCACCTTGTTAAGATCCTCTAGCTAGAATTAAATGTACGAAGTGCTTTTTATCAGAGACGTTACGCTTTTTTTTTCTTTCTTTTCCTTAATGCCGCCGATTAAACAATATGAATAATTTGAATTATTGCTTAATTCACTACACCGGTAAATTCCAAAAAGTATAAGTGTTACTTCCGGAGTAAAATATTATAATATCGCCTCTTAATTCTTCCAACGGCAACAATATGAATAATTTGAACAATTGTTTCCTTCAGCCGGTATAGTGATGATTTGGAATAATAACTTTTCATATAAGAAGAAGAGTTCAAGTTTTGTGACGAATTTGAAAATCCTTTTAGCATTGATAACGCAACAAAACATCATAATAACGCCTCGAAATTCTTCCAACGGCCTTATTAGACCTTATTAGACAACCTCGCGAACTCACTGCTAAAAAGTGATCTTTTGATGAGAATCGAAACGGAGGAAGGGCGGGAAGGATTACAATCCAATTCGGACTTTTTTTCTCTGTTGATTTAGTGGCGTTTATATAACTAACATAATTTAGGCTTGTCACTCACGTTTTCAGTTGAATCCTATGAATAGAGACTTAACTGATATCGACTGATTCCCCAACAAAAGAGGGTTTTACGATTAAACGTGAAGCAGTTTTTAGTTACAGAAAAAATATTCCACACTCGAAACGTTTGAGCCGCAATTGGCTTTGCAGAGAGCTTTTTAACATATCAGTGAGCTCTATACTGAGACGTAAGGAGCACGAATCAACCAATCAGTTCGTTAGTTGATCGATCCACGATGATGACTGGATGGTTTGCTTAGTTAAATAGAAAATTTATTTCCCGAAACATACAAAGCCGTTTGGTTTAAAGTAAAAAGTAATAAATATAGAAAAGGGAAAATGGAGGTAAAAATTGCTTTGGAGATGGTAAATAACAGAAGTAATGGTACATCAGTGTCCTTCATAAACGTAAACAATTATAACACAAACTACAAGGTGACAAAGGCAACGGTATTGAAACGCAAATGGCAGCGACTCCGTCAGAGGCAATGACATTGGCCTCAGGTAATTACGACTTTCCTGTTTCCGTTTCCAGTTTCACGATTCCGAGTTCCGGACTCTGGTTTTCCATACGCACCTTAGCTATTAGCCAGTGGAAACTTCAAATTTTGTCACAATTAGAATTGGACTGTAAACCACATAAGGTATTAAGACAAGGCTTTGCTAAGGTTTTTGCTAATTTTTTTTTTCCGCGCTAAAATTAAATTTTGGTGGCAACTTTGAAGTTCCATGTCTGTTACGACAAAATTCGTTTGTCACAAGGTCGTCCCTATTTTTCTCTTCGTTTATTGTCGGTCGGTCGGAGAAAAATAAAAAATAAAAAACAAATAAAAGGAAGTTCAGAGACAATCTAAAAAAGCTGCAGAAAGAATCGAGAGGCAGGGGGGAAGAAACGAGTACACACGAGGACTAAAGACATTACGCGGTTTACTCTCGGGTTGAATCTGAAACTAAACTATGTACGGTAAATGTTTATAAGGGACCGACCTTACCAAGTGTCATTGAGTTAACAGGTACTAGTAAGCAAGGATTCCTTCTTTACGAGTCTTGACTTAACCAAATCTACGCCGTATCGATCAAGTACCAGATAGTGACCTCTATTCGCACTGAGGCATACGAGCCACCGCATACATTCTTCAATTATCTCTTGTTTATTCTCTGAGAAGCGATGGCATTTAACAGATTGTGGGGACAACAGCTTATGTGACTATGAGTGCTTAACTTGAAGAGAAGAAAACAAAATTGTGTATAATATAATTGATTTGTATACGGTAAATAATTAATGATTGCAATTTTTTCCCATTAATTTGTAGAAAAAAATTAACTGCTGGGTTATATATTGAGATTATTTATAACTGCGGACAACAAATGAGAGGAAAGTATCAAGTAATTTCAGTAAATATCTGTTTAGAAGGAAGGTGGGCTAGAATTTTCGAATATTCAAACTCAGACTTTCGAGGCGAACTAAGATTTTGGACTACTTTTTTCTGAACCGATCTCCTAGATATTTCAGAAAAGTAGTCAATCGATAGTGAAGAGTGTGAAGAGTGCTTATAGAAATTTCGAAGCCACATTGAAGAACGCCAGAATTTTATTGAGCTAAGTAAAAATCGATTGTGATATTGGAAATATACTTTTTGAAGGTTTATAACGTCTCATTTTCGACGCAGTCATAGCAAAGCTCCGCGCCAGCGCGGAGCACCATGGTTAAGAAAACCCATGACGTCATACGTACGTCCGTAGGTACGTCCACCCCTCGATGTCTGCCAATGTGACCAATATCATGCATGCTAGTTTACAGCATACAACTTTGATACTAGACATCCATATTTTGATCAATTGACACCTGTCAAAACAAGGTATGCGCTGACCAATATCAGGTGACCATATCGCGGGTTCAAGCTTAGAGCTCAACGAGGTCAGCTTTTGTTTAAGTTGACCGCTGACCAGGTACTGGTTTTCGATTGCATTGCAGGCTCAACCCAGGTTAGCTCGCCTAAACATAAGTGAGGCTTCATTTTTGGCGTTTTGTGGTTCGACGCGGCTACACGCCCATACTATGTCAACTACACTTCTTACACAGTCAACGCTTTCGCGTTCAGGTGGAAAACGGTTTGGAAAATGTTTTCTTTCTGCATTTTTCGCTGGTCTCAATCCAGTTTGAAATATCAGGATATCTGTGGTCCACACTGGCGGCTACGCAGTCATTCAAGTCAAGCATCGGCGGGATGTAAACTTAAAGCTGAGTGTTTATTTTTAATTTGCTTAGAGCTGCTTTTTTCTCTGTATTGCAATTTTTGGCATATCTTTAGAAGCTCTGATAAGGTTACATGATGCCTGGAGGACCTATGACTAGAACAGAAGCGAAAGGAGAAGGAAAGAGAACGACAACGACAAAACAGAATACCAGTAGTAGTTCAAACTTGGTGGAAGAAGTAACTCCACAAATTCTTACCTTGGGCACTAAACCGTTTGTTTTTTTTGCAGATGCTATTTTAAAAAGTGATTTAATCGGTTTTTCCTTTGTTTAGGAATGAAACTTGAACGTTTATTCTCAACTGGAATCAAATAACAATTATCTGTACTCTTTTGGACATAAAGGAATAGTTGATTTGTTTGTTTGTTTTGCTCTAAGATGCGAGCGAATAAGTGCTTCTGTTTTTCGATCTGCCTCGACAGTGACAATAAAATTAATTAATGAGTTCTCGTAAAATTAGGGAGAAACATTACTAGGTTGTGTTTCCAGAAGTTTTTTTCAATTGAAGCACCTAATAAAGGTAATTTGTTGGAACGGATCTTGTTTAAAGTTTCATTGTCTTTCTTGATTGCATTGCCGTATTTTGCCGATTCTTGTTCCAAGCCAAGCTGGCGTGTGTCAGTGAAATACATCAAAATGTGAATGATGATCTCGTTTTCAGAGATACAGTGGAATAAAGTGCATCAGTAAAACTCTTTTTTGACCTTGAACTGACAAAGTTTTTTTCTTATGGCTTCTAATTTAAGCGTGATTCTTATTCGCTGGCTATTGACATTTGACTCTGAAATGGCTTTTTTCCCTTTTCCACTGATTCGCTCGCTGAGGGTGTGCTTGTTTTCTTTTAAAACTCATGCGGTTCAAGAAAAATTCATTGCCAAACTGGTGAATTCCAAAGTAAATTACACTCGACAAACCGATATCGTACTCTTCGCTTCGTGATTCATGCGATATCGGTTTTTAGCGTAAAATGTAGCGTGGAATTCACTAGTCAGGCAGTGAATTTTCCTACAGAAGAAAGCAAAGAAAATGATTAATTATTAAAGCAGCATTCGAAACCTTTTATTTTCACTAACCCTTCCGGCAGTAAGAATAAATAACCAGGGAGCTCCGCTTTTAGGCTAGGCTAAATCTATAGAATATTTTAATCAAACGTCCCCCAAAATTTTTCGGGGATAAAAGGATCATACGTAGTTTAAAGTATTCGATCAGACCCGTCACAATTGCTCGACCTTTCGGACGAAACAAAAAGAACCACCAAACAATTTCTATAGACCTGAATTGAAACATAGTTGATCTAGGGTAATTGAAAGCAAGAACATCTAGACAGATAAATATTTTGTAGGGCGGCTGCAAACTCATTAAAGTAACTTTCAAAACATTGGGGAAACAATTTTAGGTAATTCTGACGAATTTTAAGTCGTCCGTTTCACGTTAGATGCCCCTGCACAATTAAAAAATCATTCTATTCAATGATGATTATTTTTAATCGATTGTAACTACTGCTAGAACAATATGAACTGGACGATCATTCATTCGATGATCTCTCTTGGGAAACAAATCATCTATAATTATCTGCAATTTCAGTTTACGTGAGAGTAATGTTTCATGAAATCGTTTCCATTTGTACGTTGCACTTAGTTCATTTTAGGACTTGTAAAGAGGAAAAAATGTGTCTGTTCTTTTTTAGTGATGACCAATTAAACGGCCACCCGTAAAAGCCGGCCAGTAAGCAAAGTCCCGATGAGGGCTTTTCTATGGTTTTTACCTCTATTAAGCGGCCAGGCCGCTTTAACCGGCGACTATCCATTTCCCCGTGGGTGGCCGTTAATAGGTCTTGAACTGTAATACAAAGAATACTTGAACAGTCTATAACAGTATACTCCTGAGGACTATGAAATATTTAACGAAGGGGAGAGGTAATAGAATATCCAGCACTAGACACCGACACTAGGGTGAATAGTTGTTTTAGTAGACTGGGTCTAAAATAGTGAGATTATTTTGCACAAAAAGATGATTTTAACTCATTTATTCCTGCAACGATTGCAATGTTTTAGGGCACAAATCCAGCGCGAGTGGCTCGGAGGTGAATAGCAAAGGATATTAGCAGAGTTTGAGTAGCCAAGCAGAGAGAGCCTTGTAAACGCTATCCACTGATATATTACATACTAAAATCTGATGTAAGACTAATGCATGATTTCGTAATTGGTTCTAAAGCATCGCGTGTCACTTGGAGCTTCTTTTAGAAACTCCCTCTAAGGTTTAGGAAGTGTATGATCTAATGCACTATAGTTACGTAGATGACGCCCAGTCTGGTTACCATTCCTTCCTGAGAAAGAGTTACTAAGGCCGGGAATGGTGTAGTCATTCAGTAG
>NC_090883.1:20151523-20156523 GCF_036669925.1 Montipora capricornis | reverse complement strand
TAGGGCTCACTTTTTAATTATTATCAAAATTTGGTTTAAAGTTGAAAGTAATAAATATAGAAAAGGGAAAATCAAGGGAAATAAAAAAAATTGCAAAAGCAGGAGTAGTGGTATATGCAAACTACGAGAGGACGGCAATGAACCAGACATCGGAAATGCCAACAACCCTGGCCGCGGCAATAACAGAGGCCTCTGTGATAATGCGATGACAATCGCCGGGAAAATGCAACTAGCAAATGGCAGTGTGTCTTTGATTTTACTTTTTAAGGTGATTCCTCAGTGATAGAAGTCGTCGTAAGATTTTCTTTAAACTTTTCTCGATTGTTCCCTACAGTACGGTGACTCGAAATGTGCAATAAAATATAAATAGGGTCACCGAGCTCGTTTGGAAGATGTAACTTGCTCAAGTTACTCATTTAATCTTTGCTACTTCTCTATCAAGGACAAGTTTGTTCCATCGGTTCACGGTACGTTTTGCAGCATCAGGAAGCACTTTGAGAGCTTTGACGTAATTCTTGAAATAACAAAACAGGGTTATTGTATTGTTCGAAAGGAATAATTTAATGTTTGTTTTATGGCACAGGCACACTTCATGAAGAGTCACGAACTACAAATAGTGCTCCAGTGCCAGAAGACTAGACACTTAAATAAAGCTCCTTTCCTTCGTTTCCTTAGCTTCCACACATCTTTTACAGCTCACTGACAGAGTATCTGAACAGCTAATAAACATGTGATAGGTTTGACTCCTGTGAGGGAACACCCGGAATTTTTTCGAGTCTACATCGGAAAAAATATCCTATGCATTACAGTGTACGCTACATACATTTTTATCAAGGGTCTTCTTCCTTGATCGCTGACTATCCTTTTAAAAGCAGATGGAGTGGTTCTTTTGCGTCAAATTGAAAGTGGTGAATGTTAGAATTTATCAAGAAGACAAGCTGGGCTAAGCATAAAAAATTCTCAACACAGAATGGGTTTGATAACTATGCATAGCCCATACGTAATAAAAATGCACTAATTAATTGTTTAGTGGTTCAATTTTCAATCGCAAAAAATGAGCTGCTTTAAGAGACCTTATTCACGATGGCCGCCATGTTGGATTTGCTATTTTCATGCAAATTAGCTACTCACTTCTGAGGGGGCAAACAACACAAGTTCGAGAGGTTATAACGAACATCTTAGCCACACAGATGATTTGTTTCACGTTCATTGAATGTTTATAACCTAAGTAATAACATAATTACTTCGATGTTATTTTTAGTGAAAAATGAACAGATAACGAAGTAGAAAGTCAAAATGTTAATGGCCATCAAATGATATAAAATTACTATAAAAGGTACTTAATTTTAAATCCTAAAATGTACTTTTAGCAATGTTATTTCAATATTTCGACGAGCCGATTTCCCGCAATTTGCCCTTTTTTCCAATGTTTGCCCCCCTAGCATAACACGTGGCTAATTTGCATGACAATTTGAGAAACAACATGGCCGCTATCGTGAATAAAGGCTATTGTTTCTTGCTTGTTTGTTTTTTTTTTGTTGTCACTCTGACTCATTCTCTTTGTTTTCCCAGCCTTTCTTTTCTGTAGTATAGTTTTGTGAACGATTCAACTGTATGTGACTCTGAGTAAGGTTTTCATCTAATAAGTATACTAAGTATGAACGCGAGTGCATTTTGAGATGTATGGGCATAAGGGACATTTTGAAAGTTCTCAAAATTCATTAGCCGTATGTAAGTGCAATAGGGCATTTTACAGTTGTTTGCTCGATGTCTTAGCCTATGAGTGGCTGCGAGGATCCCGGTGACTTTGTATAGAGGTTTTGCACGGCAGCCATGTTGCATGGCAGGAACAATGAAAATGTTTTGCATTAGAAAGAACATTTGTTCCCATGGGAAAAAGAATCTGTTGTTCCTGCCATGCAACATGGCTGCAGTGCAAAACCTCTATTGAGACAGACCTCACTGCCTTTATAGTGTAAATGATGTTTTTGTATTTCTAATTAGTCTACATTGGAGCGTTTTTTAATTGAGTGTCGAAAGTAATTAGCAAATTGCTTTGGTTTGCGTTACTTAACTCAGTGCACGTGATTGGTTCAAAGTTCTCGCGCCACTTTTTCAACCAATTAAAAGTGAAACCAAAACCAATCGTGGCTCGCGCGTGCACATTTTTTCGCCCTTTGTGTCGGCTACTTATAATTACCTCAAGTTTTAATTGGCTTACTGGATTGTCTCCGTCCCTTTTGATTAGCCAAATAAAAGCAATTACTTTGGTTTTGGTTTTACGACAGTCGATTGAAACTCGCTCTAACTTTAAGAAAGGGACAGGGTCACCAGAAGCCTCTCTTCCATTCTTAGGCCAGGTAACTTAGCCACAACTGTAAAATGTAATTTGTTATAACCCTGACTAGCATAAATTGATATTTTGCAGTCACGTAGCAGAGGCCCTGTTGTGAGCAGCAGGCGCTTAGAGTGCCACGTGATCGTGGTTTGTATTTGGCGATCGTTTAGAGAGTGAAGCATTCTACGGTCAGCCTTCGCTGCGAGCACAAGTCCTGCTTCGTTTTTTGTCCTATTGAGCTGAATTAGTGTTTAATGCCTTCGTTAGGCGGGGTATATGATAGCGTTCATTTACATTGTAAGTAGTGTCTTTCAAGTAGAATACCCTAAAGCCCTGAGGGTCGCACCACTGCCTTGCTCTGGGGTACACGTTCGCCGCTTTTTTCCACCTGCTGGTTTTTTAATGGCTTTTCGTGTCCGGCTCTGTTGCATTGCTTTTCTCTTTATTTTGGAATTGATTTATTAATATTTTTGTACCTATTCCAATGCTTAATAAATTGCAAGGTGGCTTTGCTGGCCAAAGCGCCCATATATCACCCAGCTTGAGTGTCCGGTTGAGTAGTGGAGGCAAAATATGGTCTATTTGAGAACTTTCAAAACATCATGAGTGGCCATAAATCATGAAATGCACGAGCAAGTTCATACGATTTGTTATTTATTACATACTCACACAAAATTACTCAATTTCTGTGTTTCCATAGCAACTTCCGTGTTGCACTTCATAACCTTCCTTGCACTTTTTAACACATTTATGCATTCGTCACTGACCAATCAGAAACGCGATACTCTGTTGAGCATATAATTAATAAGAGAACTGAAACTATGCATAGACCCTTATAGGGTGATTCAGTTCAATGTCGAGACCATCGCCAGCTACGAAACCACGAACAAAAGAAAGTGATTCAGCAATGTAAATTTCTAAGTTCGTGTCACAGTCGCTTTTGAAAATGATGCGGAAGACTGCAAGCTTGGAGCAGTGCATAAGGATCCTGAAGTCATTTCAAGAGACTCTTCTGCAGGCTGTAGCGGATGGCTGACACTGTAAGGCATCTGCATGACAAAGGCCGACTCTGCAGTATGGACACTCCTTCTAGATGAGCGTAAACCACAGCATAACATTCCTTTCATTTTTTCTCTGAATCTTTGGCTTATCAGTGAATATATGAACGGATTAATTGCAGAACTAAACAATATTAAGGTGTGAGCTATGGGAATCGCATAAGAGTCCCGAGGAAAGATGCCTGCATTCTGTAACAAGTGAATAATAGTGTCTGTGATCCAGCAGATTTCAAACGTGGTGGTGACGATCAAAACCATCAATGTGACACGCTTTCTTACTTTCACCACACCCTGTGTAGAAATAAATGGCATACCTTGGCATAAGGTTTCGATGTAAACATCAGAGTTAATATATTTTTTTTAGTTTCTTTAATTTGATTTTTGTCGTTGTTGTTGCTAGACTAGATGATTGAATGTTACATATCATCATGGCATAAGAAATGCTTGCATTTATTTTGATTTCTTCTTTATTTCAAACTAACAGTGACACATATCACCGCTACTCGAATCGAAGAACGTTTAAATGTAATGGAAACGTAAGCTACCCCTCAAGAGAAAATGAGAAAACAGAGAGGGAGGCTCCCGGTCCAGCCCTTGGGATATGTCATGTCCACGAAAGTTATTTTTAGACGAGCGGAAGTCTTCCGAGACGTCCGCATGCAGGCCAACCTCGGTCCGATGTTTGAAAGAAAATAAATATTCATCAGCGTTCCACGTGCGCCGTCATTTTCTCTTTTCACTAAGAACCTGAGAGCGAGGCAAGACTGCATGCGGACGTCTCGGAAGACAGACGTTCGCTAGAACAAAGACTTCCGCTCGTCTAAAAGTAACTTTCGTGGACATAACATATCCCGGCCAACGCCTTGAGCCTCCCTCTCTGTCCCCTCATTTTCTCTCGTACCCCTCCATTATACTTCTGAAAAAAATTGAATATTAGTTTGCTTCTTTTTACTTATTACATTTTCCACGAGCTGTCATTTTGAATACAGTTGGTGTACATGTGACGTGTTACAGTTGCCCTATACTTATCACGGTGGCGCAGTGTACAAATGTTAATGGCGAACGAGTCGTGCTAATTAACAATTATTCCATGAGCGCGCGTTGGATATGTAATAGATAAAATAAGAGCGGGAGACCTTCATGGGCACTTAAAACGGCGAACCCCAGGCGAGCCGATTTAAAGCCCGTTAAGGTCGGATGCGAATATTTTATCTTACGTGGGCGTGGAGTTGTCCCATAGGAGTTTGGTAATACTCGGCACTGAATTAGGCAATTCATTTTCATAGAGCTTTTGTAGTAGAAACATGGCTGGTCGGTCAGTATGGGAGGAATGGCAGCAGCGACAGTAAAATAAATGTGCAATGTCAGAACTTGTTGGAGTGGCCGGTCTCAAATGCGAAGATGTTGAAAATATCACCGTTTCACTAAATCACATGTCGCCAAATACGCTATATTATCATATGGCCCGCACGGCCCCGTGCGCGCTGTCATTGTAAAACTATTGAGAAAATCCTCGTATGAGGGCCGTACGCATTAGCGCGAGCAGGGCCGGAAAAAGCCGTACGGCCCAGCTAGCAACACGTCCTGCTCCGTGCGATGCGATT
>NC_090883.1:20136523-20146523 GCF_036669925.1 Montipora capricornis | reverse complement strand
AACGACGTTTAAAAGACCGTTTTAATGAACACCGCCGCACTTTAGATAACGCTAACACCAAATCCAAGCCTACTACAGTCGCAGAACATTTCCTCTCCTCTCCCCACAACATGTCTAAGGACAAGCAATTAATTCTTATCGAAAAAATATTTTCTAACAGAGACTCGATCTGTAAGGCCAGGGAAGCTTTTATAATTCCAAAAGGCAAGACAATTGATCCCAACGGTTTAATATCCGCGAAGAAACGTATTAGCTTTCAGGTTATTATTTTACGGCCACTTCCGTTGTTTTTCTTAGTATTTGAATTCAAATTCGTTGTAACTGCCATGTTTTATCACATTTTTCCAGTATTACGTCAACATCCATTTACTACATATATGTACATGGAAGCAATCCAATGTAAACTCTCATTGTACCTGAAGAAGGCTGGTTTGGTCGGCCGAAATATAGTACACCACTAAAATCAAATCTACGTTGTATCGGCTCTTGCTTAAAATATTTAGTTTCTCAACTTGTTATTACGCTGATCAGATCAAGCCACTGATCCAACGCACACCGACAGGAAGATTGTGCACGGTTGCTTGCTTTTATCGTTTAGTTTTGCAATTTCCCTCTCTGCGCGAGAACTAATAATTGTTCTTTTAGTCTATTGAATTATTCTGCATCTTTCGTGTCAAGAGTCAGTTCTTCGGTGTTAAATCAATATATACTAAAGTAAAGTTAATTTTTTTTTGAAACATACCTGTTGTTGATATGTAAGTTCGTTGTCTTTGTTACGCTTGAACCACAAAGTGTAGACAACAATGGAGTATAACCAAATCATTAAAACGACTGATCCAGATACGAAGAAGCCCCAAACATAAAAGTTAGCAAGGTACATCTTTCTATCCGTCCAGTTGTGATTACAGGATTTAAGAGGAACGTTGCCGGAAAAGCTCTGCAATACGAATCCTCGGATGCTTATTAGCATAGAGAGCGACCAGGTAATGGGAATAATTATCTAAAAAAGAAAGTGTCAGCTTTTCACTTTTTTTTTTTTCAGTACACGCCAAGGTGTGATTCGATAATTTTACCATTAATATGCTACTATGACCAAAAACTCAATTCACATCTTGATTTGGATTACAAAGCTACGTTAACTAAAAGCTCTAACTGACTGAAGTTTTAATCCTTGATTTCAGAGAGACACGTTTTTATTTTAACTGGAATATTCCTAGTTAATGGTCCGCCATTACTAACTGTAAAATCTTGGGAGAGCTGGATCGAGGAGAAAGTGACGTCAAAGATTCACAAGTTTAAGAATGCAATGCATGCGTACACGCGGTCGAATTAATATATATGCAGCAAGGGAGTTTCACGCATGCAGGCTGTTAAACTCGTGTTTTACATGTATAATAAGCTGAACTTGCACGCTGAAATTTTAAGCTAGTGAGTGAATGACGTCACTTTTCCCTACATCCAAATCGGCGGGTTTTGAACGTGACTAATGGCGGATCGTGCACACACTGTAAAATACGGGGTCCTATGGTACCTCATTGAACGGGCTTCAGGATTGGCCAAAAGAACAATAGAACGACAAAGATAACAATGGATTTAGCACACAAAACAATAAAAAGTACGACGCTATACAGCCAATGAAATATAGTGTTCAATAAGACGTGCGACCAACCCCTTCGTTTGTATTTGCCCCCCCCCCCCCCCCCCCTCTTCCTCCATTCAATGCTAAATCCGACCGAGGGCTATTGCCACGCCCAGACGTCTATTCATATTTGTTAACTATAGGACACCAATTGCACCCGTTTACTGAGAATGGCTAAAGAGTTTTCAAGTGGCAAAACCGTGAAAGTATAAATGTTATACAAATGTCTTCTCCTTTTAGACATTTAGGCTAGCCTATGTCTCCTATCCGTTCTTGCCCATCATTTCGAGTTATTCGTAAGGGACCCTTGAAGATCATGTTGCTAGTTTAGAAAAAGTGAACAAGAAGCTCCGAAAGAGGAATGAAAGACAACGCGCTAAATGCAGCCAAAAATTACCGACCGCTGACATGACACCAAAGTCCAGAACAAATGCACAGATCGCAGAATCCTTGTTGAATCCAAAACGAGTCCCTGAAGTTCTACGAAAAAGGCTTTTCTTTGGTAAGTTAAACGTTCTTATGGATGAAACAAAAGATTCTGCTAAGGCCAACAACACCACTCTGGGAAAGCGTACTGTTCGAGCAGCTATCGAAGGCAATGTGGTGAAGAACTACACATTAGTAGGCGCCATGAGTAAGGACACTAGGATTTCAAGGAAAAAAAGTCGCCTTATTTCTCTTAACCCTCGACTAAAGAAGAGCGCCCAAGAATTTCTAGAGGGCGAGGACAACAGTCGCATGTTGCCGGGAAAAAGAGATACAAAGAAACGCGGTGGTGTGCAAGTCCAAAAGGGAATTCTGAGTGGCTACATGTTTAACTCATACCACAAATACTGGGCAGAGGACCCAGCAATGAGAATGTCGCACGCCACATTTCATAGATGGTGAGGCCGAAATACTTAATTCTCGCAAAGTTCTCATCTCGCGACATCTGCCGGTGTCAAAGGCACAAAAATATCGCATTGTTGCTGCGTGCTGTAAACGCTACAGGGGCTAATTATTATTGCGTGAAGGAATTGAGTTACCATTCCAGAAAATTGTACTATAGATAGAGCTATACAATCAGATATGTATTATGCGATGTTTCAGTAAGAGTGATTTTTCGACCTTTTCGAACCCTCGCTTGCACCCGTTTACCCGAATAGCTGTTTTTTAGCGCAGCTGAACAGAGTGTAGAACATTGGGAAAATTAGACTTGCAATGTTCAACATCTTTTTAATTCTCTCGTAAGAAATTATCCGTTACCAAGAGAGTCACGGACGGCCTTATGCGCCTACAGGGGCAAAGAGAAATAATGATGAAGAGAGTCACGGCAAATTTGATCAAGGGCATCACAAAATTAGTTTGCTTTATAATTCGCTTAAACCAAATTCGAAAACGAAACGGTTTTACAGCTACCTTTAAGTTATGCATAGTGAGTTTTCCTTTGTTTCCTCGTGGATGCACTATGGTATAGTAGCGTTCCCTGGCAATGACAATCATTGTAAAAACAGAGCTATATGATCCAAGCCACGTTAGCTTTCTGAAGACCATGCAGATGGCATTCCCGGGCATCTCATAAGGGCTGCTGAGATGATGGCTTGAAATGAAGTGTGCGAAAAAAAATACCGTAAAAAGAATGTCTGCCCCAGCCAGATTGACAAGCGTATAATTGAATGCAGTTCTAGAAGATAATGAAAATGGATAAGGTACATTGACCGGTTAATGGGAATGGGTCGTCGTCGTCATCATCATCATCATCATCATCACATCAATCTTGTTCAGTTGAGCACAAAGTGTTATACTAATTGGACAGTTTCTCAAACTCATCAATTATGCAGTGACTGCATTTGGTTCTTGTACAGTCTTATTTTATAACAAGTTATAAGAGAGTGGATGAATATAGAACTACTGCCATCTACCTCATGTCAGGATTTCTAATCACCAGGAAGCAAACGAGTGAGTTTCCAACAAGGCTTGCTGCGACCATGATGGCCTTAAATGTTACTAAGGTTACCTCAGTTGAATTAAACATTACTACAAACTTCCACGATCCTGCAAAAGCAAAATAAAAATTGAAGGCTTAGTTTACTTTGTTCTTGTTTAATGGTGTTTTAAAGATAACTAAGAATTTCCTCGGCAAGGAAGATGTTAAAACATGTTCTGATGAGTAAAAGCAATATAGAATTGAGAATACACCACACATCCCGGAGGGTTTTTTTCCTCAAAAATTGCGCGAAAACAAGTGCAGTCTCCGACAAAATTCCTTGAAACAACTCTCAATTACGCAGATTTGGTGCGAGTCTCTCTTACCTTTCCCAATAATGTTTTCAATCACTTTTCTCAGCAGATCCTGTGAGCAAACACTGTCAGGATGAAGGGAAGTGCACTGTGTCCCAACTAGGGCTTAGAAAAAAGAGAATTTTTTCGTGTGTTAGGCGGCATTGCATTAATCTCTTATTTTACTCTGTACTTTGCCATAACTATTTTATCAGGACAAATGACATTAACTAGGAAAATCCTACCAATTCCCTAGGCCCTTATTTCCTTTTCCCAGGACGAAAAGAACTTCTCAGGGACGACCTCTTACCATTCGCCTTGAATCGTCAATAAAATCCCACCTGCTGCATACATGTAATACATTCAACATCTCAGCTTTGGTTTGCAATTATAATTCTACGTAATATCTTCGATGCCTTTCTTCCAATGACAATCAATGACATCCTCTGCATTGTTCAAACAATGCAGAATATGGGTTTACCTTCCAGCCAAGTAGAACATGCTCGATTTCAGCTTGTAACAACTGCAAGATTTAAATAAAAACTTGCATCAGATATCAGTTGATCCCTGTTAAGTAAGATTTTGTGTCGGCAAACTTGAACTTTAAATCGTGCTCTAGATAAACAGTTTTCATCGCACAAAAAGATCTGTTTGCCGGATATCGGAAATAGTCAATCAGAAAAACTAGTCTTAAAACGGAAATTAAAATTTGAACAAGAGGTGTTTACCAGTTCTTTGCTTGATAACATTGTTCCAAGCTTTATCAAGCTGGTTAGAGATCATTAGGGATCATTTTGTTCTATCTTAATTAAATTTCCATTTATTTTACCTTTCTTTAAATTTCTAAGGTTTATTCGGCTTTCCTGGTCGGCCACATTATGTACCACGGAACAACCAAAGTTTGAATGAGTTTTAAAATAATGATTTTTCGTTAGCGCACACAACATAACAAATGGCACAAACCCATCCGAAAGCCATCCGGTTGTCATGTAAAATAATGTCGAATTTTTTTATCTAAACCTTGTTAAGAGCAAAAAGGTGACTTTTCAGTTCATTTGTGTAAAAATGAGATTAATAAATACGGATCATCTGACGTCGACTATTGGGAAAGATAATGCAATCAATCAACGTTAATTTTGCGCTGACATTTCTCGATGGGTTTTAAGAAGATCGAATACAATACAATACATACTTAATTGACTGTTACCCATAGGGGCTTTTCAGGGCCAGAGAAACACAACGAAACGACAGAGAAGAACAACAGCAACTGTAAAGAATCCCAAATGAGTGATGCTATGGGTCAGCATCCGCCAATTTCGTCTGCAATGTCAAAATGAAGAGTGCCAGCACGTGTGACAACGAGAAGATTTGCCAGTGCATGCTGCATTATGCGTTAAGAGAAAAGTGCCATGCCCAGAATGTGGCATGCCGATAAAAAACGAGTTACTAGACAAACACAAGGAGAAAGGATGTCCGCATTCAGTTGAACCTTTCCCACTTAGTTGTGGTGAACTACTATCGCGGTACGTAAATAATTTTTATGTTATCATGAAATGTACACCCTGCAGCACTCCAACATATTTCCCTTGTATCTTTACAACAATAGACACTAATATTGCTAGTACCTTTTACTGTCTAGGGCCCGTTTTAAACGTCCCATTTTACATGTGCCGAATCAAATGCAAATGAGCGAAAACAATAGATCTTTCTCATTTGTATTAGATTCGGCACATGTAAAATGCGACGTTTAAAACGGGCCTAAAAACGGGAATTAAGTGGTTAATATATAGATTTAGCCAAGGCTAAAGCGGAGCTCCCGGCGTGTTTATTTTTACTGGCTGTAGGATTAGTGAAAATAAAAGGCTTTGGAACTGTCTGCCTTTTGATTTTCCCGGATATTGCTAACACAGTGGTCAAACGTCTACGCATGCCCAAATGGATATTTTTTTGCCAGCCGCGCGCCAATTTCCCGCGCAAAATTTTAAAGGAAAACATTGGAAACAACCGGTGTAACGCAAAATTTACGAAACAAAATTGAAACGTTCATAGAATTCTGTAAAAGGAAACAAGAGAACGCAAAAGGAAAACTTAAGACTTTCCAGACACAAAGTTTATTAAATTACCGGTATTCTGTTGATTTACCATTTTGTTTTGAGCTTTACCAAAAACGTTATACGTCTTCAAAAACGGCGTCATGCTGCGAGCTGACAGCGTGGTATATTTTTATTTGTTATTATTAATCATGCGATGCGTGACACCGGAAGCTGACGGGAAACGGTATGTAAACGAAGGGAAAACTCGTAAAGAAATTAAAAGAAAATTGCAGTTATTCGGCTTAGCTCAGACGAGCTGACAAAATATTGGCAAGGGCTCGTGGGATTCCGTCGGGATCGTGGATTTGTTTGCAGCACAGAAATGAAATCTATCGAAACAACAAACCATGTTCGTTGTTCGTGTCCTTCATACCTATCCCTGAACGGTTTTACCAGGTATTCGAAAAGGATGGAAAAAACTTACCAGATTACAGACCTGGAATAAACTGGTATTGTAAGTACAAACGTGAGGCCGACAAAAGTTTTATAGATCACGTTAAATACATTCCACGGAAAAGAAAGGACTCCAACAAACAGAAGGTAGAATACTTTTTTAACTCTGACATTTCACGGATTATTTCTGTTAGCCCGTTGTAAAAGTTAAAACATAAACAAATATATAAATAACGAGGAAAATGTCACTTACTGGATGCAGAGGGCCCACGAGAAGAGGAACAGTGTCGTGAAAATACTGATCAATAGAGGCAAGTCTAGTTGTGTATATATGTATTTCTAACTGTGATATCCAATCGATCGTATTTGTTTACATTCCATTCACATGTTTAATCAAAAGTAAATCATAAGAACGATTAAATCGCTTTAATTTTTCAAGGCTCTTGCAAACTCTTTCCTTTACATATTTCATTTTTTCCAAATCAATTAAGCCAGTAATAATTATGTTAGTGGCCAGATTAAATCAAACCAAGGCGTGTTAGATATCTAGAAAGGAAAAGAGAAGGAAAACAGGTATTTTGCTCTCCTTTTAATTTACTAACAACTACTTCTAGCAAAAGTAAGAGTGTAAAACTGGAACTGTTTTTCATTATAATTTATTATCATTATTTTAGAGCCTTCAATTGGAGAATTAATTGAAAGATTTCAGATGGCACTTGATAGTCATTATAAATATAGTAGTTTGCCCCTGTAGGAAGTGACTGCCATGAGGAAGCTTACAGAGCCTCAAGTACCTGGATTGTTTAATGCTGTCTTTAAAACAATACTTCGGGAAGACTCCAGACTGTCAGAAGACAGAAGATACCTCCAAGAACAAAGAGCAGTTGCCCTCCTTCACATAATAGCATATTTCAGGCGTGCACGAACATGAATTAATTTAAACCAATAAAAGAGTACATCTGAAAAATCTGAAATAAATTTTCGTGTTTGCATATATTACAGATTACACGTCCTTTGCAAAAAGACTTGGGTCTCTACATGCATCAGCATGGCCTTTCAAGAGCTGGCCTGAACAATGGCCCCATCTTTGGTTTCTCAGTTGCACCACAAACTATTGACAGGCACAAAAGGAACTTACGGGAGCAGCATTCGGACTCACGTGTTAGGGAGAGTGTATTCAATTACATTATAAAATAATATTAAGTGATGAATACAGAGCTAAAATAAGATTACTGTTTTCAAGATAGACAATTTAGAGTTTATTGCTCAAGGGAATTTGACTGTAATCTATGGAATATTAAATAAAATACTTTTGTTTGCTAGTCAGTAACTTCATTAGTTCAACATACACATTGTGTAATATTTAGTTTGTCAATGGATTATTCATTTTCTTTTTTCTTTTATTAGGAAGGTACATCTATGGCGTTACTACTGGATGATTTCCATAACATCCAGACAGTTCGCATACCAAAAGCGACGCATATGCAAAGGAAGGGACACTTTAATGTAAAGGTGGTATTGCAAAAAGTCACCTGTAAGAAATTTTCACCAAAGGTCTTAAAAACCATCACAAGTCATTTTTTAGTCCTCTTGCTGCAATAATTCCTTTGTTTGCTATACAATCTGCTGCCTTGTGCTGTATTGGTCATTTTTGGGAATGAGAAGGTTACACAAATTTAACAACTGTGGAGCATAATACAGAGAACAGTGCAGATGTACATTGTACATTTCAGTATCTTGAAATCCAGAAATCTGGTAATAAATTAGCATGTTCACTGTAATGTGCTACATTGCATCCTATTTTATCCCTGAAAGCAGTTCCACATGACCATCTGGTTTGTTGCTCAAGATGGAAAACTGTTTGTCCTGACAGTCACTTCCATTTCCCTCATGGTTCCATAGTTGCTAGGTCTGACATATCAGGGAAGCTAAGCAGTTCTGGCAAAAACTAAACAAGAAATGTCATTACAACACAACTTATGTTCTCTTACATTTGTAATATTTCTGTGACTAAAGACCAGTTATTTTGCATGTACAGTGTAGTGTACGGAACGAATTTCAAAAGAAGATAAATTAACATTACTTAAAACTTCTTACAAAAGGAAGAACGGCGAAGATCTTGTGTTGAACAGATAAGAGAACATCTCTGGAAATAACAGGTACTTCAAAACAAAAGACAATACAACTACAGAGAAGCATTACACTTAAACAAAATAAAACACGATAGTTCGAAAGAACTTTTCATTACTTGAAAAAAATAGGAGAGCATTCAGTATTTCTGTTGCAAAATATATTAATTTATAAAACATGCTTATGCACTTAACTCAAGAATTGTACGTAAGCTTGAAGGATGATATGAATGAGTAATATTTACACAGGTCACGACAATAACACGGCATTTCACCTTTCTTTACGCGTAACTTACAATGATTTCCAATGCTGTGCCTTCTCGTGCATGAGTGCCTTAGTATAATTTATATAGACCACATCGTACGATCAGCTGTCATTGCTTTAGTTTGATGTACTGTTTGACATCACTTCTACATTTGGCTACTGTATGTCTCAATAAAAGAATATGTACAGACTCACCCGCTTGTGTGGTCGTTTTTAACTCCTGTGAGGCGACTTGAGTGTCACAACTTCAATTCAGCCCACAAGCTCGCACCGCCATTTTGGCAGCCTTTTCTCCACTCCAACGCTCGCACATGCGCAGACGTTTGACCGCTGTGTTGATATTGCTTAATTATGTAACATTTTCTTTGCTGCCTAACTAGTGAATTCCACGGTTAATTTCACCTGAAAAACCGACTGATCGCATAAATCACGAAGGGATAAGTGTGATATCGGTTTTTCCAGCGAAATCCACTGTCGAATTCACCAGTTAGGCAATTGATTTTTCTTGAATCGCAAGAGTTTAAAAGAAAACAAGCAAATCCTCAGCAAGCGAACGGAAAAGGAAAGAAACCATTTCAGAGTCGACTGTCAAACGCCAGCGAACAGGAATCACGCTAAAATTAGAAATCACAAACGTACTATAGATCGTTTTCACGTGACGTCATCATTTTCTAAAATCCAAAACTAAAGAGCCACGAAAGTTTTTATCCTCATCAGGCATAAGAGGCGGTAAATTTGTATCCATTTGCAATTTTAAAGCTCAATAGCGTCCTTCGTTTGGAAACCAGAGCATTTTGAATTTCTGAGTTATAGCGGTGCGTGACACGAGGCGACGATCACGTTTATTGAGAAATATATATTTATCTCACGGTTTTGAGCCTTTTTAGAACTTAAGGCATTAGGAAAAGTGCTTAAGTAAATAGCTGTCTGTTCAGAACAGATGATCACTCGCCTAGATAGCCAAAGTAAGTAACAGATGTTGACACTATTTTCCGGCCGCCATACTGGTGCACCACAGATGTGCACCAACATGGCGTTTGCATACTGGGCTCTGTAAATTTCTGCGAAACATTTCGACGAATATCTGAAGTTTGGGGAAACGCACGGGCCTAAAACTTGGAGAAGTGTCTTCTTCAGTTATCTTCTACAACATCACGATTTCTTGACTTTTTCCACTGGATGGTTTTCGACTTATTTTTTTATTGCGTGACAGTGAAAACGA
>NC_090883.1:20119023-20131523 GCF_036669925.1 Montipora capricornis | reverse complement strand
TGTGGGGTGCGCGTGTGCCAGATTTTTTTTTTTTTTAATTTATTTAACATAACAGAAGTTTACATTGCACATATAAAAAAAAAAAAAAAAGAAAACAAATACAACTAATGATCTGAAATGCACGAGAACTGAGTGATTAATCAAAGAGGGCGAATAAAGTAAATTAAATCATGTAACTTTCTCAACCTTATACTTAAAGTTAATCTTATTAACAAATTTAAATAAAATAATCGAGCTCTCTTTTAGCTTATTTGAATAAATGTAATACATCATGTATAAAAAAGTATAATTAAACTTTCTCACAGCCCCATGCCCAGCAAGGCATTGCTTAAGCAATGTTTTTGCGAGTGTGCCAGATATGAACATATTCATTGATGGAAATGGAAATCTGGCCGTTAAAGTTATAATAACAGATCTGGAATATTAATTTATGTTATATTCGTTTAATTAATTAGGACTCCATTTAGAATAGGCAATTTCATTTCTCCATTTAGTGCATGAACTATGTCTTTTTACACATTTAACACACTAAAACTGTAAAAATTTCAAAAATAAAACCTAATAGTCTTGAAACATATTTCGCTCTTCCAACCCGCTCTTCAGTCAGTGTGCTTACACATATTTCAAGACCTTAAGGTTTTCTTGTTACGGTATTTTCAGTTTTAGTACGTTGAATTTGTAAAAGGACCTCGACGTTCAAAAGTTATTTCGCCATTTATGGAAACCATTTGTTGATGATGACAGTCAACAACATCCACGGAAACCACATGCGACATTTCCTAACGTTACAATAAATTATTGAAAGGTCGTATTACACGAGCCAACTTGCGAAGTCGATTTTCCACGCAACACGGTTAAGTGAGAAATCGACGGCCGTTATGTTAGAGCGTTTTCACTCACGTGACCAGCAGCCGTATTGGATTACTAAAAAATATATATTTGCATAAAAATGGAGTTATTCCCTGGATGATTAGTGCGGTACACCATCATGGCCGCCATTTCTTTGTTTTGGAACACCAACATGGCCGCCGATACGTCATGTGATTTCGCTCTATACGAGTCGATTTTCCAAATATTCGGGGTCCTGCTTTGTGAGTTTTTGAGCCAAGGCGCTTTTTAACTATTTTTTATTTGTTTCTAACAGTGTTAGATATAGAAATCCGCCAGAGGACTGGACACTGTATGCGACGTCATGTGACGTCAGAGAGAGAACCATGTGCTTTTGAAAAAGTTATGAAGCTAAACAGTTAAGTTAAAAACTGTGGAAATACACGTGGAATAATTCAACATTGTGTGGATTTCTTGTGTAAAAATTTTGGGGGCCTGTCCGGGAGAAATTGTGGAAGAAACTGTATGGTTGTATTAACTGTCTGGATGGTCGATTGATCACTGTGTACGAGGACTTGAGTGTATCGCCGCCATTACACCTCGATTTTGTGTTTCGATGGACAACGTTTTGTCGAGCAGGATGCAACGGGTTGTAGTTTAAGGGAATATGTGGTGTGGACGGCTGGTCATAAGATAGTGGGACGCGGATTCGAGAACAGGGAAGGTAGGAACGCTGTTTTATTGGATTTTATGTATGCTGGTTTGTGATCGTGTTGTTTATAAGTAAATGCGAAATGGCCGAGGAGAAACTGATTCTCCTGGATCGCAAAATTTTGTCGTTGGACTTGAGTAAGTTATGTGAATTTGCTCTTCATGCTAAAGTTGAAAAGTCGGCAGTAGAGGGCAAGAGGAAATTAAGTGTTATTCGGGCCATCAGACGAAAAATTGAGGATTCAGTTGAGGATTTGTCCGACGATGATCAAATTGAGTATGTCGATGGGTTAATCGCACATTTGGGCCCACCGCCACTGGAGGGAATGGAAGATAATTACGGCCAAGAAGAATTAGAAAACATAGGCGACCTAAAGAAACTCAAGGAAGAGCTGGGTACATTAGAGTATAAGCAGCAACAAATCGTGGAAATATTGGCAAAAATGCAGAAAGAAGAGCTTACTGACTCAGTGAAGGACGAAGGCACGATTAAGTTTCCGGTTAAAGGGATTGAGCAAAGCATATTCCGCAGAGATTTTAAAGTACAAGGAGTGGTGGGCGACCCTGGCCAGAAGGATAAGCTGGGTTATCAAGCTCTAATATCCCAAATAGAATCAGGGCTTGCCAAGGGATACTCGGATAAGGAAGTAGTTAGTGCCGTAGTCCGTGCTATACAGCCAGGCCTGCAACTAAGAAACTATCTAGAAAACATGACTGACCTAACCTTGCCCAGGCTGCGTAAGATTCTTCGCTTCCATTTTCATGAGAAAAATGCCACAGAACTTTACCAGCTTCTAACAAACATTGCCCAGCTGCCCAATGAAGATCCGCAGTCATTTTTGATGAGAGCACTCACGATTAGACAGAAGATAATTAGTGCTTCAAAAGAGTCTGATAGTGGGGTTAAGTATGATGCTTCCTCAGTGCAAAGTTTGTTCCTGCATGCCTTGGAAACTGGTCTCGCTGATGAAACCATCCGTACAAAAATACGACCTCTCATTCAAAACCCAAAAGTCGCAGACGAAGACCTCATTGGAGCAATGAGCCTAGCCATATCGGCAGAAGCCGAGCGAAGTAATAAGTTCAGTCTTACTAACAGGGGAAAGTCTGCATAGGTGTTCACCGTTGAAAGTGCAGTAGAACCAAACACAAGGAAAGAATTGCAGAAGGACTCACAAGTCCTAGCTACACTGAAGGCTGTACAAGCAGTGAAATCGGAAGTTAAGACCCTCCGGGAAGTAGCAGGTAACCAGAAAGGAGACACTTTGATACCTAGTCATCATGGTGGGGGTGGAGTGAAAGCTGGAACAAGACGACCAGGTTGCCAAGAGTGTAGAAGGAAGGGGGAAGGCGACCGATGTCCACATTGCTACCTCTGTGGTGGCTTGAACCATATTTCACGCTACTGTCAGAAGTTATCCGGGAAACGCAGCCAGGCTACCCCCGCGGGACAGGGAGTAGCCTCGCCAGAGAAAGAGAAGTCCCACCAGTGTAGTTGTTGCCTGAAGCCCGATTGCCACACACAGTTACTACAGTGTTCAAGGTGCCAGTCTGTTTGGTATTGTTCGGTGCGTTGCCAGAAGGCTCATTGGCCAAAGCATAAAGTGTTATGCAAAGCAATCAAGGAACTCTCTGAGAGAGAATCGTTTAAAGAAAAGGGGTTAGGAGATGCCCAAGACAAAGGTGTGTATGCTAGTCACATCTCTCCCAGGCAACAGGAACGTATAGTTAAGCTGGTGGGAAGAAAGTGTTTGGTAGATTGCTACCTGGATGACATGGCTACAAAAGTTTTATGGGACACAGGAGCCCAAGTGTCAATTGTTTGAGTAGATTTCCTGAAGAGCCAACTACCAACAGTCAAAATAAGGGATATTGAACACTTACTTGGTACAGATGGGTCCATAAGTTTGCAAGCAGCAAATGGGACGAATATCCCTTACTGTGGATGGATAGAGACTGGTGTAAGGTTGACAAATGAAAATGAGACAGAAACTAGGGTTCCGTTCTTGGTGACAATGGAGAACATTGAGCAGCCCATCATTGGTTTTAATATTATAGAATTAATGGTTAAGAATACTGAAGGCAAAGAAGATGATGCATTACTGGGAAGGATGTTAATAAGCTTTTAAACGAGTAAAAGTGGTGACATACAAGCGTTGATAAGCCTATTACGTACTACCAATTCTGATAAACTTTGTCTAGTTAAATCTACAAAGAAGCCACACACTGTCCCTGCAGGGGAGACGGTTCACTTACCTTGTTGTGCTAATACTGGACCAATCTACCGTAAGACCCCTGTCATTTTTGAGCCAGATGAGTTGACAACCTGGCCTGCAGGATTGGCAGTCCACGAATCCCTTACCACTGTGAAGGAGGCTGATGCAACCATCTTATCAGTCGCAGTGACCAACAACACAAACCACGATATCACCCTGCCTGGAAGAGTTGTCCTGGGGCGCCACCAGCTGGTCCGGTCAGTTACTCCTATTGAAGTCAGGTTTAAGGACCCCGAGACACCGACCCCATGCGAGGGACCGCCTTGTGAAAAAGACACACCGGCTGAGCGGATTGAGAGTGACTTGCCATGGTTACCTGAAGTTGATTTGAGTGGACTGACGGTAAAACAAAAGGAGCAGGCAAGACAGTTGTTGGTTGAAGAAGCGGATGCATTTCCAACGAACGATGATGATGTCGGCTGCATTCCTGAATTGGAGATGGATATTAGACTGACTAGTGACCAGCCAGTGCAGAAGAATTACATTTCCATACCCCGTCCACTCTACCCAGAAGTTAAAGGTTACGTTGAAGACTTGCTGAACCGAGGTTTCATCCGGAAGTCCAAATCGCCATTCTCAAGTAGTGTTGTCTGTGTTCGCAAGAAAGATGGCGGAATGAGGTTATGTATAGACTACAGAGAATTAAATAAGAAAACAGTGCCAGACCGGCATCCTATTCCTCGGATCCAGGAAGCGTTAGACAGTCTAGGAGGCAAGTCATGGTTTAGTGTTTGGATCAGGGAAAAGCCTATCATCAGGGGTTCATCGGCGAGAAAAGTCAACCGTTAACTGCGTTTATTACACCTTGGGGGTTATACGAATGGGTGCGGATACCATTCGGACTCATGAATGAGCCCGCAAACTTTCAAAGATTTATGGAGAACTGTCTTGGCGAGCTGCGTGACGAGATGTGTATCCCCTACTTAGATGATGTAATTGTATTCTCAGAAACATTTTTGGAACATATTGAACATCTGCGTAAAGTTCTTCGTCGGTTGAGGAGTTATGGTGTGAAGCTTAAGCCTGGAAAGTGTGCATTGTTCAAACGGGAAGTGTCTTTCCTTGGAAGAATTATCTCTCAAGACGGGTACCGGATAGATCCCAAAGCTACAAATGCAGTGATTGCAATGAAGAATTTAAAACCGCGGACCGTTGGAGAAGTAAGAAGACTCATGGGTCTACTTGGGGTGTACCGCCGTCATATCAAAAACTTTGCACAAATAGCAAAACCCGTTTACGATCTCCTCAATCATGACCTGCTGGGGAAAAAGAATGCTACCTCAACCAGACAGAGCCCAGGGTTGCGTAGTGGACAGTTACCATCTTCGTCACCAGTGAAGTGGGAACCCAGGCACCAGTCTGCGTTGGCTACCCTAATAGGTAAAATAACTTCACCTCCTCTACTGGCATACCCAGATTATAATGCGCCATTCATTGTACACACCGATGCATCACAGGATGGCTTGGGAGCGGTCTTGTATCAGAAGCAGAACGGTTCTACCCGAGTAATTGCATATGCCTCTAGGACTCTGACCCCGGCTGAACGTAACTACCACATGCACTCTGGCAAATCGGAATTCTTAGCATTGAAATGGGCAGTGACAGAACAGTTCAGGGACTACCTCTATTACGCTCCTGACTTTGTAGTATGCACCGACAACAATCCCTTGACTTATGTGTTAACATCTGCTAAGTTAAATGCTACAGGATTGCGGTGGGTTGGAGAGCTTGCAGACTTTAACTTTGAAATACGGTATCGACCAGGCAGGTTAAATGCTGATGCTGATAGCCTTTCCAGATTGCCCCGTGACTTCCACACCTACATGGACAGTTGTACTGAGAAGTTAACTCCGGAAAGCTTGCATGCATCAATCTCTGCAGTCCAGACATTGTCAAATGGGGACTCAATTTGGCTGACAGCTCTGACTGATGAAGAAGAGGAACTCCATCTTGTCGACGCCCCGTCATTAGCATCTTGCAATCAAGTAAGAGTGGTGGATTTAGTGAAAGCACAGAAAGAAGACCCTCACATTGGACGTGTCCTTGAATTACTCAAAGCAAACCACAAACCGACAGTGAAGGAAAAGTGCCAAGAATCACCTTTGGTTCGTAAGTTCCTGAACGAGTGGCACAAGTTTCATGTACACAGGAAGAGTGGGTTACTTTATCGTAACCAGCAGGTTGTTCTCCCATTGAAATTTCGTCGCACCGTTTACCGTGAACTCCATGAAGAAATGGGCCATCTTGGTGTTGAGAGAGTGATAGCTCTGGCTCGAGAGAGATTTTATTGGCCACACATGAGGAGAGATGTAGAGAACTTTATCCATCACGTATGCCGATGTCTAAAACAGAGACGTCCAAATCTACCAACAAGAAAACCATTACAGCCAATTACAACAACGGCTCCTCTTCAAATGGTTTCCATCGACTTTGTGCACCTAGAGCGGAGCTCCGGAGGCTATGAATATATCCTGGTGGTGGTAGATCACTTTACCAAGTATTCACAAGCGTACCCAACGAGGAATAAGACCGCTATTACCGCTGCAGACAAGATCTTCAATGATTTCATCCCACGCTTTGGGTTTCCTGAGAAAATCCATCATGACATGGGAGGCGAGTTTGAAAACCGTTTGTTCAAGAGGCTTGAGGAACTCTCTGGAGTAATGCACTCGAGGACTACTCCATACCATCCACAGGGCAATGGTTTGGTTGAGAGAATGAACCGTACGTTACTCAGTATGTTGCGAACCCTACCTGAAACTCACAAATCCAGCTGGAAAGACCATGTAAATAAACTAGTTCATGCATACAACTGCACTTTCCATGAGGTTATGCTCCATTTTTTCTTTTATTTGGTCGTAATCCTCGCCTGCCAATTGATGTAATGTTTGATCTCGAGGAGGAAACGGGTCTGCCATGCAAGAAGCTTACTCACTCGCGTCAAAATCTGCCATGAAAAGTGCCATGAGAGGGAAAAAGAATTATGACAAACGAGTAAGATCATCAGCGCTGCAAGTAGGAGATCGTGTCCTGGTACGCAACCTCACTCCTCGTGGTGGACCAGGAAAGCTCCGTGCGTTCTGGGAAGACCAAATTTATCAGGTCGTTGCAAGAAAGGGTCTTACGACGTAAGACCAGAATCAAGTCAGGGACCTAGCCGTACTCTACATCGAAACCTCTTACTCCCTTGTGACTGGAGCAGAACACCGGCACCTTACTTTTGTGATGACACCCAACCACTGGTACACGAAGGGGACGGAAGTGACAGCAAAGACGATCTTCCAGAAATTTCATGCGGTAACCGCCCACTGAGACGCGATAGAAATGACCAAACACAGATACAGGTAGAGTCTACAAGGAAAGACGAACCACAATCAGATATCACCTATGTTCCTGCTGGTGAGGTGTCAAGTAAAACGGGAACAGAAGCTAACATTGCTGGTACCTCTAACGAAGCACCGTTGATGGAGGACCCTCAAGCAGATGGTGGAGAGATGGTCGAACAAGAGTATACTGGCAACCAAGGCCGGCCTCAGCGTCTGAGACAGGGCCCAAAGCGCCTTACTTATGACACTCCTGGGGAACCAACTTACGTGCAGCAGGTTCGTGCCAGTCCATTTGCAGAAATACAGCAGTGCGGGATACCTACACCGCCAACACCCTACATACCTGAACTGCCAGTGAACCAGTACTGTGTGCTACCACCAGCCTTGAACTACATAGTTCCACCGGTACCACCCATGATGTCCTGGAATGCGAACATGATAGTGCCTCATATGATGCCCCAGCCAGTAGTACCACAGCTACCACAATGGAGAGTGCCATACCAGTCATTCCAGTGCAGATAAACAGTTTTTCTTTTTTTGCCTATTACATTGTTGTACTTAAAAAAACACACAAAAAAAAAACACGAGAATTTTCCTAAGTGTATTTAAACATTCGTTATGTGGATGCTGTGAAAACTGTCTTAAGATAGTCGTTGTACTACAGAATCGTGAACACCAGTATGGAGAGATGAACTAAGAGATTAAGTGGTCTGTAGGGAGCTGGGCCTGATCACCCCACTCCAGGATTTAAGAAGTAAGGAATATTCTGAATCAAAAGCTATTACTCTTGTAAAGAAATGTTCTGTATTGCAAGTCAAATGTCATGGATGACATTCTTTTTTAAGTTAGGGGGGAGTGTTAGATATAGAAATCCGCCAGAGGACTGGACACTGTATGCGACGTCATGTGACGTCAGAGAGAGAACCATGTGCTTTTGAAAAAGTTATGAAGCTAAACAGTTAAGTTAAAAACTGTGGAAATACACGTGGAATAATTCAACATCGTGTGGATTTCTTGTGTAACAACAGCTTATATTCATTTAGAATTACAGTATTATTAAGCAAGACCCACATGTTAATTAATATTGTTACTTGCGTTCTGCAAGCAATAGAACCAAGAAACCTAACCTTTATAATAACTGCGATCTAATAGTCGCTGCTGACGAAAGTACCTTCTCCATCTGTAAATTCCACTCAAATAAATGTAACTCGTCTTCTTTATCAAGAAGTCGTAGAGACTCATCCTGACCCTTTGATATATTTCCTTCCTTTTCAATGAGATCGAGGAACTCATCCTTTAATTGTGCTTTTCATTAATTTGGTGAAAAAAGAAAAAAAGAATCATCACTTGAAACATTCAAAAAAATGTCGACACCTGCTCTTCAAATTTCGCAGTGCCCGTGTTAACACATTGCTCCAGTACTTAACCGTTTTCACCGATCTCGGTAATCAAGTCCATGGGAATAATTCTTCGAATTGACGTTTAAATTCGAGCATGTTTGAATTCGTGTACGGATCACTGGTATTCGTGTACGGATTCTCTTTTCTTTTTAACTTCCCGTAAGCGACGACGTAATGGATATAGAGCGGAAATTGGATAATCAGTGGGGTGTTGTAGCATCGCATCCCTGGTTATTGTTAAAAGAGACAGAACTTGATTTGAAGTACAGGAGTTTTCTCCAAATTCGCTTTCTGCGTGAATAGAAGAAATGCATAAATATATTCTGTTGTCTATAGATCTTCAAGGAGGCGAAATTTGGGACTGACTTTGCTGATTTGCTGATCTACTAGAACCAAAAGATCAGACGCCGTCTCCCCAGAATTGCAACGTGAGTTGGCACTTGCGAGATGATACGACCGTTACCAACCAACGCAAAAGTTACGGACTCTTCTGTGGTCTCAGGTCTATTGCTTTTCACGTTTAGCTTGTTAACATGTAAATTACCGGTCTGTAAGATTAAATCCTGGCAAGCCAATTCTCTTTAGTTTGTGTTCAGTTCATTTTTAACATTGACACGGCATTAAGGATTTGTAGCTGTTCTGAAACATCAGAAGCGAAGCAATTTCAACTTGTTCGTAGGTCGCTTAGAGGAGGTTCTACTATAGTTATAAATTAGCCTGATAGAGCGATTCTATGATCAGTTACAGGAATGATTAATGCAATATGCTATCGCATCAACGAATTAAATATCACCTTTTCATGGATTTCGCGGCGCAAATGCTATATCTCTCCAGATTGAAGTCGAAAATAAGACACAGCTGATTCAACCATATGGTCAGCTGTATTTTTGCGTTTAATAGCCCGCTTGCAGCCCGGCACCTGGCATTCTACGGCTTTCTCTGGGCAATTAAGCAAATGAAGATTAATCTGGCTTCTGACAAAAAATGTTCAAACTTTTAAAATTTGTTCCACGATTTTTGAATCGGGAGAGTGTGGGGAGCCTCCAACTGACGACCAATACGAAGAGTATAGTGATAAAGAATAAAACGTACCGTTCTGCAGAAAATTTTAATTTTAGCGGAGCTCCGCGCGGAAGGCGCGCGCTTGTGGGGCACCATAGCTAAGAAAATATGGTAACCCATCGATGTGAGAAAATTTGGTTTTATAGCCATGACGTCATAAACGTCCGTACATACGTACATACGTATTTTTGAATCGGGTGAGTGTGGGGAGACTCCATTTGACGACCAATACGAAGAATGTGCCGAATGAGAAAAATCTATTGTTTTTGCTCATTTGCATTCGATTCGGCACATGTAAAATGCAACGTTTAAAACGGGCCCTAGACAGTAAAAGGTACTAGCAATATTAGTGTCTATTGTTGTAAAGATACGAGGGAAATATGTTGGAGTGTTCCAGGGTGTACATTTCATGATAACGTAAAGATTGTTTACGTACCGCGATAGTAGTTCACCACAACTAAGTGGGCAAGTTTTAACTGAATGCGGACATCCTTTCTCCTTTGTGTTCGTTTTATCGGTATGCCACATTCTGGGCATGGCACTTTTCTCTTAACGCATGATGCAGCAAATCTTCTCGCTGACACACGTGCTGGCACTCTTCATTTTGACATTGCAGACGAAATTTTGGGCAGCTAGAATGATGGTTCGCAGCATTGCCATAAGTTCCTTTCCAGTCACAACCTGGACTTAAACAATGCACGGGTAGCTCGCTAATCATTTGACCTAAGGCCACGTTATCTCTTATTTGACTGGCATCAACAGCCTCGCGGCATGCAGGACATCGGCGACTTCTTGCATTGGAAATCAATTCTTGGATTCAGGCCTTGCATCCCGAATGACCGCATCCAAGACACACTGGTTTAATCATTGGGTTGAAACTGAAATATACCAGAAATACTTAAAATCACCTATTCCGAAGAAAAGAATTAAAAATAGAGAAAATAAAAGGCAAACGGGCCATATATGAAGGCAAAATGCAAAGGTTACCAAATGTTACATACGGATCCGTTATCGATAGGTCCTGAAAACGCACAGTTGAAGACTAGTGAAACTTCAGCCATATTTAAGTTAAATCTTGAGAAATGTTTCGGACTTTTGATAGAAAAACGTTAATAACAGAATATAAAAAAGCGAACGTTATCTCAGTTCCAAAAGCCGGACGTGAGATTTCAAGGAGTCGTATAGAGAACATGATCTCTTTGTTTCGTCCTTTACTTTCGTGTGTGTCTGGATAATTTCAGAGGAGTAGACAGTTGGGGGGGGGGGGGGGTGGGAGGCAGATGGGAGGGGGTCAAGAAAGCAAAAAGACATTGATGAACTGATGAAGACGTCATCCCAATCAGTCCAAATCAGAGAAATATAATGGATAGAACGGAGGACACCGGAAAGCAACCTTGACAGGATTTCATTTTTGTCTTTGTAGTGCAATGGAACAATCTTATATTTCATGTCTAGTCAATGATTTTTGGGAGCAAACCCGTCGTAAAAGAATTTTGTCTGAGGGAACATACGATAAAATTCTAAGTACAGTCGGATCTCTGGTTGCGACCACCAGTTTTCCAAAATACTAAAAGTTTCCGAGTTACAGCACTATATTTGGAATCTTTTACAGACGACCATCTCCCGCCAAGCCAGTGCGACCACTTTTGGAGCAAAGCGTTTACCAATTTCTTTTGATTTCAACCTTCCGTACCCGTCCACCTCGCCTGCGTTCTCAATAATAATGAGACGCTTGCATTACAGGGCAACAGTAATAGAGCGCTAAATGGATAAAGAGGTGTTGTAACATCATTGCATCCCGGGTAATACATGAAAAATTATAACTGGACATTTCTCAATCGGAAGTACTTCATTTATTATCGCGGTTGACGTGTAACAAGAGCAAAACGCTTGTTCCGTTTACGTTTAAAGGCAGATTATCAACAGCGAGCTACATATTTCTGAATATATTTTGAAAAGGTTAAAGGCCCATGTTCATCCAATAGATTCAATTGTTCAATACTACATTTTTATTGGCTGGCAGGTTTATCGTTTTTTGCTTTTGTTTCTTTTTTCACGGTTGTCACAACCATTCATTTGAATTTTTCTCATGCTAACGAGGCTAACGAGGATGATTAAACACAAAACGAAAATAAATAGATCGTGGCATTTATGAAATCGGTCTATTGCTTATGTTTCAGTAGATGGGCGTTGACGCACGAGGCAGGTGTCTGACGTAACTGAATGCTAATGAGAAAATTTTTTGCCCCACTATGGGCCGAGCTTTCGTAAGCGACCACCTCTTGCAAGCGAATACCTAGGCTTGAGATTTTTGGGGGTCGCTTAGTGGATATATATATATATATATATATAGGTTGAATAAACAGTAGAAGATGCGATCCTTTCTCGTTTGTGGTCGTTAATTCAGGTGGACGTTTCGCCCATTCGGGTTTCGTCAACTGGAAAACTATCAATACTCGCATTAATATATTATAATAATATGAGTGGGCGACCACGAAACAGGCTTGTAGGGATGAACTTGTAGTTTATTTGTCTTTTTCTTCCATATATATATAATATATATATGAAGTTTGAAAGGATCCGGCCGGACCAAGGACGGACAACCCCTGGATGACATTTTTCATTGGGAGAAAAACTTTTTATGCCCTGAGCGGGATTTGAGCCCACGTCACCCTGATTACCGGTTGGGTGTGATCACCACTACACTATCAGAGCAACCATGCTGGCTACATGGCCAATCTGGAAAGCGAATGGGAATTACGTGGTCATCCCAGGCCCATGTTTTTCCCCAACTAGATGACGCTGGATCAACCAGAACGATGATTCACAGGCGGACGAGAGAGAAGAGGACAATTTGTATACAAGTTACGAGGGTCTCTCGAGCCAACAGCGCATCC
>NC_090883.1:20091523-20109023 GCF_036669925.1 Montipora capricornis | reverse complement strand
AAAGAATGTTTTTAAATCGACAGTTTCCGTTGGCTGGGGTGAGAATTTTGACGAGAAAAATTTGTTCATTCGAAAGCGAATGCTTGCAACATGTATAAGGTCTCAAATAATTGTTGCTCCTGTGATTTTTATTTTATGCGTGCGCATTTAAGATTTTGCTGTCTCGTCTCGGGTAGTCGAGCCAAACTGTTTACATGCGAAAAGTTGTATCGCCTGTCAGGGTTATCCTACCTGCCGAGGCGAGACAATTCACCCACCCGAGTTGTCTCGCCCTCCTGTAAACGGTTGATAGGTTTTTTTAAACAAATGAGAGAAAAAAAATCTCGCCCAAGGTAACTCGGGGGGAGGATTGTCTTGGATACCCGAGACCATATAAACAGGGCCTAAATATGTGCAATATTTAGAATGAGAGATAATTAATATTATAAACATGCTAAAAAAGAGGGGCTTAAAACTGATCTAAACTTAAAAAGGTTTCCCAAATTTTCGAACCGTATCTCTGGTTCTTCTTCGGGGGACAATGAATCTAAAATTCAAAAATCACTGCTTCTTATTTTGGCTCCTAAGAGATCTTAACAGCGGCACATATGCCCTTGGGGACTCCATTCTTTCATTCACAGAGTTCTTATCAATGTTTGAGTGTAAAGACTCCAGAAAAATTCTGCGCTTGTAATTAGTTTCATTCCTTTCAAGAATTTGGCCGTAGCGTGGATGGATGTCGTGCGTGGTTCTTTCGGCATGTTGTCGGATTGCCGACTCTTTACTCGCGGCACGCGCGGGATCATGTTCCACTCTTCTCGAAGCCCACCACCGTTTGCTCTCACCAATGTAGGAGAAATCGCAGTCTTTGCATTCAACCCTGTAAACGATGCCTGCTATTTTTTCTTCCGATGGACGGTCCTTCGGTTTTTTGAAGACAGAAGCAAGTGTGCGTATGGGCTTAAAAGCAGTCCTGATGTTGAAATGTTGCAGTGTGCGTTTTACCCTGTCCGATTCCCCTTGAACATAGGGTACCACGGCAAGGCCAGTCGGGTCAGGATGGTGGCTTTGTGGACCAGACCTTGGTTGGGCAGCATTTTCAATGAATTTGGTGAGATATCCATTGCCCTGTAGGCTGTCCTGGACGTGGGATGTTTCCTCTGTTCTCAGGGCCTCGCTAGATGGGATGGTGTTCGCGCGGCGCATCAACGTGCTGACGACGAATCTCTTATGTTGTACAGGGTGGTGTGAATCAAATGCCAAGTACTTGTTGGTATGGGTGGCTTTTCGGTATACTTGCACCTCAACCTCACCATTGGGGAGCGTGGATACATTAGTATCCAAGAACGCGATGGTGGGTTTACTGTCCACGGGTGTCTCGCGCTCTACTGTGAACTGGATGTGCGGATTGACTGCATTAAGATGGCGATGGAAATTGTCAAGCTCTGTCTACTTTATACACGCGTTTGAATCGTCAACATATCTGAGCCACCAGCGGGGGGAAGCCGTAAATGTTGACAAAGCCTGAACCTCGACGTGTTCCATTACCAAGTCGGCGATGACTACGCTCACGGGTGAGCCCATAGTGCAGCCGAAAATTTGGTGATACAGAGTCCCTTCATATGAAAAGAAGCTGTTGTACAGTACGATTTTCGTCAGCTCTACAATTTGATTCTTGGTCAGTTTTGTCTTTTTTTTCCAGGTGTGATTCGACTCCAGCTAACTTTGGATGACTTTTAAGGCCAGATCGACAGGAATCGAAGTGAACAGGGATACGACGTCGAAAGATACAATTTCCTCGTCTGGTCTGACTGTCTGGGTCTGTACGAAATCTGCGAATTTCTTTGAGTTCTTTATCGTGCAGCCATGATCTGAACGTAGGGGGATGAGAAAATTCGCCAAATACTTGGAAACGTGGTAGGTAGGGGACCCGATACTGCTATTGATAGGTCTAAGGGGTATCGGTGTGGACGGACTGGCCAAGGTGTAGTGGTCGTCTTTTACTGTTAACTGGACTTTATGCACTTTTGGAGGGCCATAAAAAGCAGCCGGAACAGGATCACTGAGTTTGATTTTAAAATACTATTTCTCCGTTAGGTTCCCCGACTTTTTTTCTGTTCCGGCTGCTTTTTATGGCCTTCCAAAAGTGCATAAGTCAAGTTAACAGTAAAAGACGACCACTACACCTTGGCCAGTCCGTCCACACCGATACCCCTTAGACCTATCAATAGCAGTATCGGGTCCCCTACCTATTTAGCGAATTTGCTCAGCTCCTACGTTCAGATCATGGCTACACGACAAAGAACTCAAAGGAATTCGCAGATTTCGTACAGACCCAGACAGTCAGACTAGACGAGGAAATTGTATCTTTCGACTTCGTATCCCTGTTCACTTCGATTCCTGTCGATCTAGCCTTAAAAGTCATCCAAAGCTAGCTGGAATCGAATCACACCTGGAAAAAAAAGACAAAACTGACCAAGAATCAAATTGTAGAGCTGACGAAAATCGTACTGTACAACAGCTTCTTTTCACATGAAGGGACTCTGTATCACCAAATTTTCGCTGCGCTATGGACTCACCCGTGAGTGTAGTCATCGCCGACTTGGTAATGGAACACGTCGAGGTTCAGGCTTTGTCAACATTCACGGCTTCCCCCCGCTGGTGGCTCAGATATGTTGACGATTCAAACGCGTGTATAAAGTAGACAGAGCTTGACAAATTCGTTCGCCATCTTAATGCAGTCAATCCGCACATCCAGTTCACAGTAGAGCGCGACACACCCGTGGACGGTAAACTCACCATCGCGTTCCTCAATGCTAATGTATCCACGCTCCCCAATGGTGAGGTTGAGGTGCAAGTATACCGAAAAGCCACTTATACCAACAAGTACTTGGCATTTGATTCACACCACCCTGTACAACATAAGAGATTCGTCGTCAGCACGTTGATTCGCCGCGCGAACACCATCCCATCTAGCGAGGCCCTGAGAACAGAGGAAACATCCCACGACCAGGACAGCCTACAGGTCAATGGATATCTCACCAAATTCATTGAAAATGCTGCCCAACCAAGGTCTGGTCCACAAAGCCACCATCCTGACCCGACTGGCCTTGCCGTGGTACCCTATGTTCAAGGGGAATCGGACAGGGTAAAACGCACACTGCAACATTTCAATATCAGGACTGCTTTTAAGCCCATACGCACACTTGCTTCTGTCTTCAAAAAACCGAAGGACCGTCCATCGGAAGAAAAAATAGCAGGCATCGTTTACAGGGTTGAATGCAAAGACTGCGATTTCTCCTACATTAGTGAGAGCAAACGGTGGTGGGCTTCGAGGAGAGTGGAACATGATCCCGCGCGTGCCGCGAGTAAAGAGTCGGCAATCCGACAACATGCCGAAAGAACCACGCACGACATCCATCCACGCTACGGCCAAATTCTTGAAAGGAATGAAACTAATTACAAGCGCATAATTTTTTTGGAGTCTTTACACTCAAACATTGATAAGAACTCTGTGAATGAAAGAATGGAGTCCCCAAGGGCATATGTGCCGCTGTTAAGATCTCTTGGGAGCCAAAATAAGAAGCATTGATTTTTGAATTTTAGATTCATTGTCCCCCGAAGAAGAACCAGAGATACGGTTCGAAAATTTGGGAAACCTTTTTAAGTTTAGGTCAGTTTTAAGCCCCCCTTTTTTAGCATTTCTATAAAATTATGAACACTGATCGCCAAAAGAGCAATAGTTAATATTATTGTCACAAGATTCTGAACGTTTACAATGAAAACTTTTAAAATGAAAATTAATACTTATCCATTACTGCCTGAATCTGCTTACTGTGGGGTTTGGTTAAATATTCACAATGAAATTTTTAGCATATTTTTAAAAAGCCCTCTTACCTTTAAAGTCAATGAGTTCTTTCTTATTCACATGTAAAGGTTATCGCCGTGTTGCGAATTTTACAAATTCTCGTCTCTCCTCTCTCCATTTCTGCACGGGCAGCCATTTTGAATGTATAAATATAACTTGTTCCCAGATCTCTCGATAACAACTATTGGTTCATGCGTCGTCGGTCCATGTGCGGATGTCGTGTGCGGATTTTTTCATCATAGAGTAAATCGTGTACGAATCAACGTAATTCTTCCCCCGTCATTACACATTCGTGATATTGCGGCATCCGTGTGCGGATTACTTGTATTCGTATACGGATTACAAACGACCTGTGCATTCAAGTACGGATCACTGGTATTCCTGTATGGATAGCAATGCGAGGTCTTATTGCGGAAGTTGTACTCGGTTACTCAGCAAACTATAATGATCCGATTATGGAGTGAAAGATTAACAGAACTCTCGTGCAACATATTTTCAAGAGATTCAGTTTTAGGACACTGTCCGTGTTATTCACGAACGACTTACCTTCTTCTGTGTCCCCTGGGTCCGTATATATGTATGCGGATGATACCACCATTATAATGTGTTGGAGAAACAGCTGATCTGGCGATTGATCGACCGATTAAGCCCTTACGAGAGTTTTACAAGTGGTGTTTAAACTACCGACCAACGCCACTTCCCGGAAAGATCGAGGTCATTCTTTTCACCAATGGGACACCAATGGTGCCTGTCCCTCCTGTGTACCTAGGAAACTCAGTATTACGTTTGGTTACCAAGACGAAACCGTTAGGTATGATAGTACACCAGAAACTCACCTGCGTGCCCGTACCGTTTTACAAGCAAAGTTTTTGTTTTAAGTCCTTTAAGGGAATTCCCACATCACGACACCGCAACCAAAACTCTTCACTCTTCAGCAAAGAAGGATTTCGCCCAGCTAACGAGGCTCCGGAAACACTGGAATATCGTATAACATAAATCTGCTGACTGCCCCTACTAAAATTTTCCAGACTTCGAAATGCGGCCTACCAAACCTCTCTTTCATGTATTAGAACCTAGGTCGTTCCGCGTGTCCGCCATTTTTTAATAGGGTGTATTGAGTGACATTGGATGATCCTATCCTGAAACGTGTCTTTCACGGCGTGCATCCTTCCGATTGGTTACCATTCCGTCCCACCCACACAACACGGGCCGCCTACATTGTGAACACGGATACACGAGGCGAACCCGGAAGACATTGGTTAGGACTCTGGATGGAAGATGGAGGATATGAAGTCATGGAGAGTTACGGCTTACCTCTCACCACCTATCAGGCGCTGGGTTTGCACGACTGGTTGGCACGATTTTCCCCCGTGTGCCGCGACGATCGGACCTTACAAGCCTTGAACAGAACGAGCCCGAGGACGGATATATATTATATATATATATATTCTAACCCTAACCCGAAAAGCATCGACTGTCAAGAGCTTTGCTGAGGTAGCGTGGCTGTGTAGCCGCGCGAGCCACAGAAAGAGCGCGAAAATTAAGCCTCGATCAGGTGTGTGTGAGTGTCTGACCTGGCTCGGGCCTGCGATCTAATCAACAACCAGTCCCTGGTCAGCGGTCAACTTAAAAAAAAACAGCTGACCTCGATAAGGTCTAACTTGAGCCCGCTATATAGTCACGTGATACTGGTCAGTGGATACCTTGTTTTGACAAGTGTCAATTGACCATAACATTGATGTCCAATATCAAAGATGTATGCTGTAAACTAGTTAGTGTCAAATGTAGTATTGCCTCCAGAATGAGCTCTAAACTTTAATTAGTGATATGGTTACGTGTGCTGGTCACATTGGCATACATGAAGGGGCGGACAGACGTACGTACGTTGTACGTACGGACGTTGATGACGTCATGGCTATAAAACCAAATTTTCTCAATTCGATGGGTTACCATATTTTCTTAACTATGGTGCTCCGCGCGCGCACGCTTTCGGCGCGCGCGGAGCTCCGCTATGAAATGTGCACCTAGCAGTACGATGATTGCCGGTCCGTCGGGAAGTGGCAAGATGCAATTGACCGAAACTCTCTTGACGGAAGGCACCCTGTTTAAGGGTGGAAAGACACGACCGTGTCATTACTGTTGCGCCGTATGGCAACCGTGGTTCGATGGCATGAAACGTCAAGGCATCCAGTTTCACGATCCCTGAAGTTGCCGATCTTCAAATATGTTTTCCTCAAGAAGGGGTGTTGATCTTGGACGATCTCATGGACGAAGGAGGGAACGACAAATGCGTGTTAGATCTCTTTATGCGTGAATCACAACATTGCCACATCATGGTCTTGTACCTGTGTCAAGATCTGTTTCCACCTGGGAAATTTGTCAAGCCCATTTCGCGAATGCGCATTGCGTGATCGTCTTCAAGAATCCCAGGGATCAGACGGGATTTCACGCATTGGTCCTCCAAGCCCTTCCGGATCGATGGCGAGATGTCATCGCCAAACTCTTTGTCGCGTGCATGCAACGCCCTTACGGGTATCTCATGATCGATATTCATGCTGCCTCCAACGACCGATTGCGGTTGTTCAGTCATGTGACACAGCGTGACGGTCCGATGGTGGTGTCCGAGCGACAATGAGTTCCTCTATCTGTAATATCGCACACCCTCGCATGTTGGGCAAAGACAAACGCGGAGGCATCCTTCCGTTGCTAGCTTCGGCGATTCCTGGTCTGATTGCGGCAGGGAAAGCAACAGCGTGTGCGTCAAGGAAGGGCTGGAAGTCGCCACCCGACGACGAGGTCGACGTTAAGTGTAAAGGGAACTGGTCCAAAAACCAAGGATTGTCTCATCATGTCTTGGCGTATCGGACGTCAACTCTCGTTTCTTCGGAGTATCTTGAAAGCAGTAGATCATCAGACACGTCGCAAACGATTACAAGTGGTCAATGCAGATCAGATCAGTGCTTTTAGCGAATTGGTCATGAACACGGTCTGTGGACAGATTCCAGTATCATCATCCACCCTGACCAAGTTACGACTACATCAACAAGCTTTGAGAGAGATGACCCGTCTTAAACATTCCTTGAAAAAGCGTCGTCAGATCATGATGAGTCAGCAAGGTCGTGGTCTTTGGCAAGGTTTGAACACGGCCTGCAACCATTGCCTGCGAGGTGGACGAGTTTCTAGTCCATAAAAGAGCGTCGGTGGGTCATGAGATGTCATTGTGATCCAGTTCTGGCAAGGATTGCATACGGTCTTTCCTCATTCTGCCTCCAACATGGACGACGGATCGATGGATGGTGAGATACGTGGACGTACGGTCCTCGTTCGATTTGTGCGATGAAAGATCAGATCCGACAATTGCTAACGCCAACAATGTGAGATCATACGTCAATTGAGCGACCAACGTCAAGAACGGAATAAAGACAACTCGAACGAAAGCTGGGCGATCTGAAAAATCAAGTACGTCAATTGGAAGAGCATTTGGAAAAAGAACGTGAAGAGAAACAAACCCTCCACTATAAACTGAATAGGGTGTAATGTGAAGTGCTAAATTTCAATCCCATATGAACCATGTGAGCGTTAGCCCTACTGATGGAAATGGGCCCACACAAGGACAGAGAAAAACTTTGACCAGGGTGGGCATTGAACCCACGACCTTCGGGTTAGATCTCCGCCGCTCTACCGACTGAGCTACAAGGTCAGACGGGAGCAGGCCGTGGGAACTGAAGATGTCAAAGTCACGGCAATTAACATGTACAAGTACATGGAAAGGTTACGTTTATACAAACGTTGGCCGTGTAGCACTTATATTTTTTAAACAGAGTTAACTGAATAGGGTGTAATGTGAAGTGCTAGATTTCAATTCCGACCATGGTCAGAGTTTTTCTCTGTCCTTGTGTGGGCCCATTTCCGTCAATAGGGCTAACGCTCACATGGTTCATATGGGATTGAAATCTAGCACTTCACATTACACCCTATTCAGTTAACTCTGTTTAAAAAATATAAGTGCTACACGGCCAACGTTTGTATAAACGTAACCTTTCCTTGTACCTCCACTATAAAAACGAGGCATCGCACGAATGTTAGGACACGCTACGATAAGCGGTGACAACGAAGTCATTCCTGGGTTTCAAAAACATGTGTTGGTGGATCCGGAACGGCTCCGTCAGTTGGAGCAAGTGTACAAGGAACGTTTGACCAATAATTCTCAAGTGGCCAAAGCCGCACGTCTGGCTGCCAGAGAAGCTGCCCTTCTCATGGCAGAGAACTTCCCGCCGGCCACGATAGAGGCGTTGGTCAAACCTTTGTCACGCGAAGTGCATAAATGGATGTTCGACGTCCCGTGGGTTTTGGAGGAGGTCTTGGCGGTGGTGCTGGTGATGCTGACGAGGACGAGGACGTGGAAGGAGAAGCGTTTAGGCAAGGCCCATTACAGACGTTGTTGACACAATTGGTGAAAAAGGCAGCAGCTGAGATGGATCCTCTAGCCATGCCAGCCGCTGCGGGTCCACATCCTAAAGCAAAGAAACGTCTTCGTTTTGTAACCCCTAAAAAAACGACGCCAGTGCCCAAAAAGAAAGCAAAGAAGAAGAAAGCCACCCCCAAGACGACGATGACCCCACTCGTCGAGTGGGGTGAACTCCCTTTTGGGTGAGATCCCATGATGGGTGAGAGTGTGGCTGAGATGATAGAAGGGACGGCCCAATCCGCCAAGAGGAAAGCTCGCAAGAACCGAGGTCATCGTCCGACCGAAACAGATATATTACTACGCCCACCCAGTTGGCTGGATTTTGACACCAAACTCCCACGGCATTTCAATGGGCACGACTTCTTAGCACAGTCAGAAAAAGCACAAGACCCGAAGGCAGGCCTTGCCTCCCAAGACCCAGCGACGACGGCGCCAGAAACGGGGCAAACTTGACTTGCAAAGATGTTGGAGAAAATGGGCATCGATTTTCATTGGCCAGGATACCAATACATGGGACCGGGGACGCATTTGAAAAAGAGACTCAAGCGTGGCGATCCAGGCATCAATAGGCTGGACAAGATTGCCAAAAAACACGACATCGATTATTCCCTGGCTAAGAATTTACAAGACAAATGGAAAGTGGATGCGAAAATGGTGAAGGCCATCAGCAATCTCCCTGGGATGAGAACCTGGACCAAAGCCATCATCAGAGAATCATGCAAGCCAAACAGCAACTCAAACCTTAATGGCTGACTCACGTTGTTGTCACAAACATTAAAGAGCAAAGTTCTTGACTTCCATGTGTCTGGCCTCTATTTACCAAAATATTCTTTCACAATGCAACGTATTTAACTCCAAACCACTCTCTCTGGCCTTTAGGAGGCATAAAACCACTAAGGTCGTGACAGGACACCTTTCCTTGGGCGATATCCACCCATTCCTATGGGGGAACTAAAAATTTTGGGGATACTCCCCTTCCCCTCATTAGGTCTTGTGACCTTGTAAGTCAGGCTAAATTTTGGAAATACCTCCCCCCCTCCACCCATCCCCGTCATCCGGCCTTGTGACCTTAGAAGTCAGGCCATAAAGACACGTGATCTCTAGCGAATGAGCAGCTTGTTGTTCACGAGCTGGAAAAGTCACCCAAGGTCAGTACTTTTTTGATCACGTGTTCGGTTGAATCTTATAAAAGACGGTGCGTTTCGGCTTTCCGTTCATTTGCTCATGTCTTCTCCAAGTGCAGGACCTAGTGGATTGTCTTTAAAGGAGCAACGTGCTTTGCTGAGAGAAGAAGACCTTTGGCATGTGGCGGATTGGATGAATAGTAATGAGGATGAACTGTCAGTTCAGGCTCTCGACGAAGTGGAACGTTTGCTGGAAGTCCCCATGGACGATGAAAGTGTCCATCTCACAGAGCATCGGCAAAGGTTACATGACGATCGCGAGGCCTTTGCTCGTCAAAACACTCCTTCTTTGTTTGAGGAAGCTCCCGCTCAAATAGGTGGAGGAGGAGGACATTTTCGTTTTGTTTTGGAGCCCATCATTGAGCGTCGATCAGCTGTCATTGGAGTGCGTGAACGCATCTTTAGCTCTCGCTCAAGGACTACGTGGTGCGATAGAAACCTTGTTCGACGATGCTTCCGTCCACGATCGTGTGTTTCTTCGTTTTCATTCGCCACGATACGACAACTCCTTTTCTCGAGGATTACGCGTCAGTCGCTGGCGTCAGGAACCGGACACGGTGACGGCTTTCTTGGACGACCTGGCTCAAAAACTGAATACCAGGGACGAATACGACCCCGACGAACCTTTTGAACGGAAAGTAGCTGGGACAAGAACTTACTCCCCGGCTACGAATCCTTGGTGAAGTTTTGATTCAACAAAGAGTGTATTGTGCACATGCCCAGGGACGATGCAGGACTTTGCGCCGTACGTGCTATCGTCACCGCTCGAGGCCTGCACCTGGCCGGTTCGAACATCAGCGAACGGCAAAAGTAAACCAAACCAAACCGTGCTAAACGGCGGCGCAACGAAGCGGCTATGGCTCTCTTGGAGAAAACCGGACTCCATTGGGCCCCATGGGTCTCCAGGAACTGGCGACTTTGGCCCAGTCTCCGCGATTATCAGATCATCGTGGTGGACGCCAACCGACAATACGCCTATTTTGCATTTAGGCAGGGTGCTACCTTGTAAGCACTTCTCCATGAGGGTGAAAACTACGATGCGGTCACCACACTACCGTGTTTTTTTGGGCAAGGCTACTTTTGTGGACGGTGCCTCAAACCATATGATAGACAAGGTCGTAACCAATGTTCCGAAGGGAAAGGCATTCACTGGCTTGGTCGCCAACAGAATGAGTGTGACGATTACATCGAGGCGTACTTGCATAAACGTCCTGCCCACATCTCCTGTCGTCACTCTCTTCGCCAATTTTATGGGGATGCGTGTTGTCAACTCCACGAGACCAAGACCCTTAGTCGAAAAGCATGTGGTCCCGATCAGTCGTCGGTTTGCGACTCGTGGCCCAAATGCGAAAACTTCTTCATTCAATGAATAAACAAGACGAACATCAGTGCGGGTACAGTGAATGCCCGTCGTGCCACAAAACAACGGATTTGAACCAACATCAATGCTTCGTGCAAGTCCTCACCGACCCCGAAGAGCTTGAAGACCATGCACGCATGGTTCAAATCAACAAGCGGACCCGACTGCGCCGTGAGGCACACAACGGCCCCAATACGGCTACAGAGGGCGAGGAGGAGGAGAAGGAGGACAGATGGCGACTCATCACCAACCAGTCCAAGGCCGCCACGGAATTGCTCTTGTGGCAAGAACATCGGCTGCAGGAGGAAGACCCGTTTCCAAACCAACGTATCCAACACCCTCGCAACCAAGGCGAATACCAGATCCCTAATCGACGTTGGAGGTTGGATGGCTTCGACGAAACCAGCAACACGGTCTTCGAGTTCTTGGGATGTTTTTGGCACGGGTGCCACCGGTGTTTCCCCAATCGTCACGAACCATACCACCGTCACGGTCAACGCCGAGACCCCGGATACCATGTCGGGATCCTCTGGGAATGTGAATGGGAGCAGCAAAAGAAAGCAGATCCTCGCGTGGCTGAGTTTGTCAAAACCCTTCCTGTCATCAAACCCATGAATCCTCCCGACGCCTTCTTTGGAGGACGCACAAATGTCTCCTACCCTTACTACAAGGTTTGAGTCGGTATCTGGACTACACTTTCCTCTACCCGTGGGTCAATAAGAACGGAATGCATCCCATCGGCCATCCTGAGTCCATCTATGATCCCGGCACCACCGACCTCTCCCAGTACTTTGGTCTGGCTTTGTGCACCATCGTCCCACCAATGAATTTGTTTCACCCCCTCTTGCCTTACCGGTGTGGAGGAAAGCTCACCTTCCTGTTATGTCGAACCTGTATGGAGCAAGACATAGACAAACCTCTGCAAGAAACGTCCCTTTCGTGCAATGACACCGAGGATGAACGGGCGCTGACCGTTACGTGGTGCAGCCCCGAGCTAGAAAAAGCGGTGGAGATGGGCTATGTGATTTCACACGTCCACGAAGTGTGCCACTTTGAGGACACACGCCGCGCATTGTTTGCCGAGTATGTCAACACTTGGCTTAAGATCAAAGTGGAAGCGTCCGGATAGCCTAGTGGGTGCGACATGGAAGAGCAACGACAGGCATATGTGGAGGATTTTAAGCGTCACAAAGGAATCCAATTCGACCCAACTAAGATCGCTTACAATCCGGGTCGACAGGCCTTAGCCAAACTAATGCTCAATTCCTTGTGGGGCAAGTTTGGACAGAGGGATAACCTGATAAATAAATAAATAAATAAATAAATAATTGACCCTCTACCCTTCCGGCTCTTCATGGACTCGGACCAATTTGACATTCAGTACATCAGTTGCCTCGATGAGAACTGGGTGGAAGTGCACTACCATGCCAAGGAGGAGTGCGAGGAACTCAATGTCAACACGAATGTGTTCATTGCGGCCTTTACGACCTGCGAGGCACGTTTACTGTTGTACGAGGCCTTGGAACTCCTGGGGAAAAAGGTCCTCTATTACGACACCAATTCCGTCCTCTATGTGCATCGTCCCGATCAATCTGACGTCACCCTCGGCACCCATCTCGGTGAGTTCATCAACAAACTTAAATCCGGTCAGTACATTGCTGAATTTTGTTCGGGCGGGCCCAAAAACTATGGGTGCTGACACAATGATGATAAGACCGAGTGTTAGGTCAAGGAACACTCTCTAAATGTGGAAGGAATGGTGCAACTCAATTATGAAGTGTTGCGTCGAAACACCTTGGACGAACTCCAACATTCTTTGGAGACACCGCGGAAAACGTGCATTCATTAAGCACATAAAATCATCCGAAAATCCAAACAGTACAAACTTCGTACCCAGCCTGCCCACAAAGACTATCAACTCGTCTTCAACAAACGCGTCCTTTGACCAGGTACCGCGATCACCATATGGGTATTGTCTCACCGAGAATGACGATGCTGACGAGGACGCTTACGGATTCTTGTCGGACATGGATGCTGCCAACGTTCATCTTCTCTCCGGACTCCTGTCGGACGAGGACGAGGAGATGTGAGGCAAAGTTATGGGGTGCTTGTGAGGGGCACGATGAAAAACTGAGTAGGGACATTACGGAACTGAGGTGACTTTAAGGAGACTCTACTCGGATGTGACTTGTGGGATGATTGTGTTCTGGATCCTCTCTTTGGCCAGTCAGATCCAAAATCAGCATTGATCATAAAAAGCAGGGTGTGTGTGCGGGGCACTGTCTTCTTCTTGTACATAGTGTGACATTTTTTATGCTTTTTTCCTTCTTCTTGTACATACTCCTTTGTTATACTAGAGTGTTGTGTGCAGGGTCTCTGTAATACCCCCACAACTTTGAATTTCGAACATGATGACGCAAAACATCCCAACCTATTTCCTGAGGGTCCGCAGAGAGAGAGAGATGTCACTTGTCTGTGACGTCATTATTTGAATTTCCTGACCGTTATCGTTTTATCCAGCATGGTTACGCAAAACACCCCAACCTGTTTCCTGAGGCTTCCCAGAGAGGTGTCTCGTGTCTGTGACGTCAGTATTTGAATTTTCAGCCTAAGGTACGTTTGCATTTCCCACCCACATTTGAATTTCCCGCAAAAATTTGAATCCACCAATCAGAATGCTCAGATTCCAACGGTCAAAAGTGCCCTGAATGCCCATCCACCACTACTTACGTGTATTAAGTATTGTATATATACGCCTATAACCCGATAGGAGTAATACACAAAAATTACAGATGAATACAAGATTCTTGTAGTGAAAACTAAGTTCAGTCCCAGGGAGGATTCCAGATTACTATCTGCTCCTCTCCCTGTTTCGTCTCAATTTCTGCTCCTCTCCCTGTTTCGTCTCAATTTTTATTTTATCACAGATGTCAGATGTGAATCTCCGCAGGCTAGGATTTCTCTCTATGTTCCGAGAGCAGCTCCGCGCTTGAGGATGTCCTTCAGGGTGTCCTTATATCTAAGAAGGAGGCGCCCGACTCTCCTTGAACCCTCTTCTAATACTCCATAGAGAAGGGCCTTCACGGGCCGCACATCTGGCATACGTGCAACGTGACCCATCCAACGCAATCTGTTCCTAACGAGAATAATCTCAATATCCGTAGACTTTGTATGATCCAGTACCTCATCGTTCGTGATAAAGTGATCCCACATGATCTTATGAATTGATCTCAGGTGCCGCTGCTGGATGGTTCTTTGAAAGCTTGATGTGATGACGATATAGGGTCCAGGTTTCACTTCCATACATCATTAGTGGAATGATGCACTGATTGTATACTTTGAGTTTCGTCTCTATTGTCAGATCTCTACAGTCAAAAACCCTATCCCTGAGACTCCCCATCGCACATGATGCAGCCTGAATCCGTGCTGTTATCTCATCATCTAGCTTACAGTCCTTGGTGACATAGCTACCAAGATATTTAAAGCGGTCTACTCTCTTCAATTTGTGCCAATCAATATAGAAATCCAGCTGTTCACCGACACTCATGGTTCTGTTTTCTTGATATTGATCGTGAGACCCATTTTCAGTGACAGGTTGCTGTATGCGGATAACAGACACTGTAGCACAATGCCATCGTTGGTCAATATGGCAATATCGTCTGCATACTGGGCATCTCGTATGTATTTGGTGAATATCTTGGTCTTTCATTTCAAACGCCTGAGATCACATAAGTCGCCGTCGTATCTGAAACGAACCTTGATACTATAACAGGGATTTATGCCCTTGAAAGCAAGGTAGAGCATAACGGCGGGATACATCCCAAACAGGGTAGGGGCTAGCTTACACCCTTGCTTGACACCACTGTTGTACTCAATGGGATTAGAAAGTTCTCCATCAATACACAGTCTAGCATGCACTTCAGAGTAAAGCGTCCTGATAACTTGGACAAAACTGGCAGGGCATCCAAGCTTTCCCAAGATCTTGAATAGGAGCTCTCAATTTACGCAAGGCTTTGGTGAAGTCAATGAAGGCGATGTGCAAGGTTTGCCGCTGTTCTCTGCATTTTTCCATCATTTGACGCAAGATGAAGATGCAATCAATTGTGCCTCTGCCGTCCCTGTAGCCTGACATTCGGGGTACACTAGCTCTGCTAGACGTTTAAGGCGCTGCAGTACGATATCAGCAAATATCTTGCCTACCACACTGAGGAGGGATATTCCGCGGTAGTTGCCACAGTCACTGCGGTCACCCTTTTTAAAAAGAATGCAGATGATGGCGTCAATCGGGTCTGATGGCAGCTTAGCTGATCTCCAAAACAAATTGAAGATGGTGAGCAAAAATGATATCAGAGTGCGTCCACCATAAACGAGTACTACGGGTAGTACACCATCCGGACCGGGACTCTTCTTAAGCCTGGTGTTTTTGATAGCAATCGTGACCTCTTCCAATTTGATTGGCTCATCAAACTCTTCAATAATTAGACGCTGTTCAAGTTTATCAAGTACACTCCAATCAGCATCCGTGGGTTGGTTTTAAAAGTTCTTCGAAATGCTCAACCCATTTCTCCTTGATATCCTCGGGAGCTGAGAGAAGACCGCCATTCTTAGCTCTCACGGAATGGAGGTCTCTTGGTTTTGGGCCGTAGACATCATTGATCGTTACATAAAATTCCTGAGATTTTTCTCCTTTGCAAACCTCTCTGCTTCTTCTGCCTTTTGTTGGAACCATTTGTTCTTAAGTTTCCTGATCTCTTCCCTGAGAGCTATTAAGTATTATTCAAGTAGTAAATCTTAGTTCCATTTTTCTAACCTTGGTCTCGTTCGTTTTGACGAAAGTTGCTTATTTCTGTGTCTCAAATCTAGAGACACTCGTGGTTTTCCCTCACTGGATCAGTGATATTCCGTCAAAACAAAAAACAAATGTATAAAATTGCGCCAAATAAGAATATAAGAATACGCCGAAAGTATTTATGTCGGAGGCCGTGACGTCAACTCATTTTTTCTCAATTTCAACTGTCACCAGTCCTACGCCAGTGTTGTAAGTGAGAAATAGGCCATTTTAGTTTCCTTAGGCCTGTTGGTCTAAGCATTTCAAGTATTTGTGATGCTAAGACCTCGCTGTTTCACCCAGAGATGATAAAGTGAACTCAACAGTGGCCCATTTCATTAAAAGTGAGAGGTATACTAGCTAACCTGCGATCAGGCGATCCTGATACGGTAGACAATTATGTCAGAAACAGAGAGATAACGTTGGTTTTTGACAAATTTAATTAAATCTGTTAGAAGTGTTTACACAAGATTACATAAATTACCACTTTGCTCAAAGCAATGGAATTTCAACATGTTCTTGGTAATAATGATAATAATAGTAAATAATAATGATAGATAATAGTGAAGCACTTTTAATTGCAACAATTGGGGGTTTAAGTAAGGTCAATGTCCATTAAAAGACAAGTTAGAAGAAAGCTTTGCAAGATGGTAAGTCTTAAGCGATTAAACCGTTCAATTATCTTCAAATGCACCTCAAAGTCGGTCATCTCACGCCCTTATCAAGACGACAACGACCTAGAAATGCACAAAAATGTAAAACTCGCGTGCGGGGCTGGCAGAATCTTTGTTTTTGTTTATTAAACCCATCATTAACTTTTATTTATCTTGTGGCGTCCTCGTCTTCTTCGTCGTCGTACTGTCTTAGCTCCCTACTACGGCTGCCATGTCTATTCACTAAAATTCACCGGCTGAAGTTGGTCATTTGCAAAACTAAGCATTGGATGTTTTCGGATTTTCAAACCAAGTGTGAAAGTGACTGATTTTAGTTACCCTCAATTGTATTTACTAGATGTTTAGTTTTTAAAATTTGATGAAGCAAAATCTTACAGAGGCTGCCACACCTTAGTCATAAGCATTCTATACCTAACAGTTTTTTGAAATGAACAACGTAACACCCCGATATATTCTATTGCTAACAATTTTTGCAAAAGTCTCTTGTTATCTACCAATGCTTACCTACCCATGCTAACTAGATAGCGGGATTTATCATTTTATAAATTTTCTAAATCTTCAAAGCGTTTTATGCTAGAGTGATAAAAGATCTTTGCTTGTGAATCACTACGCTTTCTTATTGTTCAAAAACAACTCGCGCCACTTTCACAACCAATCACACGAGAGACTGTGACTGATTGGTTTTTCGGGGGGTGGTGATTAATCGAAATAAAGATTTGACCCTTAATTAAACACTAATGACAACGATTTCAATCTACCTTTCACCTTGTTTACTTTACTTAATTCATTTTTCTTTTTGAATCAAAAGAAACTGATGGCTTCTTTTCACAACTTCAGACTTGACCATTTCTTCTTTGGGCGTGGTTTAACTGAAGTGCAGACGTCCTCGACCATTGAGTATTTTGCTCCATCGTATTTCGATTCGTCCAACAGTCCGAGGTACAACTGAAAAATTCACATAAAACAAGAAGATCATTTTATAATCTCTTTCGTGCTTGATTGTGCGCTCGTTCTGCTCGACTGCATGTCTGACCACCTAGCCTGGGTTTAAAACATATTTTTTACAAATAATTCAATTCCGGTCAATACGACTCGATAATTTATCCCAAGACGGTATAAATAAATAGCGAAGAGAGCCA